>NW_022681471.1:58417518-58924135 GCF_009764315.1 Trachypithecus francoisi
GCCTGCTGCCCTATGCCTTCTTAGCTGCAGCACAGCCATGTTCTTTACAGTAACAGATATAATAATAATGAAAAGTCGGAAATGCTGGAAGTATAAATCAAAGGTAAAATTCTAAGGCTCTCCAACTACCTGAGTGGATTTCCTTCTTGGTCAGGGCATTCTTAAATTTAATCTGAAAGACAGGTTTAAGCCATGATGATTGGACATGATTCATTTTACACCTCCAGAATTAATATCAACACAGATCTTAAATCTGATAGGAAACATTTACAATCTATTCTTTCCAAAGCCTGCTACCCAGAGGCTTCATCATGCTACCCAGAGACTTTATCAAGGCATGATAAAACCTTGGTCTCCACAACTCTTTATCTTAACCCAGACATTCCTTTCTACCGATAACTTTTTCAACCAATAGCCAATCAGAAAATTTTTAAATCTACTATGACCTAGGATCCCTCTCTCCTTTGAGTTGACCCACCCTTTCAGGTAGAACCAATGTAAATTTTACACATATTGATTGATGTCTCATGTATCCCTAAAACGTACAAAAGCAAGCTGTACCCCTACCACCTGGAGCACATGTCTTCAAGACCTCCTGAGGCTGTGTCATGGGTTCATCCTTAACCTTAGTAAAAAAAACATTCTAAATTGATTGAAACGTCTCTCAGATATTTTGAATTCACACAAGCATTATCATAATGTGATACAAAAACACAAAGTGATCACTTGCTTTTAGGAAAAGGGCACTGATAAACTTACTGGATGCAGAGTTGCCACAGACCTTCCGTTTCTAAAAAAACACAGTATCAGTAAAGGGCAGTAAAATGAAGCACAACGAAAAAAAGCCATGCCTTTACTTCAAGAAGTGCATCATCCTGTGGCTCTAGTTGGCTTGTAAATGGAAAGTTCAGCACCTCCTTCGTGGAGAAAAAAATTAAATTGTTTTGTTTTTATTTCATTTATTTATTTATTTGAGATGGAGTTTCGCTCTTTTTGCCCAGGCTGGAGTGCAATGGTGCCCTCTCGGCTCACTGCAACCTCCACCTCCCAGGTTCAAGAGATTCTTCTGCTACAGCCTCCTGAGTAGTTGAGATTACAGGTGTGCACCACCAAGCCTGGCTAATTTTGTATTTTTAGTAGAGACAGGGTTTCACCATGTTGGCCAGGCTGGTCTGAAACTCCTGACTTCAAGTGATCCACTCACCTCGGCCTCCCAAAGTGCTGGGAATACAGGCATGAGCCACAGCGCCCAGTCTAATAAAATTGTTGTGTTAGTGGTCTTGGCTTTAATTTTGTATTCTGTTTGCAAAGTTTTACTACCAAAAATAATACTGCTGTCTGTGAGAAACATTGTTTTCTTTGATCTCAGCTACATAATAAAGTAAATGAAATTAATGTCAGAGCTACTATCCCTTAATTAAAATAAAGCTTATACAAAGCTTGCAATGGAAAGAGGTGCTGCTATGTTGTGTATTGAGTAATCTAATTCTTATCTTGAGGAATCTGAGGATTGACAGTAATGTGCAGTCTTATTACTTATTCATGAATGAACTCTTTTGCTGTAGTCAGATATAAATGTTAGTGGGTATGGTAAAAGTATTGTGAAAATTATATTTATTTTTAATTTTGTAATATGGTCTTATCGTTTAAATGAATGCTTCCTGTAGATAAAACTATTCTATTTCTATAGCACCAGAAAATTTACTAAGCTTAAAATGTAATGTATGAAAGGATACATTATCCATAAGTTTTCAAGGAAGTCTTTTTTATTGAAATCAGCACTTATATTTTTCGAGTGCACTCATTCCAGCTTTAATATATCTCAATCCATGCTAACTTTGAAAATTAGTTCATTTATAGTTTCTCAATTATTAATAGGAGTAAAAAAACTAGTTCTAATAGCCATTTCTAAAATTATGGCTAGAGGTGTAGAATTTTGTCCACTTCTTTGATACTACATCGTGATAGGTGGTCCTTGAAATTTTCCAGTTGTGGAATATGATGAAATGTCTCTTTTCAATAAAACAGTTCAACATAAAATTTTATCTGTACAATTCAGGTTCAATAGAAATATGTAAATCCAAAAAAAGTTTTTGCTTAAGCAAGTAATTTTATGACTTGCAGCTAAATGTTAAGTATTTTAGTGTTATATACACTATGGAGAAACCTTTATTAATTTGAAGTAAATATAAGGAAATCGGTGTAAGTGCTATAAAAGGTCTAAATTTTGGTCTCCTCTCAAGGCATGCAAAATATTAGGTATAGGTCTTATGACTCTTTTTATCTCCAGCAACTAGTATAGTGCTTTGCATATGGGGAGTGTTCATAAATATTTGATGATGTTGAACTTAGTTTCAAGAGAAGTCATTAGTGATCTGCTTAAATTAATATGTAAGAAAAATTTCCAATTATATACACAAAAATATAACCCAGTAGAGGCTTCAAAGATTATATATATACACACGTGTGTGTGTGTGTGTGTGTGTATCACCTGCAATCTTGGTTTCTCTACTGATTTATATATTTGTAACTGAATGATGACTGTGTTATACAAAATTAATACACTTCCTGGGTAAATTAATACATGCTTTAAAATATTTGTATTCCCCATAATGAAATATTAAAGTCAAAATAAACCTTACAACATATGTGTGTATCTGTTTCAACACCATTTAAAATAGTCTGTAATATTATTATTATTAATTTTTGAGACAAAGTCTCACTTTGTTACCCAGGCTGGAGTGCAGTGGCATGCCATTATGGCTTACTGCAGCCTCAAACTTCTGAACTCAAGCAATTCTCCTGCCTCAGCCTCCCGAGTATCTAGGATTACAGGTCTTCTCCATCACTCTAATTTTTAAAAAAAAATTTGCAGAGATAGAGTCTCACTTTGTTGCCCAGGGTGGTCTCTAACTCGTGACCTTAAGTGATCCTCCAACACTGACCTCCCAAAGTGTTGGGAAGATAGGCATAAGCCACTACACCTGGCCTATATTACATATTTGTACTTTCTAAAGCAAGTGCAATGGAGGATGACTAACTAATAGGTCTTTTTCATTAGAATTTTAGTAATCATTGTAAATCTCTTCCTTGCTGATATAATAAATAGCATTAGTACTGTTTAATACTTTGATTAATAATGCTTGGAAAGATTTACACATTTTTGCCAACATGTCTTTTTTTTTTTTTTTTTAATTAGTGGTCTTGGCTTTGATTTTGTATTCTGTATAATAACCCTATCTGTTTGCAAAGCTTTACTACCAAAAAGAATACTGCTATCTGTGACACACATAGCTTTCTGTATAAGACTGAAGTGCTGGGTAATTCAGGATCACTTTTAGCTCATCACTGAAATTTTCCAGTAAATTTGGCATAGGTTTCTTTTTCTTTCTAAGTTATTTTTCTAAACATATCTGCAAAGCAAATTAAAATTAAATGATGGAGGTTTGGCATGACACTGTTTTTTTTATCTTCATGTCTAAAACATAATTCTTTTGCTTTTATTTGTATCAGTAAATATGGTATTTCAATAGAGAGTTTCTTTCTCTCTCATGGTGAAATAAGCTTTCTAAAAATATTAGCATTTTATTGTTTTTGGCACTAGTGATGTGTACTTCAGAGTAATAAAGACCAAAGTTCATATCCTTACTTCATCAGATTGTGTGAACTGAAACAAATCACTGTTCATTGTCTCTAGTTTTTGCTTTTATTTTTGAGACGGAGTTTTGCTCTTGTCGCCCAGGTTGGAGTGCAATGGTGCGATCTCAGCTCACTGCAACCTTCGCCTCCCGGGTTCAAGTGATTCTCCCGCCTCAGCTTCCTGGGTAGCTGGGATTTCAGGTTCCTGCCACACCCCAGCTAATTTTTATACTTTTAGTAGAGACGGGGTTTCACCGTGTTGGTCAGGCTGGTCTCGAACTCCTCACCTCAGGTGATCCAACAACCTTGGCCTCCCAAACTTTCTATTTTTTAATATATGTAAAGTGTAGTACAATTCATATAGTTATGTTGATGACTAAAGGAGATACAACACATATAAAGCAATAAATATTATGCCATACAAATTGTAAGCATTCATTAATAATTACAATGATTATTTTTGATAGGATAAATTTAAATTTGTTTCGCAAAATGTCATCTGTAACTATAAAACATGAAGGTTGAGGGTAAAAAGTGAACAGGGAAATTAATTTAGATAAAAACATATTTTAGAGAAATGATTACTAAGCTACTCTCATTGTTGATAAGTGACAAAGTCATTTATGGAACTTTCACGTTGATTGATCAGAAATTTTGTGGTATTTATTCCTCAACTCAATATAATTATACTGCCAAACTATTAAATTAGTGACATCTATGATGGGGTGATATTGTGAAGGAAAATGTATGGAATAATATTTAATTAATAATAATACACATAGAAGAGTTATCTCTCCAAAATATTTATTCAAGATAGATAGCATAAATGAAATATAAGCAATTTAATGTATAAGTGGTTATAAGGAAGATCAGATTAGTAACAATAGGTTTACAAACCACTACTCAGGGACCCATTTATTCTGGAGGCTCTAATTAACTGAGTTCTCAGTTGTCTAGAATAACATACTTTGCACTATCGGTTTATCAAATGCTTTTGAATGCATTCTGGTAAATTGCCATAAACTAACAGAAGCAGTCCATTACCTGGGGAGCCTTAACAGCACATTATAAAAAAATATTTTATAATTGTCATTGATATCCTTGGAACTCTTTTAATTTATCATGCTTCTGTTTTTTTTTTTTTATCTGATGGTAGTGGTGCTGCATGCAAATTATCTGCTGGCTAGTGTAGCTTCATCAATCCTTTTCTGGAAATATAGGAGACCTAACTCATTTCTTTTATTTTCTATTTGACATGCTAAACCAAGTGAAATTTAGATTGTTTAATGTACCAAATGTCCATGCCATTACTAGTATTTGAATATATTTGAAGATGTAATCTCCTGATTGTCAGATTGACCACCTTTAGGCTTGTTAAAATTGTTAATACTTTTACAACATAATTTCTGGCCTTTTTATTTTTAATCTGTCGCCAAGATAACATTTATGAGCATGTTAACCACGCTGCTATGATAACAAGAAGTAATGCTTCAACTAGTTCTGCTCAGCTAAGTGTGTACAGAGGGAATAGCTGTCATGTTGTTAACACTACCCAGGACAGTCCAGAAAAAGATTTTAATTTTTTTCTTATTATATAGTATGACATAAAACTACGATGTCATAATTATTTCTGACGTCTGAGGAGAACTCTGCATTAGTTATTCTGCTTCAGTTCCTAAGGTGCCTCTTGCTTTAGTGTCCTGGGAAAACTTCATGCCTCAAATAAATTGAACATGTGATAGACAATGATTACATTTGAAGTCTAGCTGACTGAACTGGACACAATAAAATAAACAGACACACACACGCATGCAGAAAGAAGGGGGTTAGTGAAGAGATGTCATAGAAAAGAGAAAAGAGTAAAATATTACGCTCTTAGAAAGTGTAGATTTCTACAGTCCTCTGTCTCTCAAAGGCATAGTAGAGCATTTTCCATAGTTGTATGTACTTATAGTAAATATTTGGTACAAGAAAGAATGTAGATATAGTAGATTCAGGAATAAGTCACCTTCTTCCATGTATGATGCAAGATAGTTTGTTATTTTTATGAAAGAATATATTGGTCAGATACTAGGTATTGCTATACAATTTTTAGTCTCTTCTTTATTATTCCAAATGGACATTCATATCCCTGGGTAGAAGGCATTTCTGTTTAATGTTTTCTCTGAAGGACTTCAAGTTGCATATTTAGCATACTAATTTGTAGAGTACCAAGACACTCTGATTTATAAAAATCTGATGTTGATTTATTCCTGTTTTTGAGAAATTTAGCATTCTAATAGAAATGGTGGGTTGAAAAAGCTGTTAAATTATTTAAAAACAAGAAATAAATTTCCTTTAGTGTTTATTGTCAATGAGACAGCATGTCCACGAATTTTAAAAATTCTTCTTTTACATAAATAAAAAGTCTTCTGAGTTTTCCTTCAGTTTATTATACAGTAATTATTTATAGAATTGTTTTCTGTCAATAGTTAACAATAATAAATGACTTGGTTATATCTCTATAAAAAGTTTTCAATCATTTACTCATTGTACATATGGTTATTGAATGCTCTTTCTATAGAAATCGCATAGCAGAAAATGGCCTGGAACTAATACTTTGTTTTAAAATAAACTTAGAGTAATTTACAAAAAATGGATTGAACTATTTTTACTTAATGTCATCAGATATGGGGATATATCATAGATGAAGAGTTTTCTATTATCATTGTATTAGTCTGTTCTCACACTACTAAAAAGAAATATTTGAAACTGGGTAATTTATAAAGAAAAGAGGTTTAATTGACTCGCCGTTCCACAGACTGTATAGGAAGCATAACTGGGGAAGTTTCAGAAAACTTTCAGTTATGGCAGAAGGGAAAGCAGAAATGTCTTACATGGCCAGAGCAGGCAAAAGGTGGGAAAGAGGTGCTACAAGCTTTTAAACAACTAGATCTTATGAGAGCTCACTCACTATCACAGAACAGCAAAGGTAAAAATCTGCCTCCATGATTGTATCACCTCCCATCAGGCCATTCCTCCAACATTGGGGATTACAATTTGACATGAGATTTGGGTGGGAACATAAATCTAAACCATATCAATTATAGATGGATAGATGAGAATGAATAAAATATGAATTAGTATTCCAGCAAAGGGATATTGCCTTGAAAACGCTTCTCAAAAAGGTACAAGTTACAAGAAAAAAGCTTTTGGAAAAGTTTCAAAACAGTGGCAGAAATATACTTACTGCAAAGATTCTTTAACAATTTACTATAATCATTTTGCATCGCATTTTTTTTAATTTTTGAATTTATTGTGAAATAGTCAAAGCCTACAGAAGACAGAAATAATAATGTAAATAATGCCATTATACATACAACTCAGCTTAAAAAATTAAATCTTGCAATGGTGTTGAAATTTATAGCATAAATGTTTTTCAGTTTATTACTTTCCCTTTTCTCTTGAAGTGATCACTATAATTTGGTGATTGTCATTACCATGCCTTTCTTAATATTTCACTACACGTGAAGGTGTCCCTTGTGAACCCCAAATTTTGAGACAGGGCTCAGTTAATTTAGAAAGTTTATTTTGACACCTTATAGTATTTGGCAGGAATAAGTATGAAATTGCCTGATTAACAAATGCAAACAAAAAAATGTGTGGTGGCAATTCTTAAGACATTTCTAATATACTTTACCAATCATTCTAAAGCTAGCTTATTTAATAAAGATTTTACTTAAGTTACATAAACTTGAAAAAACATTTGTCTAGTCTTTTCTTTTTCCTGATAAAATATTCGATTTAAACATTTTTAGTTTTCTTTAAGCCAATTAATAGAGGCCTTTTATATATTTTCAGCAGTGAAACGTTGTGTAAACATCACATAAATACACAGACGTATGAAAGCACATATTATAGATTCATAAAGATCCTTTTTTTCTATGTTAGACTTTTAGATTTTTGATAACCTGTTTTACAACACTAGGTGGGTGTTAGCTAAATAGCCTTAAATTTGCATATTAAATGAAACAACTCAGGTGAAAGTTAAATAGCAAAATTTACATTATAAGATACAGAGAAAAAAGTCTGGTGGTGCTAGAGACGCTTTTACAGTGCAGTTAATTTTTTTTAACAAAGACATTTCTGAGTGTCTAAAGTACACTCTTCATTAAAAACCCAAGAGTAGCCCCTGTTGCAATAACTATTTTATTTTATTTTATTTTATTTATTTTTTTTTTTTTGAGGCGGAGTCTCGCTCTGTCGCCCGGACTGGAGTGCAGTGGCCAGATCTCAACTCAATGCAAGCTCCGCCTCCCAGGTTTACGCCATTCTCCTGCCTCAGCCTCCCGAGTAGCTGGGACTACAGGCGCCCGCCACCTCGCCCGGCTAGTTTTTTTGTATTTTTAGTAGAGACGGGGTTTCCCCGTGTTAGCCAGGATGGTCTCGATCTCCTGACCTCGTGATCCGCCTGTCTCGGCCTCCCAAAGTGCTAGGATTACAGGCTTGAGCCACCGCGCCCGGCCTCTGCAATAACTATTTTAGTCAAAAAATCAGGTGAAAACAGAATTCAGTCAAGCGAGAAGAAAAAAATATTTTGCTCAAAAAAAAACAAAAAAACTAGGTCTTAGAAAAACAAAAATAAAAACATGAAGGCCTTTTCAATACAAACACACCCATGCATACATACACACACAGGTGGGATGCTACCTTTTAATTAAGTTGACTTTTAACCATTAGGCTCCTTTTAAAAACGTATTTTAAAATCTCAGTATTATTTTTCAGCTAGGACAAATTGCTGCTATTTCAGAAGCATCAAGTATCAAAAAGACGGAAATAACAAAAACAGAAACAAACAAACAACAATAACAACAACAACAAAAACAGTTAAGCAATACAAATGTTCGCACAACTTATATGATTGCTGAGTGCTTTAATAGTAAGGAGAAATTAAGACCATCTGGTGGTCAATCTTACTTTAGCCAAAACAAACCCTAATTCAGTTAACTTACCTAGGGATGGGTCTCAGGCTGTAGACTGCCAGACTGCTCTCCTGCTCGCTAACATCCTAGAAGCACACACACACACCCACAAACACACACACAAAAGAAACAAAACAAAACAAACAAACAAAAACATCTCATCTTCCCTGTTGAAAACAAGCTCAAACTCCACACAGGTGTTGCCTGCCTTTCATCATCATGAAAGCAGAAAAACTTGCCTTCCTTGTGTTGGAAGCAAGTAAAACTCCCCAAAAAAGAGAAGTTGTACAGCAAAATAAACTTTAGATCTTGACCAAATTTGGGGAGATCAGGGATTGTCTGGAGAGGTTGCTCTCAGATCTCAGCAATGTTTCCTGTTGGTTTGAGCCATAATGTTAGCTCATGCTGGTACCAAACAGCAATAAGAGATTTATCAAAGGTCAGGGGCATCTCCATTCAGAATCCCCCCCGTGGTTAACAAAATGTGAATGCAGAAAACCTGAGAGAGGTCTCAGTTAATTTAGAAAGTTTGTTTTGCCAAGGTTGAGGATGCATGTCCATGACACAGTCTCAGGAAGTCCTGACGACATGTGCCCAAGGTTGTTGGGCACAGTTTGGTTTTATTCATTTTAGGGAGACAGGAGATATCAAGAAATATATGTAAGAAGTACGTTGGTTCCGTCTGGAAAGGAGCGACAACTCGAAGCAAAACCAGGAAGACTTGAAATGGGGAGGGGGCTTCCACGTTACAGATAGATGAGAGAAAAACAGTTACATTCTTTTGAGTTTCTGAGTAGCCTTTCCAAAGGAAGCAATCAGATAGCATTTATCTCAGTGAGCAGAAGGATAACTTTGAATGGAATGGGAGGCAGGTTTGCCCTAAGCAGTTCTCAACTGCTTCCCTTTAGCTTAGTGAGTTTGGGTCCCTTTCATGCTCTGAACAAGTGGCATGTTTTTCATGCTTTAACTTTGAATGTGTAGAATGGTTTGTGAATTTTTCTGCAATATATTTTTACATAGCAATGTTTTTAAGAGTAAATGTAGATACATTTATAGTGGTAGCACTAGTTCCTTCATTTTTATTGTTAAATAGAATTCAATTTTATGACTGTTCCAGAATTTGTTGACTATGGTATATTCAGGCTACTCTTAATTGTTTGTCATTGTCAAAATGCTGATAAGGACATTGTTGAATATGTATTCCTGAACATGTATATGAGGGCTCTCTAGGACTAAAATTGTGATGATATGTATATCTTACACTTAAATAGAATTTGCCAAATTATTTTCAAAATTTTCATAAATAATTTAATTCTCCTAATGAATTTCTAAGAACTCTGTTAGCGCCATATTAGAGCCAATATTTGTATTTCAGACTTTCAAAAATAGGTGTTATAATCACATAGTTAAAATATCAAAACAATATAAAATTATATATACTGAAATATTTGTTGTTAATAGTTTAAATGCAGATCTGGAAAACAAAACACTGCAGGCCATTTATTATGGGAATTGACTTCATTAAACAAGAAGGAGGGTTAAGTGATAGCACTTTGGGGTAAGGATGATAAAAGAATAAATGGTACATTATTGTGCTGATAACTTATGTGGGAAGCTAGGTCTTATTTCTGCTGAAAATTCTATGACACACTATGTGGAATATGCCTCAGAATTTTTTGCTGATGATTGAGAGTTGCCCTTGAGGACATTAATTTCTCTGACCCTAAGCTAAGCAATCTTACAGGGCTTCATGTGAGACATGAAGTCAAAGGAGTTTATTTTAAAGCTTAATATTTAATGACTGTCCTGATGGGTTTTGAACTTGCATAGGGCCTGTAACTCCTTTCTTTTCTCTGATTTCTTCCTTTTGGAATGGAAATTTTTACCCAATGTCCATTCCTCCATTGTATCTTGGACGTAACTAACTTGTTTTTATTTTTACAGGTTCATAGGTGAAAGGATTAGCCTTGTCTCAGATGAGACTTAAGACTCTGGAGTTAATGCTGGAAGGAGTAAAGACTTTGAGGGGACTGTTAGGAAGGCATGACTGGATTTTGCAATGTTAAAAGGACATGAGATTTGGGAGGAGCTAGGGGTGGAATGTTACGGTTTGGATCTGTGTCCCTACCCAAAGTACATGTGGAATAGTAACCTTCATGTTGAAGGTGGGGCCTGATGGGAAGTGATTGGATTACAGGTTGAATTTTCCCTTTGATGCTGTTCTCGTGATACAGTTCTCACCAGATATGGTTGTTTGAAAGTGTGTGGCACCTCCCGCCTTTCTTTTCCTCCTGCTCTGGCCATCTGAAGTGATTCACTCCCCTTTGCCTTCCGCCACAATTGAAAACTCCCTGAGGCCTGCCCAGTTGAGCAGAAGTCTCTATGCTTTCTAGACAGCTTTTGGAACCATGAACCAATTAAAACTCTTTTCTTTGTAAATTACCCAGCCTCGGGTATTTCTTTATAGCAACTTGAGAACAAACTAATACAGGTAGCAAAATGTCTACTACTATGCTTCCCTCTTTTCGACATCTAAAGTATTTCTCAATCCCTATAGATATGCTCTTAATAATGTTTTTGTATTTCCTTGTAAAATTTCTTATAGAAGGCATGCACAAAATGAATACGCAATCTGTTCTTCGACATTTCTCACATACATTTTGCTGTAGAACAACATATTTTGTGTTTATCCCCAACAGTACACGGTAAGATTTGTTGTTTCCAGCAACTGCATTATATGGATGTACTGTAATTTTTAACCAGTATACTATAGATGTTCAGTTGGTTTTTCTCCCCGAATTTTCCCATTTTGCTATTACAGTAACTAACCGTGTTCATATGTATTTTATAGACATACTTGTAGAATAGTTGGGGTAAATGCATTTGCAATTTTGACAGTTCTTTTGAAATTGTTTCCTACGGGATCATAACATTTTATGCCCCATAAAACAATGTGAACGATCCTGTTTTTCTACAGCTTCAACAACATTGCGTATTGTCAAGTTGTGTGTTTTTGTTAATCTCATAGATAAGAGGGTTATTTCAATAAAGCTTTAAATTACCTTTCAATACCAGCAATAAAAAAATTCACATTTGTTTTATATGTTTAAGGGATGATTGCACAATTTTAATAATGGTTTATGCCATTTGCCTATATTTTTACTGGGCTGTGTCTGTTTTTTTATTCCTCTGACATATCAATGGACAGATGGATGGATAGACAGATGGATGGACAGATAGTTAACAGATACGTAGATAACTTATGGTATAAAATTTATAAAGATTTTACCTTTTTACTGTGCTTTGGTGGGATATTTATTTTTACCATAAAACAATTTTCATTATTTTTATGTAGTTAAATTTATGAAGTTTTTTATGTATTGTGTCATAATTAGAAAGCCTTTTCCCACAAAAGATTATAAAAATTTTTCTCCTAATATATGTATTGGATTTTTTGTTGTTGTTGTTGCATTCACATATTTCATCTAGTGGTATATTTCTTAATGTACAGAAGGTATGAAGTCAACTAGCTGTCCAAACACTATTTACTAATGTACATATTATCCCATAGGAAAATGCAGGAAACACTTTTCTCATGATTGAGGTAAGTAGGTATATTAGATTTATATTGCTGCATACAAAATTACCAAAATCTTACTGGCTTAAAATAACAAAGTTTGTTTTGTCATAGTTCCCATGTTTCAAAAATCCAGCATATTTTCACTGGATTCTCTTCTTAGAGTCTTAAAAATAGTGAAGTCAAAATTTTTGCTGGGCTATGTTCTTATCTGAAGGTTCAATTAAGGAATATCTACTTATAAGTACCATCAGACTTTTTGCAAAATTTGTTTTCTTGAAGTAGTAGGACAGAAGTTTTCACTTTTGTGTTACCTGTTGACTGGAGATGACTGTCAGCAACTAGAGGCCTTTCTCAAGTCCTTGCCACATGGCCCTTCATCTTAGAGAGAAATAAAAAACCTCCCATGCATCATATCCCTCTCATGCTTTAAATATCTCTGACTTTCCCTTATGCAACCAACTAAAGAAGCAGATAATCATCCAATTGTAAGTTAAACCTTTTATTAATCTTAATTTTATTTGCAAAGTACCATTTGCAATGTAATATAACATAATCATGGGTATAACACCAGTGAGTGGAGATTGGAAGAGACACATTAAGATTCTGCTGACCATAAATATATACCTAGACCCCAGGCAGATATAAAAAAGTTTTACTGAAGACTTTCTTTGATGACAAACATATTATTCCTAGTTTACAATTTCATTGAGGATATAGGGCTTTAATGGTGCTTACTGTGTGTAAGGGCTGAGTTTAACTTCCATTCTTCTCAGTTTCAATCTCCTATCTCCTGGTCCAAAAATCCATCAAGGCACAATAATCTTATGTATTCATATGTGTTAGTGTGTTCTTGCATTGTTATAAATAAATACCAGAGACTGGATAATTTATAAAGAAAAAGGTTTATTTTGGCTCACAGTTCTACAGGCTGTAGAGGAAGCAGGGTTCCTGCATCTGCTCCTGGCGAGAGCCTCAGGAAGCTTACAATCATTGCAGATGGAAAAGGGAAATGAGCATATCAAGTGGCAAAAGAGAGAGCAAGAGACAGAAAAGAGGGCTGTCCCAGAATCTTTTATTTTTATTCATTTATTTTTAAAATTTATTTATTTATTTATTTTATTAAGACAAAGTCTCACTCTGTCACCCAGGCTGGAGTGCAGTGGTCAGATCTCGGCTCACTGCAACTTTCACCTCCCAGGTTCAAGCAATTTTCCCGTTTCAGCTTCCCGAGTAGCTGGGATTACAGGCATGAGCCACCATGCCCGGCCAATTTTTGTATTTTTACTAGAGACAGAGTTTTACCATTTTGTCCAGGCTGGTCTTGATCTCCCAGCCTCAGATGATCCGCCCGCCTTGGTCTCCCAAAGTGCTGGGATTATAGGTGTGAATCACCGCGCCTGGCTCCAGAATCTTTTAAACAACCAGATCTTGTGTGAACTAACTGAACAAGAAGTCAGATATCACCAAGAGGATGGGGCTAAACCATTCATGAGGGATCTGCCTCCATGATCCAGTCATCTCCTATCAGGCCCTACCTACAACACTAGAAATCATATTTCAACATGAGATTTGGGGGGCACAAACATCCAGACAATATCACTCGTATCAGCACATGATATTAGAAAGGGTGAGTCTTTCTTCTTGCTCTAGTTTCACGATCCTCTTTATTTTTATATCATAGAAATTTTTCTTTGATTTATTAAAATGTATCTATGCATTTAATTATATGTTAACTGATATTTCTAGTTGTTTTAGAAAGCTTTTGTTCTGGTTATAAGGCTACTATGAGGCATAAAATGAGACTCTTAGTTGTGTTATTATACTTCTTTTATTACCTACATTATGTACGTTTCTGCAGGTATTATTTATTGCATTTGTTAAAGAAAAAGGTAAGTAAATTAAGATATACAATTTTATTAAAGCATAAAGCACAAGAAGAGCAATTTCATGAAACCCATGTTTGTAATAATATGTTTCAGTTGCTAAAAATCTGAAATTCCAAATGGAGATAACTGCATATTTGTTTTCAAATCAGCAATTCAAGACAGCATTTTTATTTTCATATAGTAATGCAATATGTATATCTATCCACCTATCTATATGTAATCTGGGGTGATTAAAATAATCACATATAGGGATTATTCACAGATAGTAGCAGATAGTTCACAGATAGTAGCAGATAGTTATTTTGCTATTGCAAAACACATTCAGAGGCTGGTTGTCAGTCATATACAAAATGGTTAACAATCCTAACTCTAGGTTTTATACAAGTCTGGTCTTAAGACTAAAGACTGTGACCTGAAGCCCAGACTTTCTATGATGTTTGTTTGTGTTTAGAGGATAATATTTTTCTCTAATATTTCTTATTTTCTAATCATAGTTCTGCATGTCTGTGGAAACCACAATCACTCTGTTTCTTACACCATCAATAAAGTGAATTACTGGACAGGTTTATACTTCATGTCTACCAATTCTCACATTCTGCTAGTACTCTGTTATTTCTAGCACTTACGTCATGCCTGGAAGATAATAGTCGCGTCATATATCCTAACGTATATCAAAGCTATGGATTCTTCAAGTTCCAGAGTATAACTAAGCACCCTTAACTCTCCCTAAGTCTATTATCCTCACAATAAGTTCCTTCAGCTTCTAACTCTAAAATAAAGCTTTCATGCATGTAAAATTATGCTACTAGACATGCAAGGAGATCATAAGTCCAGAAATTCTGTCAAAAATCGGGCTACTATTATGTGATTATTGTAAGCTTTTATAATAGGACTGTATAATACCTTATCTTTCTCCTGCTTAAAGCTTTAATTCTTTTTATAAATTAATTATTTGATGGCTATCTTTGAGATGTCTGTTCATATGTAAAATCTTTATATAAATTAGAAACTGACTGTATAGGAATTGTCTATTTGTAATTTATTCTGCTGATTAACACAGACAGATTGTATATTGGGCAACCAAACACATACAATTACATAAATTAGCCAGAAATATGTGCTTATTTATTATTCAGTGAAATATTTTCTCTTTAAAAAAGTTAATTGAAAAATTCATATTCACCATATGTAGTTAAATTTTAGAACTGCATACTTAGAATTAAATAAAATCAAGATGGCATTTAAAAAATAGAGTATTAGACTTTTTGTTCTCAGTTGCACCTTGGATAATATTACAAAAGAGCAGATGAACTTCTATTCTTTGTATTTCACTTTCCCCTTAATTAAAATCATTACTTGAAACAGAAAAATTAAATTACCAGTGTTTGCAAGAGAAATAATATGTTTTACGGTATCTTAAGGTATACAGTTATCTCCCATATGTTTTCAAGATAGTTACATTTAAATAACATTATTATCAAGCAAATTTGAAAGAATCATTTTTACATTTTATCATCACTAATAACAAAGAGTAGTCATATACCCTGTTCCCTCAGAGCCTAGGTCTGCACAGCCAAGGTTGCACTGAACATGCTCCTGTACTTTTATGCCACATGCCCTGTAAAAATTATGTTGGGACTGATAGCATTATTTAAAAATGTGTTTTCCATAAAATATATATTGGAAATGTCTTCTGAGAAAATAATGCCAGAACTGGAAATAAATTTAAAGATGAAGATGACTTTTGTAAATAATATTCTCTTTCTCTCTGAAAAGTAACTAATCTGAAACTATATTCCCTCAGGCTAAAATATGAAATATTGTAAGCACAAAATATGGAAGAAGACACATTCTTAAGGATGATAAAGGTAGACTAAGGGAAAACATCCCTCCTTAATTGGCACTAACAATTGTGTTTGATTCTTATTTCATACATACTAAGCAATGTAAAAGTGAAAGTGGACAAACTCTACCTAATGAGGGAAACCTATGGGCAAAATTTACAACATTAATATTCTATGTCATGTACATAATTAGCATACATAATACTGTACAGAGTGATGACGTATTTTGTTCAACTATATAGAATGAAGGATACATGAAATCACTGCTAACCTGAATAATTAGCTTGCTTTTCTGTACATTAATCAATAAGATTAGAAAGGAAGGTCTAACATCTCTTTAGGAGTCTGGGCTCTGAAGTTAGACTATCTGATTATAAATTTCAAAAACCATCTTGTGGCACTTACCAATGTCTCACAGTAAATACTAGCTATTATTTTTCTGTCTGTATAAACATCTAAATTGGTGCATTTCAGTTAAAGACTGGGAGCAAAAAGAAAAGAACGGCACAGAGACTAATGTTAGTTGATGTTGATTAAAATGTTCCAAAGAAGGATTTGGGACCATTAGTAGATGCTAAGTATGATTTTTTGTGTGTGTCCTGTGGGCAAGGAGAGTTGTGTAGATAAATCAGGCAATTTTAACCTAATGACATTATATGTTTAAGTCCTTTGTGGCTGAACTTAAAAACCCCGAGAGGCAAATCTGAGAAATAAGACAAGATCTGACTGCAGGAGCAATAACTGGGCTTTTGTTTTGCTGAATATACAAGCTAAAGGAAGAATCAATATTACTTTGAAATATAAGCTAATATTTTAGAAGCTACATGAAAGATAAAAAGATGAGGAGAAATAAGACACCGTAACTTTGAGGGAAAAAAAACCCAACAACAGAAATTTTCTTAAATGGAATTTTGTAAATCTTTACTACTTTGCTTATGACATAAACCTTTTATTTCAAAACTCTCTCCTCATAAAATATTCTTTAAATATCTAGCTCTTGTTAATGCAATGGAAAGATGGATCTTCTTTGGGTATGTGTCAAAGTGCTAAATCCATCAAAGTGGGAGAAGGGTGAGAACCAATTATGCCTATGTAGACATACCACTTCTAGATCACACTTAGATTTAACTTGTCTTGTTCAAAGTTGAAGCTCCCAAAAAAGCAACAATCTAATTAACATTGCCTTTTCATGTGGGTACCTCTACAACAAGAATATGTGCTGTTCACACAATATGACTATTCTGGTATGTGTTATATTCTTAATTTTAAAAGGATAAAACATAATCTTAATGTGACAAATGAATCTTCACATATTAAGTAATACAATTTTACTCAGAAAGATGGATTTACTCTTTGTACTCTGAAAACAAAATGAAGAAAAGAGTCTTTCATGTTGAAAAAGATGTTCTGGCCAATGTCAAATGTATGACTGTAAATTCTAGGAAGGAGGGCTTTTGGTAGATACCCAAAAAATAAAGCCTGAAGCTCACAATGAACTTTTCCACCTATATTTCGCTTTGAGAAATACATGATTAATATAGTTTGCAAAAAATACAGAATATTTAGAGAAGATAGTCCATAATGTCTGCAAATATGATAGTAGACTAATAGGAAATGTTATGAAATGAGGAGAAATGTAATATATTATTTTATCATGCCTGTATTCATCATGCTTAACTTATGCCACTTTATCTCCTACTGCTAAATCTGATATATATAATGGGAGAATTCCCTGATTTCCCCTCACAGGGCATATGACGGGGGTGTAACTCACCTGTTTGGTTGCCCTGCAGCTCAAACCCCTGAGGGCAGCATGCAGCCTCGCAGGTGCAGAGGCCGGGGCCAGTGTCTAGGGATGGGTGCCTGCAACCCCAGTGTTACAAAGGTCTTTCAGTTTTGCCATCTGCAGATTGCTTGATGGTAAATCAGCTCAATGGACCCTCCGCCTTATCGCAAGGGCAGAGGGCCAGTGTGATAGCCTTCTGTATCCCGAGCACTTGCCCGTGTCCCAAAAGGATCAGACCACACGTGGGCTCAAAGGATGAGTGCAAGGTTTTTTTGAATGGTGGAGGGGGAGCTCAGCGAGATGAATGGACAGCCGGAAGGTGGAGGGATGGGGGAGTTCTCTGATGAACTTCTCTCGATGTTCAGACGCTTATTCCTTCCCTCTCTTCTGCGCCGCCCTGCTGCTCTCTGCTGCTCTCTGCCATTCTCTGGCGCTCTGTTCCTCTGCTCCTTTTGACATTCAGCCACTTGTATTGTGTGCCCCCTAAGGTCTCGGATTTATATGGGCACAGGATGGGGGTCATGGCAGGCCAGTGTGGTCTTGAAAAATGCAACATTGGAGCGTGAAAACAGGAGTGCCTGTTTTCACTTAAGTCCACTGATACAGACCCAAGGGTGGAGGTGGAGCCCTGGCCAGGGACCCCACCCTCTCTACCCAGCACTTTCTTGACCCCTCCCGTATTATATCATTATACACACACACACACACACACACACACACACACACACATACACACACATACACACACACACAATTTACATAAAAATATCAGTAGTAGCAAATCATAGAGCAGAAGTGTATCCCAAGAGAGTTTCTTCAAACTTATAATCAGACCTTCCCTCAAACACATGAAAGTGTAAGAAACTGTCAGAAGAACAAGATACTGTCTGTATTAAATGTTATTCCATGGACACTTTGTGAGAAGAATTAAGTTTGAGGAGAGCCACATTGTATATAAATAAGTGATCACCAAGAAATATTTTTTAATCATATGATATCACAAAATTAATTGCCCTTTATGTTGTTTTACTTAAAAGTTTTCTTCTCCACAAACTCTTCTGCTGTATAAGTGATCCTCTAATTGATTGGTATTTCCGTGACACATACTGGAAACTAGATTGTCTTCCCAGGAAAATGTCTATAGAATTAGTCTTTTTTATTGTAAAAATTTAATAATAAACTAAGCTTCCAGCAATCCAAGAAAAAAATATATGATTGTGAAATTTTGTACTCCAATACAATATCCCAGATCATCTTATGGTACTTCAGAATGTTACTCCAGGACATCAGTTTATCCAAGCTTTTATATTAGGCAAAAGTATTTTCCTAACTTCATCCTCATATTCTCTTTATACTAATAGCTATATATATATATAACATTAGAGAATAAAGATGTAGTGGTGTCATAAATGATAACTCGGATTAAATGTCTCAGCTTTTAAACATTAGAGTTTGTCAGATGGTGGGGTCAAAGAAAAGGTGTTCAATACTTGGCTTTTAAATATAATATATTTCCTTATATGTGCAAAGAACAAAGGGAATTACACAAAAATGACTTAAAACAAGGTTTGAGATAGAGGCTTTTTGTGTTTATGTGTTTGTGTATTAAGCTCAGTATTATGATCAAAGCTATAATGAGCAAGAAGTCTTCTAAGACATGTACATCCATTGGCGGAATTGTTTCCACCCTTAATATCTTCACTTAACCCCCATATAAGAATGATACCAGCTATCTGAAAAGCACATGGCAAAGGAATGTTATTCTCCAGCAAGAGAATAATCTTGTAAAAATCATGATATTCAAATGATAAAAAATTAAGATGCTTATTTTTTATAGAAAAACTCAATGAGAGGTTTAATAAGTGAACAGATTCCAAAAATATTTAAATTCTAGTTAGGCAAGCATTCATTTGTTTACCTCTTTGTGTTTTAAAACTAAAACATTAACAGAATTAAATTTTAGAAATCCAAGGGAATCTGTGTATTTGAAAGCATATACTAAGAACAGAAAAAGAAATATATATATTACAAAAATTATTTTTAAAGGCATTTTTTTCTTTAATGAGAATTCTAAAATAAACAGAAATTGAATTAAATCATCTTACCTTTAAAGGCTTAATTCAAAATTTTATATCTGCATATTTTAGAAATACTTGCATGAAATATGTCCAGTTGCCTTCTCAGTGATGGTATTCTAAAATTACTTTTCTACTTTCATCTAAATATTGAAACAGATGTCAAATAATGTCAAAAACAATGAATTGTCTAGCAAGCTCAAGAACAGTCAGAGTTAGAATATAAATATATTTTCTGATGTTGAGTAAGATGTTTTCTGATGCTGCTTTGTTGAAAAGTTTCCTGAAGCCTTTGAGCTCAAAAAAATTTTTATACTTTTTTAAAAAGAATGTATTCAGTAGGACTTCATCTTTAAGGAACCAGTCCAGGGAGATATTTGTCAGGACAGAGTGAGACAGATAAATAGCAAGAACCGACTTTCTATGCTTTAATGGAATATGTATTTTATAACATACAATGGCTAAGAATTTATGCAAGAAATAAATTTGCATTCATTGGTTTAATAGAATTAGAAACACACACACATACACACACACCATCATCATCATCTTTCATTAAACTGTATATGGTTTACAGAAATTTTTTGTTGATATAGTTTTCTCTTTTCATAGAATATATTACGTTTATAATTATTTCAAAATTCAGATGTGTGAACACCATGGGATACCCCAAATAGTGCATTGAGGAGTGGGAAAATTTTAGAATGGCTTGTGTTTGCCACTTCTCTAACTATAATTTTCATTTGTGTTCACTTCATAACATGTATAGGATATAAATATGCCTGTGTAAAATTTAGGTATACATCTGGATGCTTTTATTGGTAGCACTTTCTCAAAAATGCATGGGATGCTGGTTCAACAAAGTTTGTAGAGTATGTGTTTACAGAACTAGAAAATTGGACATAATTTTCACAAAATGTAGCTATATAACTGCTTCTATCCCTCTTGGTCTCCTCTGACTTAATGGATGATCTGATAACTCCCAGCAATATGTTTAAATCTTATTGTTATTTCTTGTTTCCATAGGGATAATCATTTTGGGGATGGGTTCCTTGTAGGGATAGAGGTACAATTACTGAAATGCTCTATTGCCACTCAAAGTTAAGTGATGAAAAATAGTAAACATCTAGCCCTCAATTTTATTCACGATTTACCTCATTCTCCGTGTTTTTTTTTTTTTTTTAATTCAAGACACTGTATATTTCCACACAGTTTATCCCATTGACATAAATGCAACTTGAATGAAAACTCTGAAGGCAAGGACTCTGTTTGGTTATCTTTGATAATTCCTTGGAACATAGTAAGAATTATGTGTTGACTGAAAAAAGGCTAATTCTACCAATCTCAACTCTAGTATTCTCTGGGCTTTTCATGGGGTGATTAGCATAAAGGGAGGTAAGTAAAATTTATAAAAATCAATAAATTCCAATTATGCTATAGCAGAACAAGCCCACTATAGCCTATCTTTTTTTTTTTGCTGTTTATAATTATAAATCCTGGACAAATTACAAAAAGCAAATACCAAAGACTGAAATGAAGTCACCGGGTTCTACTGTCAGAAAAAGAAACACCTTCTTTAGATGTTTACACAGACAGAAAAATAATAACTCATTTATTGTGAGACATGGTAAGTGCCACAACATAGTTTTGGAAATTTAAAATCCAGATAGCCTAATTTCAGAGCCCAGACTCTTAAACAGCAGTGAGATCTTCCTTTCTAATCTTGTGGATCAAACAAAAGAAAAGTAAAATGCACTTCATTTCTGCATCGAAAAACACAGAAAAAGAAAGCAAGCTAGAATATTGTGGATGGCGAAGATTTTGCTTGTTTTGGTTTTTGGTTGGTGTTGGTCCTTTTTCTCTCATGACTTTGCCCTGAGGGAATGCTCTGGTCATTTATGCATTGGAGAAATAGTGCAGATGGCAAAAACTTTAATTTAAAAATAAACTTTCTTTTTTGTCATAATAACTTGGAAGAGGCCCCCCGAATGACCAGAGAGCCCCCGCACAGAGTCCCCACTGGGACACTGCCTAGTGGAGCTGTGGGGATGGGGACATCACCCTCTAGACCCAAGAATCCAGCAGAACCACTGGCAGTTTGCAATCCCAGCCTGGAAAGGACACAGCCATTTAACTCTAACTCATGAGAGCAGCTACAGGGTCACCCTGCAAAGCCACAGGGGCAGAACTGCCCAAGGTCTAGGGAGCCCACCCCTTGTACCAGTGTGCCCTGGATGCGGCCATGGAGTCAGTTATTATTCTGGAGCTTTAAGATTTAATGACTGCCCTGCAGGGGTTTCAGACTTGCATGGGGTTTGTTGCCCTTTTTTTATTTTATTTTATTTTACTTTATCTTATTTTATTATTATTATACTTTAAGTTCTACAGTACATGTGCACAACGTGCAGGTTTGTTACATATGTATACATGTGCCATGTTGGTGTACTGCACCCATTAACTCGTCGTTTACATTAGGTATATCTCCTAATGCTATCTTTCCCCCCTCCCTCCTCCCCACAATAGGATGTTCCCCTTCCTGTGTCCAAGTGATCTCATTGTTCAATTCCCACCTATGAGTGAGAACATGCGGTATTTGGTTTACTGTTCTTGAGATAGTTTGCTGAGAATGATGGTTTCCAGCTGCATCCATGTCCCTACAAAGGACACAAACTCATCCCTTTTTATGGCTGCATAGTATTCCATGGTGTATATGAGCCACATTTTCTTAATCCAGTCTGTCACTGATGGACATTTGGGTTGATTCCAAGTCTTTGCTATTGTAAATAGTGCCGCAATAAACATACGTGTGCATGTGTCTTTATAGCAGCATGACTTATAATCCTTTGGTATATCCCCAGTAACGGGATGGCTGGGTCAAATGGTATTTCTAGTTCTAGATCCTTGAGGAATCGCCACACTGTTTTCAACAATGGTTGAACTAGTTTACAGTCCCACCAACAGTGTAAAAGTGTTCCTATTTCTCCACATCCTCTCCAGCACCTGTTGTTTCCTGATTTTTTAATGATTGTCATTCTAACTGGTGTGAGATGGTATCTCATTGTGGTTTTGATTTGCATTTCTCTGATGGTGAGTGATGATGAGCATTTTTTCATGTGTCTGTTGGCTGTATGAAGGTCTTCTTTTGAGCAGTGTCTGTTCATATCCTTTGCCCTTTTCTTTTGGATGATTTATCCCTTTTGGAATGGGAATGTTTACTCAATGCTTGTACCACCATTGTGTCTTGGAAATAAATAACTAAGTTTTATGTGAAAGAATTGATGAGGTCCCTATGAAGACTGTTAAATTCCACCTTAGAAGTCAGTATCAGTTTCCAGACACATATGTGTATGGCTGTTCAAATAATTTAATAGTAGGTATTCCTTGGCTTCAAAGAGTGAGATAACTATTAATGCTTTCGCTCTCAAAATCATGTAGTGTATTGTCTGTAAGCTAGGAAGATCATACACTCAGGTTTGCATGTAATATTTCTGATTTATATCTTTTTTCCCAGCATCTTGTTTAGTTTTACTTTTGTTTTATACATTTTCATTTTTAATGAAGTATTATATTAATAGTTGCATTAAAATAGTCTACAATGGATTCATTAGTTTTATTTATTTATTTATTTATTTATTTATTTATTTATAAGACAGAGTCTTGCTCTTGCTCTGTCATCCAGCCTGGAGTGCAGTGGTGCAATCTTGCTCACTGTAGCCTCAACCTCCCAGGCACAAGCTATCCTCTCACCTCAGCCTCCTGAGTAGCTGGGACTATAGGCATGTGCCATGACACCTGGCTAAATTTTTTTTTTTTTTTTGTAGACATGAGGTTTTGCCATTCCTGATTTAATAATGGAGTAAACGGACATTCAAGATGGCTGAATGGGAACAGTACTGGTCTGCAGCTCCCAGCGAGATGGATGCAGATGGTGGGTGATTTCTGCATTTCCAACTGAGGTACCCGGTTTATCTCACTGGGCCTGGTTGGACAGTGGGTGCAGCCCACGAAGGGTGAGCTGAAGCAGGGTGGGGCCTCACCTCTCCTGGGAAGTGCAAGGGTTCGGGGAATTCTTCCCCCTACCCAAGGGAAGCCGGGAGGGTCTGAGCCTAAGGAACTCCTGCACAGATACTGCACTTGTCCCACGGTCTTTGCAACCCGCAAACCGGGCTATTCCCTCCAGTGACTACTCCACCAGGGCCCTGGGTTTCAAGCACAACACTGGGTGGCCAAATGGGCAGACACCGAACTAGCTGCAGGACTTTTTTTTTTTCCCCCATACCACAGTGACGCCTGGAATACCAGTGAGACGGAACCTTTCGCTCTCCTGGAAAGGGGAGCTGAAGCCAGGGAGCCAAGTGGTCTAGTTCAGCAGGTCCCACCTGCCGAAACTAAGATCCACTGGCTTGAAATTCTTGCTACCAGCACAGCAGCAATCTGAGATCCACCCTGGATGGTCGAGCTTGGTGTGGGGGAGGGGTGTCCGCCATTGCTGAGGCTTGAGTAGGCAGTTTTAGGGCCACAGTGTAAACAAAGCTGCTGGGAAGTTCGAACTGGGCGGAGCCCACTGCAGCTCAGCAACAATGCTATGGCCAGACTGTCAGATTGCTCCTCTCTGGACAGGGCATCTCTGTAAAAAGGCAGCAGCCCCAGTCAGGGGCTTAAATGTCCCTGCCTGATGGCTCTGAAGACAGCAGCAGACCTCCCAGCAGAGTGTCTGAGCTTTGCTAAGGGTCAGTCTGTCTCCTCAAGTGGGTCCCTGACCCCTCTGTGTACTGACTGGGAGACACCTCCCAGTTGGGACTGACAGACACCTCATACAGGAGAGCTCTGGTTAGCATCTGGCATATGCCCCACTGGGTCAAAGCTTCCAGAGGAAGTAACACGCAGCAATCTTTGCTGCTCTGCAGCCTCCACTGGTGATACCCAGGCAAACAGGGTCAGGAGTGGACCTCCAGCAAACTCCAGCAGACTGGCAGCAGAGGCACCTGACTGTTAGAAGGAAAAGAAACAAACAGAAAGGATTAGCACGTCCACTCAAAGACCCCATCCGAAGGTCACCAACATCAAAGACCAAAGGTAGATAAATCCACAAAGATGGGGAAAAACCAGTGCAAAAAGGCTGAAAATTCCAAAAGCCAGAATGCCTCTCCTCCTCCAAAGGATCACAACTCATCTTCAGCAAGGGAACAAAACTGGACAGAGAATGAGTTTGACGAACTGACAGAAGTAGGCTTCAGAAGGTGGGTAATAACAAACAACTCCAAGCTAAAGGAGCATGTTCTAACCCAATGCAAGGAAACTAAGAACCTTGAAAAAGGTTAGTTGAATTGCTAACTAGAATAACCGATGTAGAGAAGAACATAAACGACCTGATGGAGCTGAAAAATACAGCACGAGAACTGTGTGAAGAATATACAAGTATCAAAAGCCAAATCAATCAAGCAGAAGAAAGGATACCAGTAATTGAAGGTCAACTTAATGAAATAAGATGAGAAGACAAGATTAGAGAAAAAAAGAATAAAAAGGAATGAACAAAACCTCCAAGAAATATGGGACTATGTGAAAAGACCAAATATACGTTTGATTGGTGTACCTGAAAGTGACAGGGAGAATGGAAGCAAGTTAGAAAACATTCTTCAGGGTATTATCCAGGAGAACTTCCCCAACCTAGCAAGACAGGCCAACTTTCAAATTCAGAAAATACAGAGAGTACCACAAAGATAATCCTCGAGAAAGCAACCCCAAGACACATAATTGTCAAATTCACCAAGGTTGAAATGAAGGAAAAAAAATGTTAAGGGCAGCCAGAGAGAAAGGCTGGGCTGCTCACAAAGGGAAGCCCATCACACTAACAGCAGATCTCTCTGCAGAAACCCTACAAGCCAGAAGAGTGCAGGGGCCAATATTCAACGTTCTTAAGGAACTTTCAACCCAGAATTTCATATACAGGCAAACTAAGCTTCATAAGCAAAGAAGAAATAAAATTATTCACAGACAAGCAAATGCTGAGGCATTTTGCAACCACCAGACCTGCTTTATAAGAGCTCCTGAAAGAAGCAGTAAACATGGAAAGGAACAACCATTACCAGCTACTGCAAAAACATGCCAAATTGTAAAGGACATTGACACTATGAAGATATTGCATTAACTAATGGGCAAAACAACCAGCTAGCATCATAATGACAGGATCAAATTCACACATAAAAATATTAACCTTAAATGTAAATGGGTTAAATGCCCCAATTAAAAGGCACAGACTAGCAAACTGGATAAAGAGTCAAGACCTATTAGTGTGCTGTATTCAGGAGACCCATCTCATGTGCAGAAGACACACATAGGCTTAAAATAAAGGGATGGAGGAATATTTACCAAGCAAATGGAAAGCAAAAAAAAAGCAAGAGTTGCAATCCTAATCTCTGATAAAACAGACTTTAAATGAAAAAAAGATCAAAAGAGACAAAGAAGGGTGTTACATGATAGTAAAGGGAACAATGCAGCAAGAAGAGCTAACTATCCTAAATATATATGCACCCAATACAGGAGGACCAAGATTCATAAAGCAAGTTCTTAGAGACATACAAAGAGACTTAGACTCCCACACAATAACAGTGGGAGACTTTAACACCCCACTGTCAATATTAGACCAATCAACAAGACAGAAAATTAACAATGATATTCATGACTTGAACTCAGCTCTGGACCAAGTGGACCTAATAGACCTCTACAGAACTCTCCACCCTAAGTCAATAGAATAAACATTCTCCTCAGCACCTCATTGCACTTATTCTAAAATTGACCACATAATTGGAAGTAAAACACTCCTCAGCAAATGCAAAAGAATGGAAATCATAACAAACAGTCTCTCGGATCACAGTGCAATCAAATTAGAACTCAGGATTAAGAAACTCACTCAAAACCACACAAATACATGGAAACTGAACAACCTGCTCCTGAATGACTACCATGTAAATAACAAAATTAAGGCAGAAATAAATAAGTTCTTCAAAGCCAATGAGAATGAAGATAAAACATACCAGAATCTCTGGGACACACTTAAAGCAGTGTTTAGAGGAAAATTGATAGCACTAAATGCCTACAAGAGAAAGCAGAAAAGATCTAAAATTGATACCCTAACATCAAAATTAAAAGAACTAGAGAAGCAACAGCAAACAAATTCCAAAGCCAGCAGAAGACATGAAATAACTAAGATCAGAGCTGAACTGAAGGAGATAGAGACACAAATAACCCTTCAAAAAATCAATGAATCCAGGAGCTGTTTTTTTGAAAAAATCAACAAAATAGACCACTAGCCAGACTAATAAGAGAGAAGAATCAAATAGATGCAATAAAAAAGATATAGAGGATATCACCACTGATCCCACAGAAATAAAATCTACGATCAAAGAATACTATAAACACCTCTATGCAAATAAACTAGAAAATGTAGAAGAAACTGATAAATTCCTGGACACATACACCCTCCCAATTCTAAGTCAGGAAGAAGTTGAATCCCTGAATATACCAATAACAAGTTCTGAAATTGAGGCAGTAATTAATAGCCTACCAACCAAAAAAAGTCCAGGATGAGATAGATTCACAGCTGAATTCTACAAGAGGTACAAAGAGGAGCTGGTGCCATTCCTTCTGAAACTATTCCAAACAACAGAAAAAGAGGGAATCCTCCCTCATTTTATGAGGCCATCATCATCCTGATACCAAAACCTGGCAGAGACGCAACAGAAAAAGAAAATTTCAGGCCAATATCCCTGATGTACATCGATGTGAAAATTGTCAAAAGAATACCGGCAGGCCGGGCATGGTGGCTCACACCTGTAATTCCAGGACTTTGGGAGGCCGAGGCAGGCGGATCGCGAGGTCAGAAGATTGAGACCATCCTGGCTAACATGGTGAAACCCTGTCTATACTAAAAATACAAAAAAAAAATTAGCCGGCCATGGTGGTAGGCACCTGTAGTCCCAGCTACTCGGGAGGTTGAGGCAAGAGAATGGCGTGAACCCGGGAGGTGGAGTTTGTAGTGAGCCAAGATCACGTGACTGCACTTGAGCCTGGGCAACAGAGCGACATTCGGTCTTTAAAAAAAAAAAAGGAATACTAGCAAACCGAATCCAGCAGCACATCAAAAAGCTTATCTACCACAATCAAGTTGACTTCATCCCTGGGAAACAAGGTTGGTTCAATATAAGCAAATCAATAAATGTAATCCATCATATAAACAGAACCAATGACAAAAACCACCAGATTATCTCAACAGATGCAGAGAAGGCCTTCAATAAAATTCAACACTCCTTCATACTAAAAACTCTCAATAAATTTGGTATTGATGGAATGTATCTCAAAATAGTAAGAGCTATTTATGACAAACCCACAGCCAATATCATACTGAATGGGCAAAAACTGGAAGCATTCCCTTGAAAACCAGCACAAGATAAGGATGTCCTCTCTCACCACTCCTACTCAACATAGTATTGGAAGTTCTGGCCAGGGCAATCAGGCAGGAGAAAGAAATAAAGGGTATTCAAATAGGAAGAGAGGAAGTGAAATAGTCTCTGTTTGCAGATGACATGATTGTGTATTTTGAAAACCCCATCGTCTCAGCCCAAAACCTCCTTAAGCTGATAAGCAACTTCAGCAAAGTCTCAGGATACAAAATCGATGTGCAAAAATCACAAGCATTCCTATACACCAATAACAGACAGCCAAATCATGAGTGAACTCCCATTCACAATTGCTACACAGAGAATAAAATACCTAGGAATACAACTTACAAAGGATGTGAAGGACCTCTTCAAGGAGAACTACAAACCACTGCTCAAGGAAATAAGAGAGGACACAAGCAAATGAAAAAAAATATTCCACGCTCATGGATAGAAAGAATCAATATCATGAAAATGGCCATACTGCCCAAAATAATGTATAGATTCAATGCTATTCCCATCACGCTACCACTGAGTTTCTTCACAGCATTGGAAAAAACTACTTTAAACTTCATATGGAACCAAAAAAGAGCCCACACAGCCAAGACAATCCTGGGCAAGAAAAACAAAGCTGGAGGCATCACACTACCTGACTTCAAACTATACTACAGGGCTACAGTAACCATAACTGGTTATGGTATCAAACATGGTACTGGTACCAAAACAGATATACAGACCAATGGAACCGAATGGAGGCCTCAAAAATAATACCACACAGCTATAACCATTTGATCTTTGACAAACCTGACACACATAAGCAATGGGGAAAAGATTCCCTATTTAATAAATGGTGTTGGGAAAACTGGCTAGCCACATGCAGAATACTGAAACTGGACCCCTTCCTTACACCTTTTACAAAAATCAACTCGAGATGGATCAAAGACTTAAATGTAAGACCTAGGACCATAAAAATCCTAGAAAACCTGAACAATACCATTCAAGACACAGGCATGGGCAAAGACTTCATGTCTAAAACACCAAAAGCCAAAATAGACGAATGGCATCTAAGTAAACCAAAAAGCTTCTGCACAGCAAAAGAAACTATCATCAGAGTGAACAGGCAACCTACAGAATGGGAGAAAATTTTTGCAACCTATCCATCTGACAAAGGGCTAATATCCAGAATCTACCAAGAACTTAAACAAATTTAGACGAAAAAAAAAAAAAAAACCATCAAAAAGTGGGCAAAGGATATGAACAGACACTTCTCAAAAGAAGACATTTATGCAGCCAACAGACACATGAAAAAATGCTCATCATCATTCGCCATCAGAGAAATGCAAATCAAAACCACAATGAGATACCATCTCACACCAGTTAGAATGGCGGTCATTAAAAAGTCAGGAAACAACAGGTGCTGGAGAGGATGTGGAGAAATAGGAACACTTTTACACTGTTGGTGGGACTGCAAACTAGTTCAACCATTGTGGAAGACAGTGTGGCGATTCCTCAAAGTTCTAGAACTAGAAACACCATTTGACCCAGTTATCACATTACTGGGTATATACCCAAAGGATTATAAATCATGCTGCTATAAAGACACATGCACACATATGCTTATTGTGGCACTATTCACAATAGCAAAGACTTGGAACCAACCCAAATGTCCATCAATGATACACTAGATTAAGAAAATGTGGCACATATACACCATGGAATACTATGCAGCCATAAAAAAGGATGAGATCATGTCCTTTGCAGGGACATGGATGCAGCTGGAAACCATCATTTTGAGCAAACTATCTCAAGGACAGAAAGCGAAACACCACATATTTTCACTCATAGGTGGGAATTGAACAATGAGAACACTTGGACACAGGGTGGGGAACATCACACAACAGGGCTGGTCGTGGGGTGGGGGAAGTGGGAGGGATAGCATTAGGAAATATACCTAATGTAAATGATGAGTTAATGGGTGCAGCACACCAACATGGCACATGTATACATATGTAACAAACCTGCACGTTGTGCACATGTACCCTAGAACTTAAAGTATAATTATAATAAAAAGAAGACATTTATGCAGCCAACAGACATATGAAAAAAATGCTCATTACTGATCATTAGAGAAATGAAAATTAAAACCACAATGGGATACCATCTCACACCTGTTAGAATGGCAATCATTAAAAAGTCAGGAAACAACAGATTCTGGAGAGGTTGTGGAAAAATAGGAACACTTTTACACTGTTGGTGGGAGTGTAAATTGTTCAAGCATTGTGGAAGACAGTGTAGTGATTCCTCAAGGATCTAGAACTGGAAATACCACTTGACCCAACAGTCCCATTACTGGGCATATACCCAAAGTATTATAAATCATTCTATGATAAAGACACATGCACACATATGTTTACTGTGGCACTATTCACAATAGCAAAGACTTGGTACCAACCCAACTGTCCATCAATGATAGACTGGATTAAGAAAATGTGGCACATATACACCATGGAATACTATGCAGCCATAAAAAGGGATGAGTTCATGTCCTTTGTAGGGACATGGATGAAGCTGGAAACCATCATTCTGAGCAAACTATCACAAGATCAGAAAACCAAGCACCGCATGTTCTCACTCATAATTGGGAATGGAACAATGAGAACACATGGACACAGGGAGGGGAACATCACACACCAGGGCCTGTTGTGGGGTGGGGTCTTAGGGGAAGGATAACATTAGGAGAAATACCTAGTGTAGGTGATGGGTTGATGGATGCAGCCAACCACCAGGGCATGTGTATACCTATGTAACAAAACTGCATGTTCTGCACATGTAACTCAGAACTTAAAAGTATAATTTAAAAATTGGAGTAAACAATAAATATATACAAACTGCATTAGATTGAATTGATTATATTATTCAACTGGATACATATTAAAACTGCTTTTTGATTGGAGAAGTTCATACATGTCAAAATTTTCAATAATCTGATATCAGAGACACAATTTTATTATAACATCTTGTTTTTGATATATATAACAAAAAGACTATGTATCAAAAGGTTACAATAACTATAACAAGATTCCTATGCTCTCTATTTATTTTCATTTTTAGATTAGTGGCACAACGGAGAAATATTATGTTCAAGGTTTTTGTTATTGTTTATTATATAATTAGAAATAATTGTTACACTGAACAGTAGCATTGCTCAGTTTAGTAGCAAGTTTGGAAAATCCTTCAACAACATAAATATACCATGTTGATGGTGCTGGTATATTAATAATATGTCATTGATTAGTTATTACGAAGAAACAAAGTCATTTTAAAATACCCCAAAGGTTACAAGTTAAATCCTATTCATTTCTCATACTCTTAAGGATTCAGGTCAATCATTTATCTGAAGACATTGTGAAACTTGGGTTACTACAGTTGGCAAGGAGACAGTTAGGTCTAGAATTTAGACACTTGGCAGGGTTCAGAAACTAATTTTTGTGAACTGAAATTGCCATTTAAAAATGTTGTTTATTCATTTGAATGCATTTAGAGATGCCCTTTCTCACTACTTCTCATTCCTATGATAAATGATATGTTGGCTTCCTCTAGAATATATGGAAGTTTCTATTATTACATTTGTTTATTTAACCTACTAAAGCAATAAGGCATGAAAAGGTCTTCTGTCGTATGTTTCAGTGGCATTATTATTTATAAGCACATCTCCAGTGGTGTGATGTCAATGAAATCATTATTTGGCTATTACGGTTCTCCAATAATTAGTTCACAGCAAAATAAGTATAATTTAAAATATATAGTTTTAAAATACAAGGAAAAAAATAAATTTTCAATACATCTCTTGCCTAATATACTTTAAAAATGTTTCTTTCTTTTGAGAATTCAGGCTTATAAAGATGTTTCATTCTAAATCCCAGCATAAGATGGCTATAATGATTAGGGTACACATGTAAAATCTGGGTTTTTCTAAGGATTGCAATGGGACCCTCCTCTAACTTGAAACAGTATGTATATATGTTGGAATTTCTAGCGTTGGCAAAACTTTATCTTGGAATACCACAAACTTTGTCGGTACGAGATTTCTGTAGACAAAGAAGAAAATGGGCAGGACATAGACACATATCATCGATAATCTAACCTGTCACAGAAGGAGCTCTTTGGCACAATATACGGCAACAGAATTAGCTTTGTACCATCCCACTGAGGGATATAATTTCCTGTCTGAGGAACTGCTGTGAGAGGTGATACATTCAATGTTGCAGATGTTCCACATTCAAACACACAGGATAGATTTCACAAAAGCTGACTCTTAACAATGAATCTGTTATTATAAATGACAGATCACGATATGTTCATTTCATGCCAAAAATATCATTTTTGATTGCCATCTCAAATAACTAAGAAAAAAGTGAAATAGTATTATCTTTGATGGACAGTAGGGGGGAAGAGTCTTAGCTTCGTTAATTGAAAGCAGCTAAGTTTCATAGACCGTCTATTTTATTAGCTGCACAATTATGAATTCCACTTACAAAAATTTTGGAGTGTCAGGGAAAGATGAATCATATCTGACTCTAGAGATTATTATAATTAAGTCAGAAGTATAGGCAAGACTTATTATGGGCATTTATTTATAAACAGATAATTAAAATTTATAGAAATTTTCTTGGAAAGCTATATAATTTCCCATAATTTTCTTGTAGAGTGGTTTATTGAATGTCTTCATAATTATTCTATGTTACAGTTAACACCTTAAGTTAATTTCCTTAGTTTCCTTTATCCTGGAAGTTGGTCACTTGACCAAATAAAATCCTGATTTTTTCAGGTACTTTCATAATCATAAAATACTGATTTGGGAAAAATAACTTTGGTATTATAATATTCATGAACATTGACAACAGCTGCTTTTAGAGTCTCCTGAATTATTGTAATCATTTTGTTTATTAAAGGTCAAATTATTCTCTGAGATCTTTATGAAATACCCATAGTGTGTAAAAATACCATGATTATCTTATCAACTGTGATTCTACTTTCATAGTGAAGATTCTGCTGACACACTACATTAACTTGGAAGTAAAGCTTTTCTAGTTGGATTATTGGGTTTTCTGTCTCTAATACACACATACAAACACATACACACAAATGCATGCACACACACTCCTGTTATGAATCAAACCCATTACTGCTCTTCTGTTAAGTAGACTACTTAACATGGTTGGCAAAAAGGAGGATGGAAAAGAATTTCTAACATTACCTCACATATTTCTATTAAAAGTTTAATTACTTCATAGTTGTGCATGTTATTCTAATTCAATACAACATTTTGCTTGTTACTATAATTTTAGATTCTTAATTCTTTTAAGTTTTCATAAGCATATTGTATAAAACTTAATGATTATCTGGGGAAATATCAGAAAACTGAGGATATCTTTAATTAAGAGTAAAATAGTAAAAGTTTATATTATGATGTAGAGGTAAAAATTAATGTTCATATAAGTGCTTTATATTAAATTTACAGTAGCATGCAAAAAGAGCCCCTTTTTATACCTTTTACAAAATTATCATTGATTTCAATACTTCCTTATTAAACTTTTTCTAAATTATATCTTCAAAAGCAAAAGAAAGAACTTGAAGATACTTTAGGCTGTCTTTAGGATAATAAGGGGAAAAATAGCATTTCTGAAAAGATAGTAAAAGTAAAATAAATTATAAATTATAACTTTTTCATCATATTATATAATAAGCCAAGAAATAAATCTCTGTTAAGGATTTTAATATTTGAGAACTCCCTGCTCTATAACATGATTAATTATCCTATAAAAAACAATCATTTATTATACATTAGCATAACAAGGAATTACAGGTTGCAACATATAGACTATCTAGTAGAAAAATGCTGGTCCCCCATTGTTATTGTCTGTTTTATATAAAGAAATGCAAATTTAAAAGTCCAATACCACTTGTATCATTGAAGTAATGAAAATTGCTAAAATAAGATTAAAACATTATTGAAAGTGAAAATGAGCTCACAACAGGTTTAAATAGTTATGTTCTAAATCATATTTATCACATTTCCAATTTGCATTTTATGGAAAGCATTAAGTGTCATTCCAGATTAGACTTTTGGACTATCCAACCTGTTATTTGGCCTGTACAAACTATAGCAAAACTATATCAGGAAAGACCCTGTTTGACCTCATAGATTTCTTCCTTGATGGCTTCAGCCAGTGAATTTTACTTTTCCTTTAAAATTGATCTTAGCTTAGTTATCTATAATTTTTTGAAGTCCTTTTGAATTATGTTTCAGTGTGTTCTATATCATGAGGTTCTAAAAGCACAAAGTAACCATCCATAACTCCTTAAATAATCAATTATAATTGTATGCCTTCTCATGTCACAAACCACATTATTTGATCTACCTTCAGTTACCTTCTACCTGTTGCAAAAGATATGACATCTTTCTAGTAAATCCACATTACCTTACTCTTATTTTCCTCATTTTACCACGATGAACGAAAAAAGCCAAAAGGCAAATGGCAGATTTTTAACAGTAAATACATATACACAAAGCACCATTTCTTAAAAAAAAATTATAATACAAGTGCCTAGGTCCTTGAAATATAATAGGTGAAATGTAAATAGAACTAAATTTGATCAAATGTAAGAGTTGGGAGTATTTGAAAATCGAAAACCAATGTTTTAAGTGACCCAGTATAAACTTACTGAAGTGATTAAATCATGGCACACAAAGTATGCCCCTGCTAGCTAAGGAGATTATAGATAGATCAAATATATTATTTGCCTTAGTGTTCATTTAATAAAATATCCAGGAAAATTCCACTCCCATATTTTCCCTTTATTGCGATACACTGCATACATTAGAACATGTTATAATACGTGTAAAAGGCATTCTTGTCTTAATAAACAAACTAAAGTAAAATCCCTGGTATTGTATATTTAGTATAGTTTGAGATATATGAAAGAACATGAGTGAAGATGTCCTTTATGACTACATTGTTTATAAATGTGCTCTTATGCCAGAGGATTAAGAAACATTGAAATGACATCCCATTCTACGAATATCTTTCATATGAAATTCTTGAAGCACACACTGATGAATCTCACTTTCACATCAAGAGAAACAGACATAGTGAGGGCTGGGTGGAGGGATCACTGAAAAGAACAACTTTATTCATAACCAGTTATGTCTTATTCCTTATTAGAGCCACCCTATGGACTTTCTATTTATCCTACATTTTTTGACTGTATATTTCCCTCATTCCAAATAGATTAATAAAACTGTATCTTTCTTAAGAAAAAAAACAAACACCACATGTTTTCACTCATAAGTGGGAGTTGAACAATGAGAACACAGAGACACAGGGAGGGGAACATCACACACCAGGGCCTGTTGGGGGGTCGGAGACAAGGGGAGGGAGAACATTAGGACAAATATCTAATGCATACAGGGCTTAAAACCTAGATGATGGGTTGATAGGTGCAGCAAACCACCATGGCACATGTATACCTATATAACAAACCTGCACATTCTGCAATGTATACCTATGTAACAAACCTGCGTATTGTACATATGTATCCCAGAACTTAAAGCAAAATTTAAAAAGAAACTTACATAAGAAAACACAGGAAAATATCTTCATTATACCTAGGCAATGACAGATTTCTTAAATAAGGTACAAAGAGCACAACTCATAAAGGAAAACTGATAAATTTGCATATAATAACATTTGAAATTTTGTATGACAAAACACACCATAAACAAACTAGAAACACATGCACAGATTGGAAGAATTTTGCAGTTCCTATAGCAAAATAATTGTAATAGAATTTATGAAGAACTGCCACTAGATAAATAAGGCAAAGCAGAAAGGAAAAATGAAGCAATTGATTTCAACAGAAGAGGAAAAAATGGGTGGCAAAAGAAAAATATGTAAAGGTGTTCAATTTTGCTATTAATCAGACAAATGCAAATGAAAGCCATAATGGTAATCTGTTTTATACCTATTGGCTTGAGAAAAATTGAAAATTGAAATTATGTATTGGTAAAAGTGTAGAGGAATAGAAATTCTTGTACACTTCTGGAAATATAAATGACTCCCAATATTTTGGCAGAAAAAAAAAAAAGGAAAAAGAAAAAAATCCTAACCAAGATATTCTCAATGCTATCTTCACCTTTTCACTTCTACAAGACCGTTGTTTCAGAAACTCTTTAGCAGGTTTTACATAGTTCTCAAACTCAAATAACATGGAATTGGTGGTTAAGTTTTCCAAACTTAGTTCCTTTAGAAAATTATCCCCATTTCTCTCCACAAAGCGAAGAAGATTACAGCTTGCTAAATTTCACTCTTATAAAAAAAAAAAAATAGGCATAAAGAAGCTACAATTTCAAAGTGCTTAGAGCCTGGTGGAATCACAAACACACTTAGTCATCCTTTTACATGAAAAAAAAAATATTTATTTGACAAAAACTTCAACAATAAAAATTCTGTTGTATATGGTTCTTAATTTAACTAAACAACTGCTTCTTCTCCATGTTTGTAGCACAAAACCAAGAACAGTTCTCCCCAATTTCTTTCGATATAATACAGTTAAAGCTGGAACAAAACTGTAGACCACAATTCACCACTATAAAGTGCACAATGGAAATGGACAAATACCACTGTAATCCCAACAGATTCACCTTTGAATAAGTTCTACAGCAGCAATGATTTTACAATGATTCCACAGTCATTTTACAATAATAATCAAGTTATTAATAAACAAGTACTACAATAATCATTCTACAGGAACAGTCCAAGTGGCCTCAGCCTCTAGAAACAAGAGGAAACAAGCCTCTTACATTGTCTGTAAGAGCCTAAACAATAAGAAACTTCCTTTTTCAGACTTCAGCACTAAAGTTGCAATTAACTTCATTTTCAACTGAGAAAGAGAAAAGCCTGAGTCCTAAGACCTGTCAGACGTAAAACTTAGAAAGCTAGAGGACAAAGTAGTAAGGGTCCAGAAATGTGTGTATAGAAATAATCTAGGCTGAGTCTAGAAATCTTCCCACCCAGATAGCAAACTTCCTTTCCTTGAATAAGAGCCTTCTGTGTATCCATATGCAGAAAATGCTTTTTGCCAGGCACTATAAACAAAATGGTTTGGGCGTTTCCTTGAGTGTTTACAGGCCCCCCTCAGTAAGGTTACGATGAGTACTTTTATACCACTTCCTTCTAAATGCCCCTGGATCCATGTATGTCTTAGAAACCTCAACTCCTTCCTACTTTATTTCAGAAACAGCAGTTTGGGAATGTGGGCCTGTTTCCTTTCTGGTAACATGGAAACTTACAATATGTAGAGTAATAACTCATGACTATTGTTTGTTAAGATGCCTGAAGAAGATATGGTATCTTATATTTTAATTGCCAATAATGTGATAACAATATAAAAAATGGGTCCCAGAAGTAGAAAAATCATGATCTGTTTCACATTAGAGCAGAATCAGAATCAGGCTAGAGTCCAATTTATAGCCCCAGATTCCTCAGGTTTTAGCTCCCTAAAAGCAGAGAAGTAAAATTACAGCTCTCTGGGGTAGTATCTTTCTGTTCCTATCCTAGTGAAAATCTGTCTGTACTTGTGAAAAAGCTGCTTTTATAAGACAATAGGATTATTCTCATGCAGGACCTGTCTGAAGCTTTTAACATTCCTACCCCAATCCTTACCAAACCAATAATTTTAAAAGGAAAAATACATAAATGTATTAAAAAGATAAAAACAATATAATAGAATACCTAGAACTACTTTATTTTTTGCTGACATGTTCTATATGATTACTTTTCTTTCTTTTTAAATTATCTTCCTCCTTTGGTTTCCTCAAGGGAATTCTGTTGTCAGTTTTCTTTTGTTTTTGTTTTTTTTGCTAATTTTTGTTATGTTTTTACTTTGATGATTAAAATCAATAAAAAGTATTCACTAAAACCAACTAACCAACAACCAATAAGATAAAATTAACATTTAGAATTTTCTTACCTTTACTCAGACTTTTCACGGCTCAAAGCAGGAAGAGTTCACCTTTATCCAAGAAAATGTTCATGAATTTACTGTACTTTGGCTCTCAAAGTCAACCCCCTGCAAAGAATCACTACTTCTTCAAAACTGGGCAATAAATTGCACAAAGAGGAACATAAGAGTTGAGAGCTTCAGAAAACTCCAACAATAAAATGAGGGATGTTATAGCCATTTTTATAGAGACTTTCTTTTCTATGATTCGTACTAATAAACAGGGAAGATTACAGAGAGAGAGGGAGAAAGAGGGGTGACTTACTATATGTAGCAACCCTGGGATTAAGAAAGTTGACTAGAAAGCCAAAAACATTTGTCCTGAAATCTCAGCCTGACGTTTAATCTCAGATGTATTAGTCTGATGGTCTAAAGAATTCAAATCCAGGGGGAAGGAGAGTAAGAAATCTTTGCTACAGTGTTCATCATGATGGCACCTTAGTGTCTGTCACCTGGAAACACTGAAATATCTCACAGAATTTAGTCCCAATAATTAAGCTTGGTTCTCATAAAACCACTAGAAAGAAAGATGCCTCTATAAAAGGTAAGCAGACAAATAAGTTAGGGTGAACATAAACAGGTTTACCACAGTAGATAAGGGACCGACTACTTGGGTTTTTGGGACATCATCAATCATGGATTAGGCTCTTGTTGCTTCTCTAGCTCCAGCTCGGCAGCCCTTTGTACCGCTGCATCGACTAGCAGCTGGAAGCTGCTGAAGTCGGCGTACTCCTCTGGAGACACAGGTTCTGGAGAAGACGAGGACGTGATGTTAGAAACTTTGACCTTTTTCTTTGGTTGGGCTATCATGGTGAGCTTCTGGCTAGGGGCCGACTCCGGATCTGGTATCTTCTCTCCTGACATCTGGCCTTTTGGCAAGGACCACAGGGGCAGGCTTTGTGCATTATCTGAACCACAGGGCCCTGACTCGGCCGGCACAGACGCATCAGTGCTCTGCAGGTGGGTGGCATGGGCATCTTTGCTCGTTTTGTGGCCAACAATGGGGTCTTTTCCACTCCGTTGCAGCATATCCGGGAGAATGCGTCTGCGAGCATTGGTGAACCAGTTAGAAATCTGCGACAAGACAAATTGGTCTTCCTTGACAGCATTTGCTTCTGCGCTTCTGAAGGGTAGGCACTAAACCGATGCTTATACATCCAGTCACGGAGGATCTTAACGGACTCTGCTGGCAAGTATTCCTTGCGCTTCTTCTCGTGCTCTGGTAAGGCAAGAACTTTGCCTGTATCTGCGTTATTTTTCAACATGATTGAGGTGTCTCGGGCTGGCCTTTGGGTCTTCGCCGGGCTGTCTTTTTTTGCCTGCCGGCTGTCTTTTTCCACCCGGCTTCGGGTCTCGGCCCGGCGGTCCGCAGCGGCCTCCATATTCAAAGAGGCTTATCTTTACTGTATTGAGAATCACAGAAAACTGAGTTAGGACAAAGGTAGGTTTGGGAGAGCCACTTTAGAAAGCATGGGCAAGTCTCCAAGGGGAAGTCTCACCTGTTGTTTCGGAGGAAGAAAAACAGCGTTGCTAACAGAGTTCCTAAGAGCGGAGTTACGTATCTCAGTGACGTCACATCCTTTATTCTCCACGCCGCCCCTCCCCCACACTTCCGGGACTTCCCCTTTTCCCATAGTTCTTGAGTATTTTCTGTAACTTCCGATGCACTTGATTTTATGCAGTTTATAGCTCTCCAGAGTTTTCTCTGCTGTTGTCATCAGTTTCCACTAACTGACGAACTCTATTTCTATTAGTGTAAACACGCCTATCACTTTCTTCCTATTTGATTTTACTCTGGTATTGTTCTTCCCTCTTATTACTTTTAATTGTCTCACTGGCTCATCTAGATATATCAGGAACAAATTGTTGATTAGCTACTAACCTCAATAAAACAGTGTAACTACTGTACTTTGACTCCTCTCTTCCATTCTTCCACGTTCAAATCAGATATTAATAATAATTTTGAACTAGACTTTTGCTTTTGATGCCTTGCTGCTTAAATTTTTCTTCTCTATGGCCTTAAAATCTTTTGTCTTTTTTTTTTCTTTGATACGGAGTCTCGCTCTGTCGCCCAGATTGGAGTGCAGTGGCACAGTGGTGGCATCTTAGCTCACTGCAACCTCCGCCTCCTGGGTTCAAGCGATTCCCCTGCCTTAGCCTCCCGAGTAGCTGAGATTGCAGGCGCCTGTCACCACGCCCAGCTAATTTTTTGTATTTTTGGTACAGGTGGGGTTTCACCATATTAGCCGGGATGGTCTCCATATCCTGACCTCGTTAGGGCCATATCCACCTGCCTTGGCCCAAGTGCTGGGATTACAGGCGTGAGGTTCAGCGCCCAGCCAAAATCTTTGTCTTTTGAATGACTTTGCTATTGCCTGTCAGTACCACTGAGGTCTTTGTGTCTCTTCCTTGGACTCCGATATCTAGTTGTGATGTATCTCTTTAAACGTCAGTCAGAAATTGAGGGATCTTTTAGCAATGTGGAATAAGTGGAATAAGATAGAATTCAAGAAATAATGGTGACCACAGATAGTTTATTTAAATATTTCTTTTTAAATTTTCTTTTTTTTTTTTTTTTTTTTTTGAGATGAAGCCTTGCTCTGTCACCCAGGCTGGAGTGTAGTAGTGGCGCAATCTCAGCTCACTGCAACCTCAACCTCCCAGGTTCAACTGATTCTCCTGTTTCGGCCTCCCAAGTAGCTAGGATTACAGATGTGCACCACCACACCTGGCTAATTTTTGTATTTTTAGTAGAGACAAGGTTTCACCATGTTTGCCAGGCTGGTCTCGGACTCCTGACCTGCAGTGATCCACCCACCTCGGCCTCCCAAAGTGCTGGGATTACAGGTGTGAGCTACTGCAGCTGGCCAAATATTTCTTGATATTTCCAGCATGTAGAAATCACCCCATAAGTCAAATGAAAATAATTTGTAAATTTCAAATTTTTATTTCTAGTAGCTGAAAAATAAGGCTTGACTTTTTTCAAGAACACTATGATTCACTTTGAAGACAATTACCACCAGTATCAACTCTGATTCCTCAGTAATACTGTATGGTATTATTTATTTTTCATTTCAGATATTTTTCGGAGTCCTAGCTATCATCTTATGCAGCATATATTATCCACAGTTTCCTTTTGCCCTTAAGAGTTCTTCCTTGTCACTGGGCTGGATATCAGAATGTTGTCTACTGATCCTTTGGCTGTTGGTAATCTTCCTTATTGGTACTGACTTTCATCACTTAAAATTTATTGTAAGGGAGACCTACTGAAGAACACAATCAAATCTAATGAACAACTGAGTAAAGCTCCCAACGACGAATAATTGGGTATGTTGGATACAACTGAAGGTCTCAATGCTACTATTTCCACTGGACTTTTGGGCTTTTGAAACACAGAAGATAAGATTTTCTATGCATAGTAGAAACTCAATTCCTGCAACTGTTTCTCACCAACACATTTATGCTTCATGCTCGCTGAAAGTATTTTTGTGTGTCAGTATGACTTCTAGTAACTTGTCCTCCCTCACTTGTTACTCCTATATGTTCTTTCTGTCTATGGGGATTCAGGCCTCTGCTCAAGGATTGACGTAGAATTGCACATATTTAACGAATTACAGATTTCTTCTCACCGACATGATCCGGGTTCTTGATTTTTAATGTCTACTTTATGATTCCCCTCTAAAAAGAATATTATGATGGCTCAAAATTATTCCCAGGAGATTTGGAGACTGTCTTTTCCTTTACCAACAGATATAGGAATATGGAGAAATCTGGAAAGTAGGTGAGAAATTGGAAATGAATCCCATCGCTTTTGACACAAAAAAGTGACTTCCTTTCATGATGAAATAATTGAAATGCTGAATAGAAACTGTATTACTTTTCTTCATGTTTTTGGTGGTATGAAATTATGAATTATGGATATCTCTGAGGGAAAGATAGATTGCTTCCACCTACTTCTTTAAAACTTGTAAGAAGATAAAATGATCTAAATAGTGTCTATCAATTTTTATCTTCCTTTATTGTTTCTTTTTATGTGAAGTACACAGATCTCATTGTAAACAGTTTGTCTATTTATAAGCATTGATTTATTTACTTGTGACTCTGAAAAGTCCCTTCTCATGACTGCACTAGGGATGTCAATGGCATTACACTATAATAGACACTTTATTTCTCAAATTATGAAAGACCATTGTGAGACTGAGGTCCTTATTATTTTATTGCTTATTGTTTCCAGTAATATAATTTTCATATGAGTATTCTACAAACCAAATTATGTTGATCTACTTGTAGAGTTTTAGAGAAAGCTTAATTTTTGGCATCGAAGAAATGGGAGACTATAAAACCAAATTAAAAACCAAAACCAAGGCCTGGCACGGTGGCTCACGCCTGTAATCCCAACACTTTGGGAGGCCGAGGGGGGTGGATCATGAGGTAAGGAGTTCGAGACCAGCCTGGCCAACATAGTGAAACCCCTGTCTCTACTAAAAGTACAAAAAAGTAGCCGGGGGTGGTGGTGGGTACCTGTAATCTCAGCTACTTGGGAGGCTGAGGCAGGAGAATGACGTGAACCTGGGAGGCAGGGGTTGCAGTGAGCCGAGATTGTGCCATTGCACACAGCCTGGGTGACAGTGCAAGACTCCATTTCAAAAAAAAACAAACAAGCAAACAAACAAAAAAACAAAAACAAAAATCAAAGCACAGTGAACTAAGCAAAAATTGGTGATGTGGTAACTGAATTTCACCAACTCTAAAAATAAAGAATGTGTCCCGGGAAGCAGAGCTTGCAGTGAGTCAAGATCACGCCACTGCACTCCAGCCTGGTGACAGAGCAAGACTCCGTCTCAAAATAATAATAATAATAGTAATAATAATAATAAATAAATAAATAAATAAATAATAAATAAGACTGTTGTCAAGGGCATACCGCTTTTTTTATATCGTAAAGTATCTGGATAATTCCTGCCAGGTATTTTACACTTTGAAACGAATTGAAGAAACAGTCAGGAAACCAGCATTAAACCCCTATTGACAGAAATGGTGACATGTTAAGAGTAAGAAGTGTAGGAAGTTCTAGCAGATTCAATACCTTAATTTGGAGGGATGAAAGTTGGAAGTATGGCCTGACTGTAAGAGATACCATAAAATTATCCCCCAATAAGACTTATGGATCTTACAGCGTATTCTATTCATTTTCCTCAACTTAAGGAGCAAATGATTCTCTTTGTAAAAAGATGTAAAGAAAATGCTTTCCAGTTCTTTATAAATCTGGTATGACTCGGATGTGAAAATCTCACAAAGCATGACAGAAATATCTGTGGCAGATTCACTTATAAAATCATAAATTATTATTGAATAGAATGTACCTTCATGTAAAATATAAAACACATGAACAAATGGAAACATTATCTAAAATACAACATGATGTAACATTAGAATATATATTTTGAGAATTAATCACATTAATGGATAAAAGAAAAAATGTCATCTTGTTGGAGTTTGAGTAACTATTTTACTGAATTCAAAATAAATTTCTGGGCCAGGCACGGTGTCTCACGCCTATAATCCTAGCACTTTGGGAGGCTGAGAAGATGGATCACCTGAGGAGTTCGAGACTAGCCTGGCCAACATGACGATACCCCATCTCTACTAAAGAATACAAAATTAGTGAAGCGTGGTGATGTGCACCTGTAATCCCTACTTGGGAGTCTGAGGCAGGGAGAATTGCTTGAAACCCAGGAGGTGGAGGTTGCAGTAAGCCAAGTTGGTGCCACCGCACTACATCCAGCCAGGGCGAGAGAGCAAGACTCCATATCAAAAACAAATAAATAATAAATAAATTTATGATAAACATATTTTAATGAAATAGGGATAAAAGGATCCTTCCTTTTATACATAGATTAATAAAAAGTTAAAATCTCCAATATACAACCTTATACTTAACAGTAAAACAAAAATGATTCTTTCAATTTCATAAGTAAAGCAAAGGTGTTATTTTCACTACTATAACATTGCTTAGAAATTTGATCCAATAGAATTAATCAAACAAAAACAAATACAATAAATGTACTAAAAGGAGGAAAAATATTATTATTTGTTGATAGCATGATTTGCCACTTAGGAAATATCTAAAAATCAAAATCAATTGAGAAACTATTATAAATAATAAGAATTACGTAAGGTGGTCAGTTACAAACAAAAGATAAACATTAACATATATCAATATCGTAATTTAGAAAATATATTGGGAAAATTATCTAGTTCATAATCATATCAAGAATAAAGATACAAAAAGATATAGACCTAAAATTAGAAATTATTATCTACAACCTATTCAAAAAAAATAGAAAATTTTATTTAATAACATAAAATGGATGTTAATAAAAGTTAAAATACATTCTATTTTACCCTAGGAAATTTCACTATTTTAATACATTTAAGTCTCTTTAAATTTACTTTAATGACATATTCCTATCAAAATCACAAGTGATTTCCCATATGTTTTTGTGGTTTGACAGCTCATTTCTTTTTAGCCCTGAATAATATTCCATTATATGGCTATATCACAGTTTATCTATCCACCCTACTGAAGGACATCTTGATTGCTTTCAAGTTTAGGAACTTATGAAGAAACATCCATGTGCAGGTTATTGCGTGGGCATACATTTTCAACTCATTTGGAGAAATTTCAGAGATTGCAATTGCTAGATTATGGTGGTAAGAACATGTTTCATTCTTTAAGGGACTGCCCGACTGTCTTCTAAAGTGGCTGTACTATTTTTCATTCTCACCAACAATGAATGAGAATTCCTGTTGTTTCACATTCTCACCAGCTTTTGATGTCCGTATTGTTGATTTTGGTCATTCTACTAGATGTGTAGTAGTATCTCATTGATTTATATTGCAATTCCCTAATGACTTCTGCATCTTTTTTTTCATGCTTATATAAAAATCAATATATCTTCTTTGGTGAGGTGTCTGTTTAGATCTTTTGACGATTTTTAATCAGATTGGTTTCTTCGGTTGAGTTTCAAGAGTTTTTCCGTATATTTTGAATACCAGTTCACTACCAAGTATATTTTTTTAAATATTTTCTGCTAGTATGTGCCTTGTTTCTTAATTTTCTTAACCGTGTTTTTCACAGAACAAAATGTTTTCATTTTAATTAAATTCAACTTATAAATTATTTTTTTCATAGATTGTACATATGATGCTGAACTTAAAATGACCTCACCAAAACTGAGGCCATCTAAATTTTCTCCTATGTTATTTTCTAAGTGTTTCATAATTTTGCACTTTACATTTAGTTCTATGATATATTTTAGGTTAATTTTTGTAAAAGTTGTAAGTACTGTGTATTCATCTTAAACTAATCTGCATCCTTATAATATATATCTCTTGTAGAATTCCTTGTATTTGTCTTGATCTTTTGTACAATCTGAAAATTGCTTCTATTTAATTGGAGCTATTAATCTTCTTATATTTAATATAATAATAATAGTTATATTTGGTCTACCACTTTAATATTTACCTTTTTACAACATATTTTTGTTTCTCTGTTTTCCTTTATTGTCTTCTTTTTAGTTCATTAAACATTTGTTAGCATTTAATATTAACATCTATTAGCTTTCTGATATACCTGTTACAATTACATTTCAGAGGTGTCTCTAGTGATAGCAATATATATTTTTAAGTTTTTACAGTCTCCATAGATTTCGTATTCTACCACTTTGCAAAAAATATAAGAACATTGTGCTTGGATATGTTCATTCTCTATACCTCTATCTTCTTTTTATAGTTTTCATGTGTATTATATCTAAATATGTTCAGAACTATATTAAAATGTTATAACTTTGGTTTTAATCAATTATGTGTCCATTTAAGTAATTAAAAGGAAATACAGTGTGTTAGTTTCCTGACATCTTCAGAATTTTCTGTGTTTTCTGTTCATACCTAAAAGTCTGATTTATATCTGGAATACTCTTCAGCCAGAAAAACTTTCTGTAGCAGTTATTCTCAGGTATTTATAGAGATGACAGATTTTTTTATAATTTAGTTTTTATTTTTGGAATACGTCTTCACTTCACTTCCATTATTAAAGGATATTTTTGCTAGATATAGAATCAGATTTTCAGTTAATGGTTTTATTTATTGTTGAGCCCATTAAAAATCTCCCTCCACTGCCTTTCGTTTTCATTATTTCCGAATTATAGTCATAACTGATTCACATTTTTCATGGCCTTTTAAGGTCAGTTTTCAGTTGTCTGAAAATGATTTATTTTCTGTTTATTGTCTCTTCTTCAAGTTGTCTGAATTTTTTAACTCGACACATATATGAATTTTCTTAAAATGAAGATTTTGGTCTTTATTTCTTCAGATGGTATTTCTGTTCCATTCTGTCACTCATTTCTGATACCTTTATTTTATATATTTTAGACTTTTTCACACTTTACCAGAGATTATTGTAGATCTACTCATTTTTTAAAATATATTTTTCTCTATTTTCTGATTGGATAATTTATATCAATCTATCTACTTTTTTCTTTATTTTCCTGATTGGATAATTTGTATCAATCTATCTTTAAATGAATGTATGTTTCTTCTTTTATTTGTAATCTGACATTATTCTATCTAGGTTCTGTGTTTGTTTAGGTATTGTAATTTTAATCTGAACATATCTGCTTTTAAAAGTATCTCCTTAAAATTGCCTATCAATTTATTCATTAAGCATATTTTCCCATAAGTCTGTGAGTTATAGTAATGACAGTTGTTTTAAAGAACTGTCTGCTAATTTCAAACATCAGCATTATGCCTGAGTCAATCTCCATTTGTTGTTTTTCTGTTTTTACCTGAACATGAATATTTTTTTGTTTCTTTGTATGTCTAATAATTTTGGATTATATTTTCATAAAATACTGCAGAGATTCTTGATTCTATTATATTCATTCAAACAGTGGGGTTTTTTCATTTGTTGTAGTTTTAGCCCAAAGTTAACTTGGCTGGATATATTTTTTTTAAATGTTGACTACCCTGCATGGAGAATCAGCTGAAATTAAATATATGTATATTAACCTTACCTGGTCTGTGTGGCATCTGACCTGACTTTGCATACTTCTTGGGTCAGCTAGGAATTTGGGTAATATTTATACATCAATTTTGGGACTCGGCTTCTCTGGAATTTTCCTCCAACATTTCCTCTTCAATTTACAGTTGCTGTGGTAGCCTAAACTCTGTTCTGTGGATAGTCATGCAGACAAGACTGTAGAATTCCATGTAAATGTAGGTACCTTATCTGAAGTGAACTGGAGCCTGTCTTCTTTTTCATAAGAAGCCTTTAAAATATCAGAAACTTACTAAGTGTTATTCTCATATTAAGCTGTTGACTCCTTTGTGGTTTTATCATGCCTTTTGTTGTGCTCTAATGCTGTAAGATTTAAAGGATATTTTAAATATTTTCTCCATAGTTTATGGTTATCTCCAGTAATATTGCTCTGATAGCAGGTACTCTTACAGAGGGAATTCTGGATATTTTTTAAATATACAGTTACCTACTCAATATGCTTTATCAGCTAGAATTGTTCTATCTTGGAAAATAGTAATTATTAAATATAATATGTCACAATTTTACTAAAATTTGTAGCAAAACTATATTTTATCTCCATTGCTTATTTTCATATCATCAGAAGGAATTTTGATTTGAATGTGACTTTAGAGAGAATCTGTGTGTATATGAAATTTTTTTTTAAAAGGCTCTGCAATGGAAACTAATTTTTCCAATCATGAAGAATATGTTGGTGTAAAACCTGGACTGAAACCCAAGCCTCATGATTACCATCAAATATACTCCATTTTGACTCAGTAGTTATTTGATTTAATGGCTGGGATCAAGAAAATACTCTTTTATTTTTTTCTACTATAACAGTCTTTGCTAGTATGTTTTTAGAAGCAGGAAAATATCTAAATTTTTAGTTTAATCAGTAGTTTAAAATCATACATTAATATAATTTTTAACTAAGGCTAGAGTTAATGTATTTTTTTGGCAAGTATGAATAAAATCTATATATTATTTTCATTTGAAGATTTGTGTAAGTGTAGATATTACAAGACACAAACAGTAAACTTAAATGTAGTATGAAAATATGTTTTAATAGTAAATACATACATCAGTATGCATATTTTAATTGATATTATACTCTTAATAAAGAGTTGAACTTTTAAATAATAGTATTTTGCCTTTGGCTTTGAATATCACCTTTTACCTACAGGTGAAGCAATTAACTGGGGATGAATAAATGACCAACATGTAGAATATTTAAAAGGTCAACATAGTAGAAAAGCATAATTAATAATATATGAACATTAAATTTCCAGTATCACAGTCTTATTATAAAGGTTACACTAAAAAGTTGAAAACATAGCCAGACATATGTAGATACTTATGACAAAAGGAAAATATTTATCATTTTATTTTATGAACATCAGTTGTAAATTAAATGTACTACCTAGGGACAGCAAATAACTTTTACCCATTGTGCTATACATCTTTTATTTTTGCATAGTTATGTTTTGTAACTCACTCTATTAAACTTTTCATTGTTTTCTCATTGTTTGGGATTGTGGAGAGGAAATAAAAAATCTTCTTTTGCCATTTTGGAAGGCATGACATTCACAGGTTGTTATGCCAGCTTCCTAAAATAGCTATTTTGGTTAGGCATTAAAACTATTTACCGTATCGTGGTGCCAAGAATAATGTCTCAACATTTTTGTACTCATATCTTTTAAACTAAGGGTAACAGAAGTGTAAGGTGTTATGATCTTATTTAAAACTTATACCAATTAATCAGAAAATCTAATTTCTTTCAAGGCAAAATTCATATCAGTGTTTCCATTCCATAGAAATGATGGAATTAGTTGGCTTTCAAAACTTTTTTCCCCCATATATTGGAAAAGTCGAGAAAATTTAAAACTAATTTTATATAACTTCTCCAAATCAACATGCATTTTCAAATCTACATAGTTCATTGCATTTTCTCTATCTTTAGTGTACTTTAATTGGAAGTGAAACCTGAAAAACTACTAACAAAAATTGTATATACCTATACTTGTTCCTTCAGTGAGCAAGATGACAGACTGGCTTATTGAACATTCTTCTGCTTGTTTTCTAGTTCAGCAGATGATTTCTCAGTTGTATTCTCCTTTTGAAGAAGTGTGGAATTTAGAAGAAGAGGAAATTGGTTAACAGAATATGGAAAAGTTAGTTTTATTTTATAGAAAATCCTCATTAAAACAGAGCAAATATGAGAATTTAGGTATATAAGCAGACAGATTTTAGTCACAGTTCTGAATCCCTGTTCTGTCTCCTCCCTCACCTTTTGTTTCACCTGTTTGACAAATATAATTTATTCTTTTTCTCTCTTATTTGCTTCTCATTTCATCTGATTATTTTCATCTCTCCTTAAAATATTTTAAATGTTTGTGCTCTATTTTAATGGTCCATATTCTGGGTTTTTTTGTTGTTGTTGTTGATTTGTTTTTTAGAAATTATTTCTCTCCAGTACAGTCATTATCCAGTGTCTCACATTAAAGATTTTTGACTTCTTGGTACTATTCCTCTACTAGGCTTCTAAGGTACCACTCACCCTATGTTCAGTTCAAAATTACAGTATTCATCTTAGCATGCAGTCTGAGAAAATAGGGCCAGGGTTTATCTTATCTTGATGGCACTGGCCCAGGAAACGAAGGAAGACAAATTTGGTGGTGGTGTGAAAGGATTCTGTGCTCTAAGTTCGTGCATTTGTTGTAACTTTACCATTGTGGAAGTAGGGATTATGGAGACCTGAAGGAGAACTAACTTTTAAAAAATTAATGACTTTTCATGAAGAAAACGTGAGCATATAGGTAGAGAGAAATCACAAATTTAGCTGTATGGCGTCAATATTTATCTATTGGATTTGACTCAAAGATGAGTCAGTTTGGAAATGAAAATGAGATTTATAATAGCATGGACTATTGTGAATTTTATTTACTTTTTATTTTGAGCTAATTGTAGATTAAAACGCCATTGTAAGAAATAATACAAAGAAATCCTGCCTGCCCTCACTCAGTATTCCCCAGTAGTTACACCTTGCATAACTGGAAACAAAAACACAACCAGGATATTGACATTGATAAGATTCATGGACATGGGCCGGGTGTGGTGGCTCACGTCTGTAATCCCAGCACTTTGGGAGGCCGAGGCGGGCGGATCACTAGGTGAGCAGATCCAGACCATCAAGGCTAACACGGTGAAACCCCGTCTCTACATCTCTACTAAAAACACAAAACATTAGCCGGGCGTGGCGGCGTGCGCCTGTATTCCCAGCTGCTGGGGGAGCTGAGGCAGGAGAAGGCGTGAACCCGGGAGGCAGAGCTTGCAGTGAGACTGCACTCCAGCCTGAGCGACAGACTCCGTCTCAAAAATAAAAAATAAAAAAAGATTAATTGACATTATTCGGATTTTCTTGGTTTTACCTGCACTCATTTTTGTGTGTTACGTCTACTTAATTTTATGCAGTTTTACTACGTGTTCAGATTTCTGTGACCACCACAACAATCAAAATACAGAAGGGATCCATTACAGGGATCCCTCCTGCTGCCATTATAGCAACAGTCACCTCCTCCTTCCCTAACTAGTTCTGGCACATGCTAAGCTGTTTTCATTTTTAATATTTTGTCATTTTAAGAATGTTACATAATATTTTATAGATGAAATATTTGAGTATATAACTGTTTTAGATTGGCTTTTTTTCATTCAGTATAATTACCTTTAACGTAATACTAGCTGTTGAGTGTCTTTATAGTTCCTTTTTATTGCTGAGAAATATTCCATAGTATAGGCATGCTAACTGCTGTGTAACAATTCAGCTAATGAATTGCATTTTGGTTATTTACAATTTTTATATTGTGAATAAAGCTGTTATGAACATTTGTGTAAGGAGTTTTTATGAAATTAAACACATTCTGGTATAGATATTCAAGGATAGAATTCCTGAGTTTTACAGAAGGCACATGTTTACCTTTTATGAAGTTAAACAAATTCTGGGATAGATATTCAAGGATAGAATTCCTGAGTTTTACAGAAGGCACATGTTTACCTTTCCATAAAGTTGCCAAAATTTTTCAGAGTGGTTCTATCATTTTACATTGCTTCAAGCAATGTATTAGTATTTTCTTTTCTCCACATTGTCACCATTTGGTATTGTCACTACTTTTAATCACTCTGATAAGTGTGCTGTGATATTTTCATATGGTTGTAATTTGCATTTCCCTAATGACTTATAATGAATACAATTTGATTTACTATATGCCATGTGGATATCCTCTTGAGTAAAATGTCTGTTTATCCCTTTTGCCCATATTCTAATTGGATTCTTTGGCTCTTCTTTTCTGTTGAGTTTAGAGTGTTAAAAAAGAGTCTGTCCTAATACTAGCATTTGCTGAACAGGTGATTTCAAAATTTTTTATTATAGTCAACATACTGTATTTCTTAAAGACTTTATTTTTTAGAAAAGTTTTAAATTAAACAAATTAGCAGCTACTTCAGAGTTTCTGCATACCCTACCCCCAAGTCCATATTTCTCTCTATTATAAACATGTTGCATGAATGTGGCACATTTTTGACAATTTATGAAATAATATTGATATGTTAATATTAACTAAAGCCCAGAGTTTACATTAAAGCTCACATTGGTGTTGTGTAGTTCTTCGGGTTTTATAAATGAATAATGCCATGCATCTAGCAATACAGTGCCATAGACAACACTTTTACTGCCTTGAAAATCCTTTGTGCTTTACCTATTCATATTCCACTACAATATGCATTCAGGCTTTTTCTATATCTTTTCATGGCTTGATTGCTCATTTCTTTCTGTCACTAAATAATATCCTTTTGTATGACTGTATGATTTGTTTGTTCATCCATTTATGTTGGTTACTTCTGTTTTAGGGCAATTACACTTAAAGCTGCTATAAGATTTTATATGCAGATTTTTCTGTTGACATAAATTTTAATTGGACAAATACGTAGGTGTGCAATTGCTGGACCATATAATGAGACAATTTTTACCTTTGTAACGTACTGATAAACTGTCTTTCAAAGTGCCTACAACATTATGCATTGCTATCAGCAAAAAATGCATTTGGTATTGTCAGTTTTTTGGATTTTAGCTATCTTAATAGGTATTTAGGAGTAGTTCATTATTGTTTATTATTCCCTAATGACATATGAAACTGCACATCTTTTCATATGCTTATCTGCCATCTGTATATTTTCTGATGAGGCATCTATTCAAATGCTTTGTCCATTTTTAATCGGTTTTTTTTTTACTATTGATTTTTAAGAGTTCTTTGTATAACTTGAATATAAATTTTATTTTTAATCACATAAGTGCTTTGCAAATATTCTTAAAACGTCTATAGACTTCGCTTTTCATTCTTTTAACAGTATCTTTCATAGAGTAGAAGTTTTTTATTGTAATGATGTGCAACTTAATTTTTTCTTTCATGGATAGCATTTTTGATGTTGCATCTAAAAAGTCATCGTCACCACCAAACCCAAGGTTACCTAGAGTTTCTCTTATTATTTTTGAAACAACATTTTATAGTTTTCTATTTCATATTTAGGTCTATAATCCATTTAGAGGTGTGTGTGCATGTGTGTGTGAAAGGTATAAGGACTGTGTCTAGACTTTTTTTTGGCATATAATGTCCGGTTGTTCCAACACCATTTGTAGAAAAATTTATCCTTTCTCCATTGGATTGTCTTTGCTTTTTATTGTCCCAGATCAGTTGACCATAGTTTTTCAGTTATATTTCTGGACTTTCTATACTGTTTCATTGATCAATTTGTTCACTTTTTAAATCAATATGACACTTTGTTTCTTATTATTATAATATTTCATAAATAATTGTAGTATCAGTTCTCTGATTTTTTTTTCTTTTTCAGTCTTTTGCTGTCTATTCTGGGCACTTTTGCCTTTCCATATAAACTTTAGAATTAATTTGTTGATGTCAACAAAACAGCTTTCTGAGATTGTGATTTTTTATCTAACTGCAATCTTGGAAATAACTCCATATTGGTTATAGAGATCTTCCTCACTTTCTTATCAAGTTGCTATAGTTCTCCCTGGGGTGTATGGTGTATGGTGTATGTATCACAATTCGTTCAAACTATTTTCCATATTTTGCCATATAGGTTGTTTTTATTATATTAAAATTACAACTACTGATACAATGAACAAAGTTGTGCATATGAAAGTTCTTATAGCTGGAGAGAACTTATGGATAAATTCCTAGAACTGAGATAAAGTATAGTTTATTAATATAATGCTATAGTATAGTTAATGTAATGCTATAGTATAGTTTTATTAGAATTTAACAAATCTCCTTCTATAGTGATTATATAATATCATGTTTCCAATGGCTATATATGATTGTGCCGCTCTCTTCACATCCTTACCAACGAAACATGTTACCAATATTTTGAATATTGGCAATTTTTGAGAGGTATAGAATGGTATCTCAAAGTAGCTATCATAGATATTTCCCTTATGAATTCATTTAGATAGATTTATGTCACGTATTTGGTATTTTCTTTACATTTTGGATTATCTTATACTTTCCTATTTTGTATTTTATTTTGTTATTTTCTCCAATACGAAAATAGTTAACCTGGAATATAGATGTGCTTTCAAGTTATCATTTTTTTGTGAAAAATTTAAAATTTGTTACTATGATTTTAGCCTTAAATAAATGTGTTAATATGTAGTAAAATTTATCATTCCTTTTTGTTCTTGAAACTAGGTTTTGAGTTATAGTTAGAAAGATTTTTGCACATCAAAGATTATAAGATTTTACTCATCTTTTCTTCTAATTTGTATATGATATCTTTCTTTATTTGGTTATTTTCTGCTAAATTTATATCTCCAAATAATTTGTACTTGATTGCTGTGTGGTATGAGATATAGACTTTTTTTTTCTCGAAATGACTATCCAATTATCTCAATGTAATTTATATGTTCCTTTTAGCTCTGGTGATATAAAATGCCAACATTTTATTATAAATATAACTATATACTTGGGTTTTCTTTTGTAATTATTTACTAATCTATGTTCTGCCTGTATATTAGTGTGCCAGTATGTTATTGCATTACTATAGAGATGTTATGTATGTTTAAATATCTAGTGGGGCTAGTGGCTCCATGCAAATCTCTAGCTGTTAATTTTTACACTAGCTACACACCTTCCTGTTCATTTTCCATTATGTCTAGTACAAAAACATGGGAGGTTGTTGTACAGATTATCTTGTTACCCAGGTATTAATCCTAGTACCCATTAGTTATTTTTCCTGATCCTCTCCTTCCTCCCACCCTCCACCCTCCAATAGAACTCAACATGTGCTGTTTCCCTGTGTGTGTCCATCTGTTATCATTATTGAGCTCTCACTTGTAAATGAGAGCATGTGGTATTTGGTTTTCTGTTCCTGTGTCAGTTTTCTAAGGATAATGGCCTCCGGTTTCACCCATGTGCCTGCAAATAACAGGATTTTATTCCTTTTTTATGGCTGCATAGTATTTCATGGTGTACATGCACCATATTTGCTTTACATAGTCTACCACTGATGGGCGTTGAGGTTGATTTTATGTCTTTGCTATGGTGAATAGTGTTGCAATGAATATATGCATGCATGTGTCTTTATACCAGCATGATTTATATTCTTTTGGCTATATACCCGGTAATGGGATTGCTGGGCCAAATAGTATTTGTGTTTTTAGGTTTTTGAGGATTCGTCACACTCTCCCACAATGGTTGACATCATTTACAGCCCCACCAACTGTGGATAAGCCTTCATTTTTCTCCACAATTTTGCCAGCATCTTTTAATTTTTGACTTTTTAATAACAGCCATTCTTACTGGTATAAGATGATATCTCTTTGTGATTTTGATTTATGTTCGTATAATGATCAGTGATGTTGAGCTTTTTTTTATATGATTGTTGGCCACATGTATGTCTTCTTTCAAAAGGTGGCTGTTCATGTCCTTTGCCCACTTTTTAATGGGGTTGTTAATTTTCTTGTTAATTTAAATTCATTATTGATGCTGGATATTAGACTTTTGTTGAATATATAGTTTGCAAACATTGTCTCTCATTCTGTGGTTTTCTGTTCACTCTTTTGATAGCTTCTTTTGCCATGCAGAAAGCTCTTATTTAATTGGATCTCATTTGTCAATTTTTGCTTTCATTGCAATTTCTTTTGGTGTATTTATTACCAAGTCCTTGCCCATTTCTATGTCCAGAACAGTATGGTCTAGGTTGTCTTCCAGGGTTTTTTATAGTTTTGGGTTATACATTTAAGTCTTTAATCCATCGTGAGTTAATTTTTGGATATAGTGTAAGGAAGAGGTCCAGTTTCAATCTTCTGCATGTGACCAGTCAGTCATCCCAGCACCATTTACTGAGGAGAGAATCATTTCCCCATTGCTTATTTTTGTCAGATTTGTCAAAGATCAGACGGTTGTAAGTGTGTGGCCTTACTTTTGTGTTCTCTATTCTGTTCCATTGGTCTATGTGTCTGTTTCTGTACTCGTTCCATGCTGTTTTGATTACTGTAACCTAGTAACCAAACTACAGCCTTGTACTGTAGTTTGAAGTTGGGTAGCATGGTGCTTCCAGCTCTTTGCTTATGGTTGCCTTGGCTATTTGGGTACTTTTTTTGGTCCCAGATGAATTTTTAAATAATTTTTTCTAGTTCTTTGAAGAATGTCAGTGTAGTTTATTGGGAATAGCATTAAATCTATAAAATGCTTTGGCAGTTTAGTCACTTTAACGACATTGATTCTTCCTATCCATGAGCATGGAATGTTTTTCCATTTGTTTGTGTCATCTCTGATTTCTTTGAGCAGTCTTTTGTTATTCTCCTTATAGAGTCCTTCACCTCCATTGTTAGCTTTGTTCATTGATATTTTATTTATTGTGTGTGGCAATTGTGAATGGGAAGATGTTCCTGATTTAGCTGTTGGCTTGACTGTTGTTGGTGTATAGGAATGTTTCTGATTTTTGCACACTGATTTTGTATCATGAGAATTGTTGAAGTTGTTTATCAGCTTAAGAAGATTTTGGGCTAAGACTGTGGTTTTGTAGATATGGGATCATGTTGTCTGCAAATGGGTAGTTTGACTGCCTCTCTTCTTATTTGGATGCACTGTATTTCTTTCTCTTGCTTGATTGTCCTGGCTAGGACTTCCAATACTATCTTAAATAAGAGTGGTGAGAGAGGGCATCGTTGACTTGTTCAGATTTTTAATAGGAATGCTTCCAGCTTTTGCCTATTCAGTATGATATTGGCTGTGGCGTTGTCACAGGTGGCTATTATTATTTTGAGGTATGTTCCTTCACTGCCCAGGTTATTGAGTTTTTAACATGAAGCAATATTAAATTTTATTGAAAGCATTTTCTGCATCTATTGAGATAATTATGTTGTTTTGGTCTGTACTGATGTTTATGTGATGAATCGCATTTATTGATTTGCACATGTTGAACTAACCTTGCATCCCAGAGATAAATCCTACTTTACTGTCGTTGCTAAACTTTTTGATGCACTTATGGATTCGGTTTGCTAGTATTTCGTTGAATGTTTTTGTGTCAATGTTTCTCAGGAATATTGACCTAAAGTTTTCTCTTTTTTTGTTGTCTCTCTGCCAGGTTTTGATATCAGGGTGATGCTGACCTCATAGCCTCATAGAATGAGTTAGGCAGGAGTTCCTCCTCAACTTTTTTGGAGTATTTTCAGTAGGAATGGTACCAACTCTTCTTTGTACATCTGGTATAATTCAGCTATGAATTCACCTGGTCCTAGGCGTTTTTGGCTGATAGGCTACTTATTACTGACTCAGTTTCAGAGATCATTGTTGGTCTGTTCAGGAATTCAGTTTCTTGCTGGTTCAGTCTTGGGAGGGTGTATGTCTAGGAAATAACCCATTTCTTCTAGATTTTCTAGCTTATGTGCATAAAGATATTCATAACGTTCTCAGATGTTTTTCTGCCTTTCTTTGTTGTCAGTGGTAACATCCTCCCTGTTGTTCTGTTTGTTTAGTTGAATCATCTCTCTTTTCTTCTTTATTAGTCCAGCTAGTAGCCTAATATATATATATAAAACCTCCTGGATTCATTGATTTTTTTCAAAACTGGTTTTTTGTGTCTCAATCTCCATCAGTTCAGCTCTGATTTTGGCTATTTCCTGTCTTTTGCCAGCTTTAAGAATGGTTTGCTCTTGGTTCTTTAATTCTTTTAAGTGGTGATGTTAGGTTGGTAAAGTGAGATTTCTCTAACTTTTTGATAAGGGCATTTGGTGCTATAATTTTTGCTCTTGACACTGCCTTAGCTGTGTTCCAGAGATTCTGGTATGCTGTATCTTTGTTTTCATTAGTTTCAAAGAACTTCTTGATTTCAACCTTAATTTCATTATTCACCCAATAGTCCTTCAGGAGCAGGTGAGTCAATTTCCATGTAATTGTATGGTTTTGAGTAAATTTCTTAATCTTGATTTCTAATTTGATTGCGCTGTGGTCCAAAAGTTTGTTATGATTTCAATTATTTTGCATTTGCTGAGGAGTGTTTTACTCCTGATTGTGTGACTGATTTTAGAGTATGTGTTACGTGGTGATGACAAGAATCTGTATTCTGATGTTTTTCAGTGGACAGTTCTGTAGATGTCTATCAGGTCTATTTGATCCAGTGCTGAGTCCAAGTTTTGAACATCTTTGTTAATTTTCTGTATCGATGTTCTAGTATTGTCAGTGGGGCATTAAAGTCTCCCACTATTACTGTGTGAAAGTCTCTCTTTGAAGATTTCTTTCTTTTTTTTTTTTTTGAGACGGAGTCTCGCTCTGTCGCCTGGGCTGGAGTGCAGCGGCCGGATCTCAGCTCACTGCAAGCTCCGCCTTCCGGGTTTACACCATTCTCCTGCCTCAGCCTCCTGAGTAGCTGGGACTACAGGCGCCCGCCACCTCACCTGGCTAGTTTTTTTTTTTGTATTTTTAGTAGAGACGGGGTTTCACCGTGTTAGCCAGGATGGACTCGATCTCCTGACCTCGTGATCCGCCCGTCTCGGCCTCCCAAAGTGCTGGGATTACAGACTTGAGCCACCGCGCCCAGCCTCTCTTTGAAGATTTCTAAGAATTTGTTTTATGAATCTGAGTGCATCTGTGATGGGTGCATATATATTTAAGATAGTTCAAAATTCTTGTTGAATTGAACCCTTACCATTATGCAATGCCTTTTTTTTTTTTTTTTTTTGCCTTTTTTACTCTTCTTTGGTTTAAAGTCCCAGGTTTCTCCCTCTTCATTCCAACTTCTGTGTGTTCCCTTCATTCAATCTCAGTGCCTTATCTGAGTATCTGTTAGAGGCACGTTAGTCATCTTAGTCCTAGTGGGAGCTGTTTCACTTGGCTGCATCTACCTGACCATCTTGCTCTTCCCTCCTGTTTCTGATTATTTTTCTGTCTTTAGAAAGGTTTTGAGATTTTCTTTTTAAATGCTTTACACATTTTTATGTTAATTTGTATGTTTTGTTGTTGCTGCTACTAGCATGATGAGGTTTTCCCTTTTTATATCTGTAAATAGCTTTTTTTATGTGTATTAGGCCATTGGTACTTAAAAAAATAACATTATCAAGTTAAAATTACATACCGTATAATTCACCCATTTATAGTATGTGCAAAATTTAGTGATTTTTGGTAAATGTACAGTTATACAACTATATTTATCAGGGTTCTTCATAAAGAATCAATAAGATATAGATATAGATATAGATAGATATAGATACAGATAAATAAGAGGAGATTTTTTACAGCAATTGGCCCATATGGTTAGGGGGAACTAGAACTCCCATGATGTGCCATCTGCAAACTGGAGAACCAGGAAAGGCAGTGTTGTTATTCAGTCCAGTTTAAAGTCTTGAGAGTTAGTCAGCCCGTGGATGGTATAAACCCTAGTCTGAGTCTGAAAGCCTGAGACACAGGAGAACTGATGTCCGAGGGCAGAAGTTGAATGCCTCAGCTCAAGCAGAGAGAGTGAATTTATACTTTGTCTGTTGTTTTGTTCTATTCAGGCCCTCATGTGCTTGGATGATGCCCACATACATTGGACCAGGCAATCTATTTTAATTGATTCACCAATTCAAGTGTTGATCTCTTCTGGGAACATGCTTACAGAAATAGTGTTTTACAAGCTATCTAGACATGCCTTAGCCCAGTCAAGTTGACACATAAAATTAATCATCATAAATCCATCCCTTGTCAAAATGGCCCCCACTTGCATCTTCTTAAAGCATACTTAATCTCCAAATAAAACCAATAACAAGGTCACAATTTAACCTGTCATGATACAGCTATCCCGTGTACAACAGAAAACACACTAATTCTTCCTGCAAAAGAAGACATAAAGCACTTCAGTTATGTTTAGTCTTTTCCTGATAACCTATAACTTAATACTGTGATTCAAAATTAATAATTACTGATAAAAAGTCAATACATCATATGTTACATGATAAGGGAGTAAGAAAGGAAAGATAACAATGATATTTGCTTAATATATGTATATATATACACAAATATATTCATAACAAGGAATAAATACCCATGGCATTTATAGTTCTTCTTTCTGTAAACTGGTTACATGTTCACAGCTAACATTTCTAATTACCTTCTTTTTTACCCATTGTGTATTCACTTTGCCTTCACTAAGCACCTCAGCTGATCATTGTTCTTTACCTGATGGAGTTACCTAAGGCTTCATTCCTGAAATCTTTGGACCATTTGGAGTCATGCCTGGATTGAGTTGTTATAGTTTTCTGACTTTAATTACAGGTCATGGTAATAACAAGAGACAATTTAAGGAATCTGTATTCCAAACATACTCTCCATTACCTCCATTGTGGAATAATAGTCCACTTTTCTATTGGTAGTCAAGATTAATTATGCCAGTCAACATCAAAACTTCCTTGCTTGCCTGTTAGTTCAGTGGCATATGAGGAGCTCCATGGAGCTGGGTGATAGTCTTAATGTGCAGCTCAATCAAAGTATTGTGTCTTCTGCTGGAAGCATTTCTCCTTCTGGAACTAAAAACGCTAGGACAAAAAAGTATAAAGTCACAGGAAACATAGGTGAAAATTTTTCTAGAGAGGAAATAGAGATTTTAATGGAAATGGTGGCACTTTCCTTTCTACACCTTGATTCTTGGGCTCATAAATCCTCACGTCTCAGTCTGCTCTGTGCTGTGATAACAGAATATCTGAGACTAGATAATTTTTAATGAAGAGAAATTTATTGACTCAAATTTCTGAAGGCTTGAAAGTCTAATATCAAGGTGCCAAGATCTCATGAGGGCCTTCTTGCTGTGTCATCACATGAAAGAATGTGAGAGGGTGAGAAAGAGGACAAGAGGGGGCTGAATTCACCTTCCTATAACAGCAACAGTCCCACCCATGAGGGTGAAATCATCATGGCTTAATCATCTTTTAAGTTTCCCATATCTTAATGCTCTTACAATAAAAATTAAAATTCAACATGAGATTTGGAGAAGCAACCATTCAAACCATAGCATTATACACCTGATTTTCCAAAACTCATGTCCTTCTCATATACAAAATGCATTTATTCTATTCAGTAGAAATGTCTTAAATCTTTCCAGTGGCAGATCAAAGTTCAGTCTTGAGTAGCATCTAAATCAGATATTGGTGAGACTGAAGACATGATTTATCCTGAGCCAAATGTCCCTTCGTTTGTAAACCTGTGAAATTGAACAAGTTATCTACATCTAAAATGCAACGGTGGGACAGGCATAGTGTAGACATTTCCATCCCATAAGGGAGAAATCAGAAAAAAAGAAGGGGGTGGGTAACTGGTCCCAAATAAGTCTTAAACCCAACAGTGCAAATAACATCAAATATTAAGGCTCCAGAATAATCTTTCTTGACCCCATATCCTGCCTTCTGGGCACACTTGGGTGAGGGTTCAACCCCCATCATCTTGGGCAGCCTCATCCTTATAGCTATGCTGAGCTCAGCCCATGCAGCAGTTCTCACAGGTTGATGTTTCATGCCTGAAGCTCTGCCCAACTAGCATTGCACACTGGTTGCTGTCAGTTCTAGGGTCTTGGAAGTAATCCCACGCTATGGCTCCTCTAGGCATAGCCCTAATGGTAACTCTCTATGGTGGCCCTATCCCTGAAGCAGGTATCTGTTTGTGCCCCCAGGCTTTCTGATATATTCATTGAAACCTAAGTGGAGACCACCATGGCTCTACAGCTTCAGCACTCTGTGACACTGCAGAGATAGGATCACATGGACAATACCAAAACTAAGTATCCGTTCCCTGGGGAGCAGTGGTCCAAGTGTCACCTAGGCTCCCTTGGCTAACCAGCAGTGCCCTGCTAGAATGCGGGAAGCAGAGACTTGAGGTGGCCCTAAGCAGCAAGCCAGAAAATCTTTAGGGCACCCCAGTCCTCTCTTTTGACATATTTTTATTTTCCAGGCCTTGGCTTTCTGAGCCTGTGGTGAGAGGGATGGCAGGAGTAATTTGCAAGTGCCTTTAAATTCATTATTCTGTTGTCCTAATGAATAAGGCACAGTTTTGTTATATCCCCACTAATCTCCTTAACAAATGGTCCTTTGGCCATATCTTTGGTTCCTCTCCTGAAAATGCTTTTTTTTTTTTTTTTTTTTTTTTTTTTTTTTTTAACCACAGGACCAAGATAAGAATCCTTCAAATTCCTAAATATCTGGAGAAATTAGGAAGTGTGGGATCTCCAACTATTTTCTTTTTCTTCTTCAATATTGTGCCTATGCAGTCCTTTGAGATTTCATATGAATTGTAGAGTGGATTTTTCAACTTCTGAAATAACATCATTAGGACTTTGACAGGGCTTGTATTTAATTTGTAAATAATTTTGTATAGTATTTTCATTTTGAAAATATGTTTTTCAATCTATAAATAAGGTATATCTTTCTATTTATCGGTGTCTTATTTAATTTCTTTCAGCAAAATTTTGTAGTTTTTCGTTTGTCTGTTTGTTTTGTAGAGATGGAGTCTTACTATTGCCCAGGCTGTTCTCAACCTCCTGGCATCAAGCAATCCTCCTGTCTCAGCCTCCCAAAGTGCTGAGAGTATAGGCGTGAGCCAACATGCCTAGCCGGTAGTTTTTAAAGTCCAATTGTTCACCTCTTTGGTTAAGTTGATTTCTAAATGTTTTATTTTTTGAACTTATTGTAAATGAATTTCTTTTTGAACTGTTCATTGTTGATGTATAGAAACACAAGTAATATTTACATATTAATTTTGTGTCCTACAAATTTGCTGAATTCATTTATTTGTTCTATTGGGGGTATTTTTGGTGGAATATTTTAAGTTTTCTGCATTTAAGATAATGCCATTTGCAAATAGACATAATTTTACTGTCTCCTTTCCAATTTGGAAGACTTCTACTTATTTGTTTGTTTGTTTGTTTGTTTATTTATTTATTTATTTTTGCTTAACTCTTTTAACTAGGACTTCCCATATTATAAAAATAAAAATGAATAAAATAAAATAAAAATTATGAAAGGAGACAATCTTGTCTTTTTCCTGATGTTAGAAGAAAAGCTTTTAGTCTTTCACCATTGATTATGATTTCCTGATCTTGGAAGAAAAACTTTTAGTCTTTCACCATTGATTGATTATGATGTTAACTGTGTTTTTTATATATGAATTTTATTATGTTGAAATAGTTTTGTTTCATAGCGTTAACTTTTTTAATCAAGTGATGTTGAATTAAATTTTTTTCTGCATCAATTAAGATGATTAATATTATTTTCCTCTTTATTCTGTTAATGTGGCATATTACATTAATTGATTTTAGTATGGTAGAGCATCCTTAGATTTTAGCGATTAACACTACTTGTTCATGATTTATAAGTCCTTTTAATATGCCATCACTTTTACATTGTGAGTAATTTTTGAGGATATTTTTATCAACATCCATCGGAGATAATGGTTTAGAGTGTTTTATAATGCCTTTGTCTTTGCTATCAGGGCCATGCTGACCTCACAGTATGAGCCTGAAAATATTCTGTACTCTTAAATTTTTAAAAGAGATTAAGAAGGATTGGTGTTAGTTCTTCAAATGTGTTACCAGTGAAGTCAAATGTTTGTGGATTTTCTTTGTTGTAAAGTTTTTAATTACTGTTTCAATCTTCTTAATAGCTATAGGTTTTTATAGCATAGTAACATCTGGCAATCCTGTTTATTTCTATAAAGTCAATAGTCATGTCCTCTCTATTATGTCTGAATTAGGCATTTGAGTATTATCTTTTTGTGCTTAGTCAATGAAGCTAAAGACTTTTCAATTTGTTTAACATTTTACAAGAATCATCTCATGATGTTATCAATTTTCTCAAATTTTAAATCATCTGTATTGTTTGTCTCCTGTCTTATTTTTGTTATTTTCGTCCTTCTGCTAGATTTGTGTTTAAACTTTTCTTTCCTAGTTTCTTAAGGTATAAAATTAGGCTTTTGATTTGAGATTTTTCTTCCCTTTTAATATAATTGCTTATAGTTCTAAATTGTCCTCTTATTACTTGTTTTGCTGCATCTCATACCTTTTGGCTTGTTGTATTTAATTTTCATTTCTCCCACAATTTTTAAAAATATTTTTAATAGTTACTTCCAAGATCTATTGGTTAGTCAAGAGTGTGTTTTTTCAGTTTTCACATATTTGTGAATTTTTCATTGTTCCTTTTGTTCTTGATTTCTGGTTGTATTCCACTGAATTGAGTTCAGATATGATATTTGTTGAATTTTAGTCTTTAAAAATTTATTGAGGCCGGGCGCGGTGGCTCAAGCCTGTAATCCCAGCACTTTGGGAGGCCGAGACGGGCGGATCACGAGGTCAGGAGATCGAGACCATCCTGGCGAACACTGTGAAACCCCGTCTCTACTAAAAAATACAAAAAACTAGCCGGGCGAGGTGGCGGGCGTCTGTAGTCCCAGCTACTCGGGAGGCTGAGGCAGGAGAATGGCGTGAACCCGGGAGGCGGAGCTTGCAGTGAGCTGAGATCCGGCCACTGCACTCCAGCCCCGGCGACAGAGCAAGACTCCGTCTCAAAAAAAAAAAAAAAAAAAAAAAAAAAAAAAAAATTTATTGAAACTTGTGATGTAAAATATGGAATTTCCTGAAGATTGTTCCATAATCACTTGAAGAAAATGTATATTCAGTTCTCAATGTGAGGAACATTCTGTATATGTCTATTATGTCAACTTGGTCTGTAGTACTATGAACTTTCCTATTCTCTACCAATTTTTTTTTGTGTTCCTTCTGTTATTGAATGATCTACTCCTGTTTATGTCTCTAGCTCTTATTATAGAATTTTCTATGTATATGTTCAGTTCTGTGAATGTTTGCTTTACATACTTTGGAGCTTTGATGTTTGGTACATATTTGCTTATAATTGTTATATATTCTTGGTTAGTTAAACCTCCTATCAACATATAATGTTCTTTTTTTGTGTCATAACAGTTTTTCTTTTACATAAAGACTGTTTTATTCTATTATTAGTATAGCCACCACTGCACTTCTTTGGTTATTAATTTGCATGGATATATTTCCCATCTTTTTATTTTCAAACTCTATACGTCCTTATATCTATAATGAGTCTCTCATACACATAATGTAATTCAATTATTTTAAAACAATTCATCCACTTATCTATGCCTTTCAATTGAGGAATTTAGTACATTTATATTTTTAAAAAATTCTTATAAGGAGGGACTTATTTTGCAATCTTGTTATTATTTTCTGTATGCTTATTAATTTTTGCATTCATCATTCCCTCTATTACTTCTTCTTTCTCTTGTTTAGTTGAGTTTTTATTATAGCATGTTTTAATTCTCTTCTTATTTGTTTTTGTGTATATTCCATAGATACTTTCTTTGTGGTTATTATAGGGATTGAATATAATATCTTAAAGTCACAACAATCTATTTTAAATTGATATCAATTAAACTTTATTTGCATACATAGACTCTACTTCTTTATCCCTCTGCCCTACTGCTATATATTATTAATATCACAAAGTACATCCTTATATATTGTGCATTCATTAAGATAAACTTACACCTTTTTATGCACTGTTTTCTTAAATTCTGAAGAAAAATTTAAAAAATTTTTCCAAGTTGATATTACAGTAATCTTGGTTTCCATACTGTTCATGTATTTAACTTCACTAAATATAGTTATATTTTCATCTAGCTTCACATTAACATCTAGTATGCTTTCATTTTGGCTTGAAGAACTCTTTCTAGCATTTCTTGTAGGGCATGTCTGGTGTATTTTGGTTGATAAGGTATGGACTAACAATTCTGAAACTAGTATAAATGTGTGCTAGAATAAACAAGTAAATGAATGTCAGATGATAATAGCTTTTTTTCTTACTTCTGGAGAAAAAGCAAATAAAAATAACTAGATTTATCATTGTTGTAATTGATTAGAGTTAGAAATAAAAGTATGAACTAATAATTACTTCATATAGATAGAGATGAATAAATGAGTAACCTTAGATTGATAAATATTTGTACACACATGGGCTAGTATTCACACATACATCTATTGATCTGCTAGCTGAGAAGACCTTGAAAAAATGACACATCAATAACAACAAGAACACCGAGAAACCAGATCCAATAAACTTGGTCTGGTTTTTAGTACCTTTATCCAATAAACAGGAGCAGATTTACCTGGGAAATAATGGATTTTAGGACATTTTAAGAAATATAGAAGATAAACTTGGAACATTGTGTAATGACAGAAAGTAAAGGAAATACTCAACAATTAAATGATAGGAAACGCACACATACATAATGATTGGATATGCCAAATTAGCATAGGAGTTTACTTAAAGAGCTCCCAGATGTGAATAGTGGCTCACCCATGTAATTCCAGCACTTTTGGAGACTGAGGAAGGAGGATTAGTTTAGGCCAGGATTTCCAGAACAGTCTGGGCAACAGAGCAAGACTGAACCTGTACAATATATAAAACACCTGACTGTGTGTGGTAGAACATACTTATAGTTCCAGCTATGTGAAAGGTTGAGGCAAGAGGATCACTTAGACCCCTGAGTTTGGGACTGCAGTGAGCCATGATCACACCACTGCACTTCAGCCTGGGCAATAGAGCAAGACTCTGACTCAAAACAAAAACACAACAAAATGAAACAAAAACAGAGATCTTAATAGCCAAAGATGAAAGAATTTGAAAAACAAAATGAATAAATTACGTTGTAGTGTAACCTAAGGAAAAAACAAGTATGTATGAGTTCACACTGACATAAATAAATGAATAAATAACTAAATGGGGGACAATAAACAAATGTCTCATTTAGAAGAATTCCAAATAATTTAAATTAGATACTACCCCCACAAGGAGCTCCGCTAGTTAAGTGTGGGCTGAATATGGTGACATTCTTTTGAGCTGCACAGTATGTGAAGGGGTAAAAATACTGACTTTGATAGTTGAAGAACCCTGACAAACACTAACTTTGCCAAGTGATCAAGGTTAACACTGCCCGTGAGAAGTTGTGTTCATAGCAAGTACCCTTGATATAATGCGATTCTAAAGGCACTTTACCTCCGCAATCTTCTGAAAAAAAAAACATAACCAGTCTATTCATGGGAAAAAATTAGACATATTCCAATTAAATGACATTCTACAAATTACTTCATTAATACTTTACAAACCTGACAATGTCATCATAACAAAGAAATTCTAAGAATCTGTCATAGACAAGAGGAGCCTAAGGGGACATGATAACTAATATAATGTGATATCTTCTGTGAAGTCTTGTAATAGAAAAAACACATTAGTTAAAATTAAGAAAATTGAAAAAAATATGGGCTTTAGTTAGCAGTAATGTATCAGTATTGATTTGTCAGTTTTGACAAATGTGCCTTACTAAGGCAATTTATTAATATAAGGGGGGAAACTGGGTGTTGAATACATGGGAATACTCTGTACTGTATTTGCAACTTTTCTGAAAATTTAAAGATATTCTAAAGAAAACATTATTTTAAAATGAGCTAATGCCAATGTCATCTTTCTCCATTATGTTTTTCTTTTTTAACATCTCTGCTTTCTTCATTCACTTGATAGAGGTTCTTTGCCAAATCTCCTGCTACCAGAGCTGACTTGGAGAATTCTACTTCTTCTATTTTATTTTTCTATATTTAGTGAATGTTATGTCTATATTTCATTTATAGTGGTCAATGAACCATATGCTATATACATTTTGGGTTTATTCTTTTCTGTCTTTTTTCTTAAAAACCCCCATATTTTATGCTTTTACTGTTCATTCATTTACTCTACAAATATTTCCTGTATATCTAATATATATACCTGGAATTTTGCTGAACACAAAAAATTAGAATAATAAAGAAAACAAACCAGATCTTTTTTTCTAATGAAATATACAGAGGAATTTAGAAAGTGTAGCATCTGAATTTATTAAGAATTCTAGATCAGTGGGCATATAGGCCTAGATTTTAAAAACTAACATTATCACTTGTTAGCTATTTTATCTTGATTAAGTAACTTAATCTCCATAAATCTCAGTTTCTTAACCTATAAAATTGGGAGAAAATAATACCTGCTTCAAAAGATTGCATGAGATTTAAATAAATAGTTTACCTAAAGAATTTACATGTATGTGTTAAAATTGCTTGATAAAACTTGACACTTTCAAAATTTGCCTTACTCCAGGCAAATAAGCTTTTAAAGTAAATGTCTATGGGGCGCAATTCTCACTTTGTCATTCTCCATTCAGTTCTGCTTGTCAACTATCAATATTTATATTGTGTGTGTGTGTGTGTGTGTTTATGTTTATGTGTGTGTATGTGTGTTTATTTCTTGTTTCTCACACTAGGGCAAGTGGTTTTGCATTTTTTTCTTTTATGCTACTTAGCACATTTTTGTGCATATATCAATGTTGCTGATTATGTGGATAAAACTCTGATTTTTTTTCATTATTTAGAGATACTTTATCAGTTTCTGTAATCAAACCCATGTAGATAAGACCTTATGTATTTAATACAGTGCATTATCCCTGTACAAATCGAAAAAAATAAGTTTAATGTTTGTAGACCAATATGGCTAATAATTTCTGTACAATGCCAACTCAACACAGTAAACTGGGATACTGTTTCCAAAGTTGACAGCACAGCTAAAGTCTCCAAAAATTCAAATTTTATGTGTATATATATATATATATATATATATAATTTGTGTGTGTATATATAGAGAGAGAGACCAATAACAGCAGTATGTTACGGATCAATAGCAGCAACAGTTTTTCCAGGTTCTGCAGTCATCTGAACAAAGTTATAGAGACATCCAGCACAGTCCTTTAAAAAAAAATGGAGGGGGGATGTAAAAAAAAACCCAGAAAACTGCAAAATTCTGTTACTGTTGTGGTACCTGGTACCATTTTTAAAAATTAGCTTCTAAATCATCATCTGGAAAGAAAACATTCTAGAATAACATAATTAAAACTAGCTCTGATAAAGCACAGTCACTACTAAATATCGTAAAGCAGGTACAAGATATTTTACATTCACAGAGGTATGATACAGTACTGTCCTATACCTATAATACTAGAGGATGCAAATAAAAGGCATTATTTGAGAGTTGATTCTACTTTTCCAGCAGAGGGCCCAAAGGATGGCATGACACAGCTCTGTAAAGAAATGCACCTTCTTAGGATTTCCTTTAATTAGGGGTACAGTTCCAGGTAGTCACTGCTCTTCGTGAACATCAGCTAAAAACTGGTGTGATTCAAGGAAACCTGAAACACTGGCCAACCCACCTGGTTTCTGTCAGGAAAAAGTAGAAGAAAAACCCCCTGCACCATCCATAGCCACCAAACCTGTTAGAACTGTAGCGATCAAACCTCAGGCGATCAAAACCGAAGAAACAAAATCTTAAAGGCTATGGTTTATTGCAGGTGATTGGGAGAGGAGGAAGGAAAATGTGGAGAATTAAGTCAGATAATGCCGGCAGCCAAAGGAGCAAAATGGTCTGTAACATGATCCTGTTCAGAGCTTGGAGATGCACAAGGGACATACGAACAATTTACACTGACACACAGCTGCTGTACCAGTAAAAATGAGGCTTTGCAAGCTTGTACCTACAATGTAGCATGCGCTGAATTGATGGCCATGCATCTTCAGTCAGAATTTATATATAAATATATACACCCATTTTTTGAGTACATATAATTTAAACATAAAAATCCTTATGATTAGATGAAACACCAAAAATATAAGGAAAATAACACTGCAGAGGAATAACTCAGCCTGAACAATATGGTGGTCCCAGCTAATACATCAGGTGTGGATTTTTTGCTCCCTTATGTTCTTTGGATATGGTTATGGTGTTTATAGTCTTGGAGGTGAAGAACTGAAGATAACTGGTGCTGGATAGAGAAACCTTATTTTTTATTATGGCAGCTTGCTGTTTTTATAACATGATGATTGAGTTGAACACAATCAAAGTACAGTAGTAACTGATCTCCCCTTCTTCCTGGATGAGTGAGTAGATGATTAAATATTGATGTCAGCATCTTTGAACCATATCATAGTGAACAGTGTTTGGCTGCTGCTTCTGCTTGAAATGATGCTGTGTTTTGGTTGTGGTCCAAAGCTTTGAAGCACTACTTGGCATCTCCTTTCTTCCATGGAGCTCTCACCATTCAAACATGACAGATTTGTTAAAATACTACTTAGGTTGAGTCTTCCTTGCCCCTACTCATTCATCATTGCTAGAAACCCATGGTTTAGGGGTTCCTTTCTTTTTCTTCCTTTTTTTATACCAATTTTAAACTCTGATTTTTTATGGAAATAAACTGTGTGGCTATCCATTCAGATAAATACCAACACCATTTACTAATGAGGGCCTGTGGACAGGATTGCACCATGCATTGGGAAGAGCCCATATATATTCTTAATTCCACTAATATTTACTTTTTTTTTTTTTACCAACCAGCTACAAGATGAATTTTTCATTCCACTAAAGTCAAAGTTCTTGGAGAATCTCATTGTTTTCATTTTAAAAGTGGATATAATGTAACAAGGAAAAACAAAGTCAATATAAAATGTTAATTCCAATAGAAAAAAAAATCAGCTGTTTACTTCCTAGAGAGTAAAAGAAAGAAATTGTCACAAAAATTTAATTTTATTTATTATTGATATATTAATTCATGATAACAAAAGAATGCTGGGTTCCCTTGAATTTGAAAAGGCAGCTTGTGATCAGTGTTAAGCAAACTTGATGGTCCATATCTGACATTTCAGCTGTCATCACACAGGGTTACAAAACTCATGTTCAGAATTACAGATACCACTTACTTTAGTTGCTGATTGAAATGTACTTTTTAGCATAGAAACAGGGAAGGACCTCTTCATGTTAATAAAATTTTTCAAAAACTTTGACAAAGATTTTCTCCTTACATTTTGTGTCCAGTGATAAGAAGAAAATGAAGGGACATGGTTGCTGCTTATTAATAAACGTAGTAACACTTGTAAAACTGCTACTTACTTTATTTCAGTTCTAGCACCAATTATATAATATTCTCTCAAAAACATAGCACTTGAAGTTTTCTAAATATGTTCCTTAGAAAGTTGGGTATTTATCATCACAAAGTGTGTAACTTACCTAGGGAATTGTTCAAAAGATACATTTTTTTTCCCCTGAAGTATTGGTATAATTCTTACATTCTTTGAAACTGCTTCTTTTACTTCTGTCTATTATAGAACACAAAATGTTGGTGTTGTAAGACACCTAGAGACAATCTGTTAAAAATCATTTGTTTTACAGATGAGGAAGCAGACATTATAGACTTTTTTCAACATTTTTTCAAAATCTATACATGTTAGCAGATGTCAGTTTTAATAGATTTACAGAAACTAATTTCAATGTCAGCTATGATATATTGTCTAAAAAGTGTACAGTATACTTCAATTTAGTATACAATTAATACACATAATAACTATTATTACTTAATTAAGACAAAAATAGGCTAAGCATCAAAAACAAAAAAGCAGCTTTATAGGTAATATAATAATATAAAGAAGAGTTTCAAAAGAATATAAAGATTATAGCAGTAATTCAGCCGTAATGGTCAATGCACTTCTTTTTAAGGAACATAATTAAAATATCCAGGCTGGGCGTAGTGGCTCATGCCTGTAATCCCAGCACTTTGGGAGGCTGAAGTGGGCGGATCACCTGAGGTCAGGAGTTCAAGACCAGCCTGGCCAACAAGATGAAATCCCACCTCTACTAAACATATACACAAAGGAGTACTATTCAGTCATAAATAAGAATGAGATCCTGTCGCTTGCAACAACATGGATAGAATTGAAGGTCATTATGCTAAGTGAAATAAACCAGGCACTGAAAGACAAATATCACATGTTCCCACTTCACCTTTTGAAGTTGTTCAAGACCAGCCTGGCCAACATGGTGAAACATTGTCTCTACTAAAAATACAAAAATTAGCCAAGCATGGTATCACCTGCCTGTAGTCCCAGCTACTCAAGAGGTTGAGGCAGGAAAATCGCTTCAAACCAGGAGGCATTGCAGTGAGCCAAGACTGAGCCACTGCACTCCAGCCTAGGCAACAGAGCGATACTCCATTTCAACAACAATAACAAAATAATAGTAGCAATAATAGAAGGCAGATATCTTTCCTAGAAGGTGGTATGATTTCCTTTGCATATATACCTGGAAATGGGATTTCTGGATCAGATAATAATTTTAATTTTAATTTTTTGGGAATCTTTCATACTGTATGCTTATGTTTTATTAAAAAAATCATTGCCAAGACCAAAATCATGGAAATTCTCCCCTTTGTGTTATCCAGGTGATTTATGGTTTCAAGTATTACATGTGTCTTTAATCTATTTGAAGTTGGTATTTGTGTATACTATAAGATAAGGGTCTAATTTTATTCTTTTCTATATGAATATCTAATTATTCCAACCGCATTTGTGGAAGAGACAATTTGTTCCCCACTGTGTATTCTTGGCAACATTGTGAAAGATAAGTTCAACATACATGATTGCATTTATTTCTCAACTTTCTGTTCTGTTCTACTGTTCTATATGTCTGTTTTCATGCCAGTACCAGAGTGTTTTTATTCCCATAGTTTTCTAATATAATTTGAAATTAGAGCATGTCATGACTCTAGCTTTATTGTTCTTGGTCAAGAGTGCATGTGCTGTTCAGGTCTTTTGTTGGTTCATGCAAATTTTAGGATCTTTTTGTTCATATAGCATTGAATCTCTAGATCACTTGGGGTAGCATGGAAATTTTGGTGGTATAAAATGTTCCAATAGCATGCATTGACATATTTTTTATTTATTTTTGTCTTCAATTTCTTTCATTAATATTTTATAATTTTCAGTGTATACAACTTGGACCTCCTTGGTTAAATTTATTTTTTCACATTTTATTCTTTTTGAGGCATATAATTGTAAATGGGATTTTCTTCTCAATTTCTCTTTAGTTCAATGTTAACACATAGAGATATAAATGATTTTGTTCTTTTCTTGTTCTGAAATTTTACGAGATTTTTAATGAGTTCTAACTATTTTTGGTGTAGTGTTTAGTGTATTTCATATATAATGTCCTGACATCTGCAAACAGAGATGTTACTGTTTTCTTTATGATTTGGATGACATTTATTTTCTTTTCTTACCTGTTTTTGCTAGGACTTCCAGTACTATGGTGAATAAAAGTGGCAGGAGTGTACATCCTTGAATTCTTCCTGATCTTAGAGAAATAGCTTTCAACTTTTTACTGTGGAGTATGATGTTATCCATGGGCTTGTGATACATGGTCTTTCTTGTGTTTAGGTACATTCCTTCTATACTTAATTTGTTGAGAGTTTTTATAATGAAGTATCTTCAATTTTATCCAAAGTTTTTTCTGCATCTCATGAGATGATTCATTCTGTTAATGTGGTGTGTTCCATTTGTTAATTTTCAGATGTTGAAACATTCTTGCATCTCAAGGGTAATTTCAATTTAATGATGTTGTATGATCTTTTTAGTGTGCTGTGGAATTTAGTTTGCTAGTCTTTTGTTGAGGACTTTTGCATCTGTGTTCATCAGGGTCATCATTCTCTTTCTCTTCTTGTGGTATCTTTGTCAGGTTTGGTATCAGAGGAATGCTGGCCTCATTAAATGACGTTGTTAAAGTATTTCTTTTCATTTATTTTTTTTTTTTTTTTTTGGAAGAATTTGAGAAGGATGGGTATTCTTCATAAAATGTTTGGTGGAATTCAGCAATGAGGCCATCAGGTACTGGATTTTATTTGATAGGATGTATTTTTATTACTGATTAATTCTCCTTTCTGATTATTGGTCTGTTCAGATTTTCTGGTTTTCCTGATTGAGTCTTAGTAGGTTTCACATGGCAAGAAATTTACCCATTTCCTCTATGTTATCCAGTTTATTAGTGTATAATTGTTCATGTAGTTTCTTATGGTTATTTGTATTTCTGTGGCATCAATTTTAATATCTCCTCTTTCCTTTCCAGTTATATTTATTTGAGTCTTCTCTTCTTAGTAAACTTAACTAAAAGTTTTTTTTCAACATTTTGTTTATCTTTCAAAAAATGAACACTTGACTATTTTCATCTTATCTATTGTTTTTCTAGTCTCTATTTCTTATTTCTGCTCTATTATTTATTATTTCTTTTCTTTTACTAACATTAGGCTTAGTTCACTCTTCTTTTTCTACTTCCTTGAAGTGTAACATTAAGTTGTTTACTTGAGATCACTCCTCCTTCTTGATATAAGTATTTTGTACTACATTTTCTCTTTGAACTACTTTTTATGAATCCCATAAGTTTTACCATATTGTATTTTCATTTTAATTTGTTTCAATATATTTTTAAAATTTTCTTTTGACCTTCTTTGACCCATTGTTAAGGAAAATGTTTTTGAATTTTCAAATATTTATAAAATTTCCAATATTCCTCCTGTTATTGATATAAAATTTAATACCATTGTGATGAGAAAAGATACTTCATATGACTTCAGTTATATTTGTTAAGACTTGTCTTGTGGCAGTACAGATGGTCTATTATGGAGAATATTCCATGTGCACTTGAGAATAATGTGTATTCTGCTGCTGTAAGATCTAATTTCTGCATGTCTCTTTGGTTCATGTGATCTAAAGTGTAGTTGAAGGCCAATATTTCCATATTTAATTTGCTGTCTGGATGTTCTATTCATTGATCAAAGTGGGGTATGTACATCCCTATTTTTACTGCATTGCAGTTTGTCTCTCCCTTCATATGTATGAATATTTGTTTTGCACATTTAGATTTTCCAGTGCTGGGTGCATAAATATTTAAAATTACTACATACTCTTGATGAATATCATCATATAACCACATTCCATGTCTTTTTGTTTTGGGTTTTATTTTCATGGAATATCTTTTTTCCATCCCTTCACTGTCAGTCTGTGTGTCCTTAACACCAATGTAAGTCTCTTATAAACAACACGTAGGTGGGTTTTGCTTTTTATCCATTCAGACACTCTACACCTTTTGAGTGGAGAATTTAATTCATTTATATCCAACAAAATTATGGATAGGTAAGGAATTACTAATTCAATTTAGTTTATTGTTTTCTGGTACTTTTGTTCATTCCTTGTTTTTACTTCCTCCCTAACTGTCGGTCTTTGTGATTTGATAATTTTCTGTAGTGATATGCCTTATTTTTTCTCTTTTCCTTTTGCATATCTTCTATAGATTTTTGTGGTTATCGTGAGGCTTATATAAAACACCACATATTTATTTATAACAGACTCTTTTGAGCTGATAACAACTTGAGTTTGATCACATTCAAAAAAAATATATACTTTTATGTACCTACCCACATTTTAGGTTTTTGATATCACAATTTACACCTTTTTATATTGTGTATCCCTGAAAATTAATTGGAGGTGTAGTCATGTTTAACAGTTTTGTCTTTTAGCCTTTGCACTAAAAATATGTAATTTTAACACAACAATTACAGCACTAAAGTATTGAGTTTGACTACGTACTCACTTTTACCAGTATGTTTTATATAATCATATGTTTTCATGTTATTAATTAGCATTCTTTCATTTTAGCTTGAAGAACTTTCTTCAGAATTTGTCGTAAGGATTTAGTGGTGATGAACTCCCTGGGCTTTTCTTTGTCTAGAAAGCCTTTACCTGTCCTTTATTTCTGAAGGATAGATTTGCCAGGTAAAGTATTCTTGCTTTCCAGTATTTTTCTTCTTTTAGTGCTTTGATATATCACCCCATTTTCTCCTCACTTGAAAAGTTTCTGCTAATAAATCTGATGATAGCCAAATGGTGTTCCTTTTTTTTTTTTTTTTTTTTTTTTGAGACGGAGTCTCGCTCTGTCGCCCAGGCTGGAGTGCAGTGGCGCGATCTCGGCTCACTGCAAGCTCCACCTCCCGGGTTCCCGCCATTCTCCTGCCTCAGCCTCCCGAGTAGCTGGGACTACAGGCGCCCGCCACCTCGCCCGGCTAGTTTTTTATATTTTTTAGTAGAGACGGGGTTTCACCGTGTTAGCCAGGATGGTCTCCATCTCCTGACCTCGTGATCCGCCCGTCTCGGCCTCCCAAAGTGCTGGGATTACAGGCTTGAGCCACCGCGCCCGGCCCCAAATGGTGTTCCTTTTTATGTGAGTTTTTAAAATTTTCTCTTCCTACTTACGAGAGTCTCTCTTTGCCTTATAATTTTGTCAATTTGCTTACAATATGACTTCATATAGTTTTGTGTGGATTGAACGTATTGGGGACTTTTGAGTTCTTTGTACCTGAGTATTTAAATCTTTCTCTAGATTTGAGAAGTTTTCAGCCATTATTTATTTAAATAATGTTTCTGTCCATTTCTGTCTCTCTTTTCCATCTCAAATTCTTGTGATGTGAAAGTTAGCCAATTTGATGCTGTCCCATAAAGTCCATATTTTCTTCATTCTTTCTACTTTTAAAAACTTACTGTATATTTTCAAATAACCCACATTTTAGTTCATAGATTGTTCTTTATGTTTGAGGAAATGTGTTATTGATGATCTCTATTACATTTTTCATTTCCTTCACTTTGATTTTTTGTTCCAGAGCTTCTCTTTGGTAATTTTTTATACAACTTTAATCTTTTTGTTAAACTTATTTTGTTCATTTATTGTGTCTCTGATTTTGTTAACTTGTCTCTGTTTTCTTTTGAAGTTTACTGAGGTTCCTTAGAAAAATTATTTTGGATTATTTTTTCAGGCAATTTAAAGATCTCCATTTTTTGTGGTCAGTTATTGCAAAATTATTGTATTCTTTAGTGGTAATATGTTTCCTTGTTTTTTCATGTTTCTCACTGACTTGCACTGATATCTGCACATGTGATGGAGTAGTCACCTCTTCCAGAGTTTATTGAAATGCTTTCCATGAGGAAAGTCTTTCCTCAGTGGGTAGTTGCAAGGACACTGTTTGAGTGGTTGTGGAGGTTCTGGCTGTGGTTTGGGCACAGCAGCATAGTTTCCATGCAGATCTACCAGCTAAGTTTAATGTTGGCAAAGATTGCAGCGGTTCTTAACAGCCAAGGCTGAAGGTATCTGCAGTGGTGATGAAGGCCATTAGAGTTTTTAATGGTGAAGGCTGTTGGGTCTTTCTCATCATTTTTTTTTTCTACCAGAGAAGTCATGGCCCTGAGGATCTTTATTAGCACTGGATCCAGCTTAATGGCATTCTTCCCCTGGTGTCTCATGAACATTGCCTAAGAAGCAGCCATGGAGCTTGGATCTGAAGCATGGGCACACATAGAAAGATCAAGACTCTAGGATCCTAGGCTGCCATGACAATGGTGTCTGGTGTACACAAACCTTCATTGCCATATTGGTAATAATGTGTGAGGTATAGGTGTATGTGAAGTAGTTGGGGAACTGAAGTACGGAGCACAAATGTGTGTAGGACAACAATATCAATGGGGTTTTCTGTGCAGACTATCTCATAGTAACATTGTTTCTGAGTTTTGGGTGCAGGTGCATGCAATACAGTAATGGGGTTAGAGTCTGGAGTGTTAGCACATGAAGGGCTATAGCAGCCTTAGGGATTGGAGAATGGGTTAGCTGTGACTGTGACTCAAACACCAGATACATTGTTTTCATGGGGTGGCTACAGGGCAATGACCTGTAGTTTATGCAAACACAGAGTAACTGTAGGATTTAGGGCCTATGGTGGTGCTAGTCCTTAACTGTGGTAGTTCCATTGTTTAAGGTGTGGATGTTCACTGGTAAGCACAGAAAGATTACAGAGCCATGGTCTGGAATGTGGACACTGGTGAAGTGCCTACATCTTTGTGGTGGTTGGTGGTGGGGAGCAGCATGCACAGGGTTGGGAGGGATGGCAGCTTCAGTCCTAGAGTAGTACAATTTTTACTTCTGGGTGGCCATGGTGCAACCACAATTCCTCTATGGGGGTCTGCAGTGGGGATGGCTGTTTGTTACCTCAATGATGAAAGGTGCCAGTGTCCTCTGCCGATCAGGCCATTGGAGTCTGCAGTGGAATTCAACATGTGGCTGACACCGCTAGCCATCACACTTCTTTGCTCTTAGTCATCTCCAGACATTACAGATAAGCCACTTTCATCATCTATCCTTTCTGTGAAGTTTTTTCTGTTTTTTTTTTTTTTTTTCCCTCTACTTTGTTACTGTTTATTCTGCAAAGGATCCTTAAGCCCTCTCAAGGCTATTTTGGTTTATGGTTAGTTGTTTTGTTGTTGGTGGTGGTGGTGATGGTGGTGGTGGAGGATGAAAGCAGGTATCTCCTACTCTGCCACCTTCCCAATGTCACTATTCCAAAGTTTGCCTTAGGTATTCTGATGCTCTCTCATTAAATACCTATATATTAAAAACTACCATGTGTTTGTAGAAAATCAACCCATTTATTTATTTATTTATTTATTTATTTAGAGATGGAGTTTTCACTCTTGTTTCCCAGGCTGGAGTGCAGTGGCGTGATGTCTGCTCACTGCAACCCCTACCTACTGGGTTCAAGCAATTCTCCTACCTCAGCCTCTTGAAAAGCTGGAATTACAGACATGACCTACCACGCCTGGCTAATTCTTTTGGATTTTTAGTAGAGACTGAGTTTGGCCAGGCTGATCTCGAACTCCTGACCTCTGGTGATCCGCCAACCTCAACCTCCCAAAATGCTGAAATTACAGCCATGAGACACCATGCCCGGCCCCTTTATTGTTATGTAATACCTCTTTTAATGTTTTATTTCTTGTTTTGAAATCTACTCTGTCTGAAATCAGTATAGCTAAGCCATCCTTTTCTTAAACTAGTGTTATCATGGATCTCTTCCTACATTTCTACACTTTTAATCTGTGTCTTTCTATTTAGAGAGGATTTCTTATAAACCAAACACAGCTTAATCTTTCTTTTTATCTACTCTGAAAGTCTGTCTCTACATTGGTGAGTTTTAACCATTCACATTTAGAGTGATTATTGATATAATGAGATTAATATCTAACACACTTGTTAATTGTCTTCTATTTCTCACACTTGTTCTTTGGTTTTAGTTTTGTTGTCTTTTTTCTGCCTTCTTGATTTTAATTTATCATTTTATGTATCTTTATTTTTTCTTCTATCACATAAATTATTCTTATTCTCGATTTTGTTATTGGTTTGCCTAGAATTCTCAATGTAGCTTACTTTCACATAACACTATATCATTTTACAGTTTAGAAGGGTGGTTACCAGAGATCAAGAATGGGGGAAATGAGATATTGGTAAAAGGGTACAAACTTGAGGTTATAAGATTCATAACTTTTGAAGATCTTATGCACAGCATAGGAACTATAGTTAATTACAATATATTGGATACTTAAAACTTGCTAAGAGAGTAGATCTTAAGTTTTTACCACACACACAAGAAAAAGTAGCTACGTGAGTAATGGATATGTTAATTAGCTTTATTGTGGTAAGCATTTCACAATGTATACATATATAAAAACGTCATGTGGTAGACCTTCAATATATACAATATTTTATTTGTCAATTATACCTCAGTGAAGCTGGGAAGAATCTTAGTCTTTTAGAGTGCTTGTGTCCCTGGGTTGTGATTTTCACATTTCCTCTGTGGTTCTATAGCTATTTTTGTTTTCCACTTATGTAAGATAGAAAGCCTAGAAGGAGATAAATTTGGTTAAGCGTCTTTCTTCTAGTTTGGATGAGACTCTGGTGAAATTCTTTCTTTTGAAGAAATGGCCTTTGTCATGTTGAACATGTTGTGTATATTTTAAATGGTTACCTTTTCCATCTCCTTCCATAAAAATGAAGATTTTAGGTTTTTTTTGTTTTGTTTTGTTTTTTCCTTTCTATTACCATGAGAAACTGGTGAGTTCCTGGAGGTAAAACTTACAAAAATGTGGACTTTTCCTTCGAAGTATGACCCCAAGACATTTATCACTTTTGCTCTAGTGCACACTCAGCCTCCATCAATTTTTTATAATTACTGTTTTAGTGATCCTGTCAGTTTATGGTTCTATCTTCTGCTCTAGGTAAGCTGATATCTGCTGTGGTTTCTGAATTCATCATTCACTTCAAGTTTTCAGTGGCAGTTTGGCACTGTCACCTCAATTCTCTAACTGGTCCAAGAAAAATTCCTGCTTGAATTAAGTGATATGTTATGACCACAAATTAGAAAACAATATTATGAAGTTAAAATTTATCCCCCAAATGATCTGTGTATGTAGGTTCAACAAAATACATGATAGAACACCTCTTCATTTATTTCTGGGTTTTCTGTTCTGTTCCATGGTCTATATGACTATTTTGGGGAAGTTTCAACATTTTATGTACATATATAATGCTTACATACAAAGTCAATATTGTGATAATGTACTTTGGAGGCATCAAATTTATAAAAAATACATAAAATGAATTAGAACCCTCTAAAAGTCTCTACACAATTTCAACCTCCAGTATTGGAAAAGAAATGAAGATGAAATATAGTACAGGAAATTGCAAAAAAAAAAAAAAATCTGATAACATAGTGAAGAAACCTGAAAAAAGAAAAAGAAGATAAAAATGACTGAAAATAAAATTTAACATATGAAAAAGTGTATCACAGGGATAGTTTATGGGCAGTTTCACGGAGATACTTCCTAAGAGATAACTGACTTTTATGATCATTAACTCGATTTTGAAATATTGTGTCATAATGAATAGCTGCTTTTTTTCTTTTAGGAAATGGCTGTCCTCAGAGAATATGATCACATTCATTTGCCACTACATGGCATTGCCTTTTCTTGAAATTTTTTCATGATTTGATATACAACAATATGAGCATTTCTGATTAAATGTTCCCATTTTATGTGCAATGCTTCTATATTGTTTTGGTTATGCAAAAAATCCAGTCTATATGCACTCAATTACAGACAACAAATCTGATGTAAACAACACTGGCCAAACAGCAACACTATTAAGTAAGTGGCTTCTTATACTACCATACACAAAATTTTGAACTAGTAGTTAACTACACTGACTTTTTGGGCAAATGCTGTTTTAATTCCTGAATTGTTCCTGGAATGCTATAAGCTTGAAGGAAGGCCAGTGTAGGCAAATGATACATTTTTAAACTGAAGCTTTTGTCATTGTCATGCTGTGTGACCAATCCATTCATTAGAATTTTTACCAAATGCATTGAGGTTAATGGAAAAAAAAAAAAAAAAAAAACTTTATTGGTAACATTTTGAAATTCACTTGTAGAAGCTTTGGCCACACTTACTCAAAACTGTCATTGTGGCTTGAAAATGTATTTTTTTCTACAAAGCTCACCATATCTTGAGCATTTACAAAATGCTTTACTATTTTGAGTTATTAACAAAAAAGTGAGTAGAAAAGTGCTAAACTTTTTGGATTCGACCGGGGAATTAACTGTATATAGTTAATAAAAAACAGTAGGGACAGTTGAAAGTGCCATTCATTAGCCAAAGTGAAGCATATTTCTGTATTAGGTTTAGTGGTAAATATAAAAAAATCAAAGAAGTTTACCATTTAATGTGTTTTGTAACACGTGAGAAACCATAATATGAACAAGTGTCTGGTTCAGAAGGTCACTGAGCTTGTGGAGTTCTTTATATTCTCTGACAGGCACTTTTTGAAGGTAAGCATGACACCTGTGTATGAAGTAGCGAAAGTACATGATTGAATAATTTGGCAGGGGAGAGTTCTTGTTTTTTAACCTGCATTTTTACTTATTCTGTGATGTTTGAAATACTCACTGCACTTGTATTTGGAGAGTGCTTCTGGCCTACAAATTTTGTAAGTATATGCTATCTATTTAAAAGTCTGGTTATTGCTCAGCTGGTGGAATTAAGCAGATTTTTGCTTTTGCAGCACCAATTAAAATTAATATTTAAACTTGTATCACTCAGTGTTAAGTAACCTTATACATTTAACTAATTACAGCCTTTTAAAAAGGTAATAATTTCAGAGATCTCATTCATTGTCTTGTAAGAAACACAGTAAGAAGGAATGATATTCAGCTTCCCCCTATGCCAAGTCTGTATAACCCATGGTTCTCCGGAGAGTCATAAGCAATAGGATATGTATGTAGATATATGACAGAGAACTTAGGGGAAATGGCTCATGTAATTACGGTAGCTGGAAAGTCCAATGACAGGCTTTATGCAAGTGGAAACCCTGAGAATGCTGGTAGAATTGTTCAGGATTTTAAAAGCCTCAGAACCTAGGGAGGCTGCAGTAAATTCTGCAATCCAAAGGCTGGCAAGCCTAAAATTCTGATGACTGAGGCACCCAGAAGAAGTCTGTTTTAGTTCTCAGGGAGAGACAAATTCTCCTTCTGAATTTTTTCTCTCTAGGCCCCAGGTGATTGGATGATGTTGATCAATAACAAGGGCAGATTTTCCCTACCTAATCCACTCAGATTCACACACTAATCTTCTCTGTAAACAACCTCACATACACACCAAAAATAATCCTTAACCAGGTTTCCAGGTATTATTTCATCTTGTCAAGTTGACGCCTAAAATTAAGCACACAAATCCAATTCTTGACAATGTGGCACTCATATGTATCTCCTTAAACTATACTAATTTGTTATAATGTTTAGTACAATACTGTAATCCTTGAATAAAACCATGGGACCCATATGAAGTGCCACTAATAATGCTGGAAGTGTTTTCAAGGAGCACAGAAAAGTCTGACTTTACGAGAAAGAGTTGAATAGACTGATAAGTACTACAGATAGCACAGAAAATTCATGACATTTCAAGAAAAAGTTGAACTGCCTGATACGTACTATAGGTTGAGATCTGCAGCTGTGCTTGCCTGACATTTCAAGGTTAATAACTCAAACTTAAGGATCATTGTAAAAAAAAAAAAAATTGAAGCAAGCTCCAAAAGCTTTCACTTTTTGAGAAATACCTTATCTTGTGTTGAATATACAACTTTTATGTGAGTGAAGGATTGCTAAAAGAAAGGCACACCTAAATATTCTAATACAACTCAAGAAAAAGCCCAGTTATTATATGACAACATAAAGCAAAAGGAAGATGAAGGATCTAAAGCTGAAAATTTTAATACCAGCAAGAAATGGTTTGATAATTTCAGAAAGAAAAATTCTAGCTTAAAACGTTTTTAGAAATTTTGGCTTAAAAATGTCAAGAAAAGAGAAGCGTCTTCTGCTGACCTAGTGGAAGCAGACCAGGTCCCAGCTACCATTAAGAAAATCGTTGAGGAGAAAGTATATCTACCTGAATGAGTTTGTAGTGCACACAAAAGTACCCTATTCAGAAATAAAATGCCACAAAAGGACTTTCATTAGGATAAAAGAGAAGTGAGCATGAGGATTAGAGACAGGATAGTATAACTCTTCTGTTTTGTGTAAATACGGTCAGGTTTATGATAAGGACTGCTCTTATCTATAATGTTGCTAACCCTGGAGCATTGAAGGGAAAAAGGATAAATACCAGGTGCCAGTCTTTTGATTGTAAAACAAGTAGGCTGGGACAATAAGAATCTTTTTTTTCTCTATTAATCATTTGATGCTTTGTCTTTGAAGTCAGAAAATACCCTACCAAAAAGAGACTGCCTTTTAAAGTTCTTATAATATTGAACAATATCCGTTGCCATCCAGAACCCTAGGTGTTCAATACTGAATGTATAAAAAGTGGTCTAATTGCTCCCGAAATAATGTTTGCAATTCAGCCTCTAGATTACGGGATCATAGGGATATATAAGCCTCATTACACATGGTTATCTAAGGAAAGGATTGTCAACTTATGGAAAATAATTCTAATAGAAGATGATAAAAATCTACCATTCAAGATGTCATTATCGTTACTTAAAAAAAGCCACAAAGGTATCAAGCTTGAAACAATAAATTTCTGCTGGAGAAAATTGTGTTCAGACGTTGTGCGTGACTTCACAGACTTAAAACAGAGCCAATCAAACAAATCATGCAAGAGATTGTGGGTATGACCAAAAAAGTGTGTGTGGGAGTGTAAAGTGTTTCCAGATATGAATCTTGAGGGGTTCTGGTTCAATAAGACTGACTAGAAGCATTCATTTACCTTTATTATGAAGATAAGTAAAAATAGCAAGTAAATAGCAAGACCTCAAGTACATCATCTCATAGAGTAGACTGAAATTCACCAGGTAAGTGATGGGAGCCACAGAAAGCCAAGAAGTGTGCAGCCAGACGACCACTGATTCAGGACAGGTACAGAGCCAAGAGAGGATCTCGAAGCTGGGAAAGGGGTGGGTGAGTGAGACACCAGAAGGGATACACACCTCCACCATGGACCTTTACAATCCTAGTCATGGGACAGTCCCTTTGATGTCCCCAGGCCACCAGAAAAACACAAGAGCCACCTGAAAACAGTGCAGAGGCACCGTTCAAGCCCACATGGAATCCCACAGGCTTTTGATCTCTGAGTAGGCCACTGCCAGCTACTCACCACCCCACCAAAGAGAAATGCCAGGTACTTTCATGTACCCCAAAGATAGAAACCACATCCATGGTGTTGTGGAGCAGCCAGACTATGCACCACATGCCTTTCCACCTCTGCTGCTCCCCGCCAAATGAGGTTTGCCACTTTGTGGCCTCAAGCACACCCATACCATCTCCATCTGAACACTGTGTCCACAGTTCAGCATTCTTTTGAGAGCACCACTCCCAGAGGTCACTGGCAAGCCCTTTACAGCTGCCTCCACCCTTGCTGCCCCTATGCCAGGGAGGGAATGGGGAGGCTGGACACGTGCTCGCACTGTCAGCACAAATAACTGCAGATGAGGTACAGAACAGCAACAGACTTTATGACCCACAGCCCCCCACCTTCACTGCTTCCTGCCAAATGGGCCTTGTCATCTTCAGTTCTCCAGTGCATCTATTCCACCCTCACCTGAACACTGCAGCTGTGGCTCTTTGGTCCTCTGACAGCACACTCCCAGAGGTCACTGACAAGCCCCTTGCAGCTGCCACTGTCACTGGCTAAGTCCTTGCCACTCCAGGGCCAGGGATACAACAAGGAGGCCCAGCACACGTGCATGCCCCCAAAATATTAATAAAATCCAATGTTACTTTTGTAGGAGGGAAGTGCAAGTGTGCCACACATCCCACAGCTGCCAGTCTCTATTATCCCAGCTGAGGGGATCTGCTCTCTGCAGTTAAAGGCTCACAACACTGCTGCCCTGCCTTCACCTGAGCATTTTTCCTGAAAGTATAACCCCATCACCTGAGAGTTCGGCTGGTGATCAGTGATCAGTCCACCCCTCCCCATCACAGCCAGCATCTGAACTCTGGGCTAGCCCAACCCTGCCTGGTCCAGCCTCTTCAGGACTCATAGACACTAACCAGGAGCCAATTTAAGGACCTGTGAACTATGGGACAATCTGGCCCAGTCCAACAGTTCTGCCACCAGAACACTCCCCACAAGGCGTTAGGTCAGGCCAACTCAACCAGCTGACACCTCCATAACTGATGCCCGTCTACATACGCCAAAAAAGAGACCTCTCCATACACATCAATAGTGTTACCAAATCAGAGAATAGGCAAGCCATACAGCTGTCTGTATTGTACTGAGTGAAGGAGTTCCAAACTGAAGCCACTCCCACAGAGAGTAATGTGAAAGAAAAATAAATCTCAGGACCCCCAAACCACTAAGCTAAGAGAAAAGTCAAGGTGAAAACTATTTCAGGCAAAATTAACTTGCATTTTATTCCTAAAGAAGATAGCTATAAAGATAAGAAGCTACATACTTTCCTCACTATTTGCCCACAGGAAATTCCTTGTAGACATAGGACAGACAGAACTCTAAGTCATCCCTCTGAGGCTCGCCTGAGACAAATTCATATCTGATTGCTTCCTCTGCCCTGTTGTTTATGTAAAAATCCAGATTTACTGAGCCAGGCTAAATTGTGTATTTAGTGGAAGGCTGATCAAGGACTCAAAAGAATGCAACCTTTAGTCTTCTAACCTGGAAGCCCTCACGTCGAGTTGTCCCACCTTACTGGACTGAACCAATGTACATCTTACACATATTGATTGATGTCTCATGTCTCCCTAAAATGTGTAAAAGTAAACTGTACTCTCGACCACCTTGGGCACATGTCATCAGGACTTCCCTGAGGAAGTGTCATGGGTGTGTCCTTAACCTTGGCAAAACCAACTTTCTAAATTGATTGAGACCTGTCTCAGATATTTCGGCTTAACAGTAACAATACAGGCATTTACTGTGGCCTAAAGATAGACAACAGTATGCCTCTAAACTGAGAGGCATGAGCCATGGGACAAGAGTATTATTGGGAAACAGATCGTGCTCTAGCCTATCCAGGATATGGAGCTGGTGCCATCCCCTCACTTCCTGCAGAAACCTCAAAGACTCCTGGCCACCCGCATCAGGGCTGGTGCCTGCACCCATCATTGAAGTACTCGTAAGCATGCCAGGGGATCCAGCTCTGTTCATTTTTGCCACCCACTCCCCCTCAGTTAAACAGGAAGCTAAAGGCACTGGGCACTCCACTATTCAGCCCATCACAGAAAACAACAGAGAGCATCTCACAGGAAACAACAAAATGCATACATATCTCCTTGTGTTGCAGCTGGCTCTTACCCATAATCACCACCTAGTGGCCTGCACTTCGAACTGCATAGCCACATATAAAACCTGCCAATAAAAGACAACAGGTCTATAGAAGCAAAGACAAAAGATCCTACTCAACATACGTTATAGTCACAATCTGGGGAGGATGAAAAAGAAATAAGAAAAAAAAAGCAATCCTATCCTAAAGAAAATAATTTCAAAAACAAGGAGTGCCAGCCTTTGCAGATGAGGAATCAGTATACATTCTGGCATCATGAAAAAACTGAATATTGTGAGACCACCAAAGGATAACACTAGATCTCTAGCAATGGATCCTAACCAAACTGGAAATTCAGAAATGATAGATGACGAGTACAAAGTGTGGATTGTGAGGAAGCTCAAAGAAATTCCAAGAGAAGGTTTAAAATCAACACAAAGAAACAAAAGCAATCTGAAAAATAGAAGAGATAAAAATATTTAAAAATTAAACAGAATTTTTGGAAATGAAAGAATCACTTATGTAATTTGGAACTACAGTTGGAAGGTTCGACAGTACACCATACTAAGCATAAGAATTTCAGAACTTGAAGATGGGTAATTCAAATTAAGTCAGATAGAAATAAAGAAACAAATGTAAAAGAATAAACAAAACCTTCAAGAAATATGGGATTATATAAAGCAACCAAACCTGTAATACAGTGGCATTTCTGAGAGAGAAGAAGAAAAATTAGGCAGCCTAGACACCATATGTGAGAGAATAATTCACAAAAATTTCCATAATCTTGCTAGAGAGGTAGACATATAAGAACAAGAAATCCACAGAAAACCTTCAAGAAGCTATACAAAACAAACATTATCAAGGAATATAGTCACCGTATTATTCAAGGTAAACACGAATTTTAAAAATCTAGAGAAAAGGGTTAGAAAAGCTAGAGAAAAGAGTTAAATCACTTATAAAGGAAAATCGATTAGACTAACAACATACTTTGAAGTAGAAACCTTACATGCCAAAAGAGATTGGGGACCTATTTTTAGCCTCCTTAAAGAAAAAAATGTCAGCCAAGAATTGTATATCCTGCCAAACTAAGCTTCATAAATGAAGGAGAAATAAAGTATTTCCCAGCCACACAAATTCTAAGAGAAGGTGTCACCAATAGACCAGTCCCAGAAAAAAATGTTTAAAGGAATTCTAAATGCAGAAATGAGAGGATGATACTTAGCATCAGAAAAGACCATATAAGGATAAAGCTCACAGATCCTATAAATTATACAAGTGAAACTCCAAAACAACTAGCTAACAACAGTACAACAGGAACAAAACCTCATTTATCAATATTAACCTTGAGTGTAAATGGCCTAAATGCCCTGTTTAAAAGATACAGAGTGGGAAATTGAATTTAAAAACAAGAACCAACCATCTACTGTCCTTGTGATACCCACTTACTGGTTAACGACACATTCAAACTCAAAGTAAAACAGTAGAAAAAGACACATCATGAAAATGAAAAACAAAAGCAAGCAGTAGTAGCCATTTTCATATCAGATAAAACAGACTTTAAACAAACAACAATTAAAATGGTAAAGAAGGATATTATATAATGGTAAAGGGTTTAATACAACAAGAAGATTTAACTATCTAAATATATATGTATCAAACACTGGAGCACCCAGATTCATAAAACAAGTAGTTATAGACCTATGAAAAAAGATTGATCACAAACAATAGTGGTGGGAGACTTCAACACCACACTGACATCACTAGACATATCATTGAGACAGAAAATCAACAAAGAAACTCTGAACATAAACTAGATTGTAGACAAAATGGACCTAATAGATATTTACAGAATATTCTACCTAACAGCAGCAGAATATGCGTTTCTGTCACCTGCACATAGAATATCATACAGAATCAACCATATACCTGGACATAAAGCAAATGTCAATAAATTTAATACAATCAGAATAGTATAAATTATCTTCTCAGAATGCAGTGAAAAAACATTAGAAATCAATACCAAGAGGGACTCTCAAAATTGCATAAGTTAATGGAAACTAAACAATTTGTTTCTGAATGACATCTGGGTAAACAAAATTAAAACTGAAATCAAAAAAAATTTTGAAATGAATGAAAATGGAGACACCACATATCAAAACCTCTGGGATAAAGGAACAGCAGTGCTGAAAGAAATCATAGGCAATACAAACAAAAGAAAACACATCCCATGCTCATGGATGTGTAAAATCAATATTGTGAAAATGACCATGGTGCTTAAAGCAATCTACAAATTCAATGCAATTCTCATCAAAATGTTACCATCATTCTTAACACAATTTGAAAAAAAAACAATTTGAGAATCCATAGGGAACTAAAAAAGAGCCCACACAGTCAAAACAAGACTAAGCAGAAAGAACAAATCTGGAAGTGTCACATTACCTGATTTCAAACTATACTATTAGGCCAGAGTCATCAAAACAGCATGGTACTGATATAAAAATGGGCACATAGACCAATGGAACAGAATGGAGAACCCAGAAGTAAACCCAAATACTTACAGCCAACTGATCTTCAACAATGCAAACAGAAACATAAAGTGGAGAAAGGACACCCATTTCAACAGATGATGCTGGGATAATTGGCTAGCCACATGCAAGAGAAGGAAACTGGATCCTCATCTCTCACCTTATAAAAAAATCAACTTAAAATGGATAATACAAAAATCAACTCAAGATGGATTACGGACATTTGTTGAATAGCGTGTCCTTTCCCCAATGTAACCTCTTACTGTAACCTGTGCCTCCCAGGTTCCAGTGATTCTCCTGCCTCAGCCTCCAGAGTAGCTGGGATTAGAGGCACCTGCCACCATGCCCGGCTAATTTTTCTAATTTTAGTAGATACAAGGTTTCACCATGTTGGCCAGGCTTGTCTCAAACCCCTGACCTCAGGTGATCTGCTCGCCTCGGCCTCCCAAAGTGCTGGGATTACAGACACGAGTCACTGCACCCAGTTGGTTCCATAAAAATTTTAGGATTATTTTTGTATTTCTATAAATAATATCACTTATACTTTATTAGAGATTACATTGAATTTGTACATCATTTTGGATAGTATGAACATTTTAACAATATTATTTATTTCAATCTATGAACATAAAATAGCATTTTATTTTTTGTGTCTTTGTCAACTTTATATTTTCAGTGTAGAGGACTTTCACTTTTTTGGTTATGTTTATTCTTAGGTATTTTATTTTTGTAGCAATTTTAAATAGAATTACTTTCTTGATTCATTTTTCAAATGTTTCACTATTGCCACACAGAAATAGTACTGATTTTCGTTTTCGTTCGTTGATTCTCTTTCTTTCTTTCTTTTTTTTTTTTTTTGAGACGGAGTCTTGCTTTGTCACCAGGCTGGAGTGCAGTGGCATCATCTCGGCTCACTGCAACCTCTGCCTCCCGGGTTCAAGCGATTCTCCTGCCTCAGCCTCCTGAGTAGCTGGGACTACAGGCACGTGCCACCATGCCCAGCTAATTTTTGTATTTTTAGTTGAGACAAGGTTTCTGCATGTGGGCCAGGATGGTCTCGATGTCTTGACCTCGTGATCCGCCCAACTCAGCCTCCCAAAGTGCTGGGATTACAGGTATCAGCCACCGCGCCCGGCCTGTTGATTTTCTAACTTGCAACATTACTGAATTTGTTTATCAGTGCTAACATATTTTGGTGGAAATTTTGAGTCCCACATTGGAGAAAAGTCCAGGACCATGACTTCACTGCTTCATTATAGCAAACGCTTACAAAAAAAAAAAAAAAAAAAAAGTCAATTCTACTCAAACGATTTTAAGAAATTGAAAAGGAAGGAATACATTCATACTCATTCTAGGAGGCCAGCATTACTCGGATACCACAACCAGATGAAGACACAACAAGGAGAGAAAACTACAGGCCAATATCCCTGATGAACATACATACAATAATCCTCAACAAAATACTAGCAAATCAAATTCAGGAACACATTAAAAAGATCATTCACCATAATCAAGTGGGATTTATCCCAGGGATGCATGGATGGTTCAACATATGCAAATAAATAAATTTAATACATCACATTAATAGAATCAAGGAAAAATCTATATGAACCTTTTAGTACGTGCCAGAAAGTCATTTGAGAAAACTCAACATCGCTTCATAATAAAAACTCTCTCCAAACTGTGTATGGGAAGAACTTACCTTAGCCTAATAAAGGACATATATATGACAAACCCACAGCTAGCATCACATTGAATGGGAAAAAATTGAACACCTTTTGGTATTCTATTGATATGGAACACCAAATGATATGGAACAATACAAAGATGCCCACTTTTACCACTTTTATTCAACATACTACGGGAAGTCCTGGACAGAGCAATTAGACAAGAGAAAGAAATAAAGAGCATCCAAATTGGCCAGGAAGAAGTAAAAAATCTTCTTGTTTGCAGACAATATAATCTTATATTTAGGATAACTTCTTTTAAAGTCTCTTTTCCTCATTTCACCTGGTTAAACTTCTAGCTGGTGTACAACTTAGCTTGTTACTTTCTTAGAACTACTAGCCTCCTTGGCCGGGCGCGGTGGCTCAAGCCTGTAATCCCAGCACTTTGGGAGGCCGAGACGGGCGGATCACGAGGTCAGGAGATCAAGACCATCCTGGCTAACACGGTGAAACCCCGTGACTACTAAGAAATACAAAAAACCAGTCGGGCATGGTGGCGGGCGCCTGTAGTCCCAGCTAATGTAGTCCCAGCTACTCGGGAGGCTGAGGCAGGAGAATGGCGTAAATCCGGAGGCGGAGCTTGCAGTGAACTGAGATCCTGCCACTTCACTCCAGCCTGGGCGACAGAGCAAGACTCCGTCTCAAAAAGCCGGGCGCGGTGGCTCAAGCCTGTAATCCCAGCACTTTGGGAGGCCAAGGCGGGCGGATCACGAGGTCAGGAGATCGAGACCATCCTGGCTAACCCGGTGAAACCCCGTCTCTACTAAAAAATACAAAAAACCAGCCGGGCGAGGTGGCAGGCGCCTGTAGTCCCAGCTACTCGGGAGACTGAGGCAGGAGAATGGCGTGAACCCAGGAGGCGGAGCTTGCAGTGAGCTGAGATCCGGCCACTGCACCCCAGCCTGGGCTACAGAGCGAGGCTCCGTCTCAAAAAAAAAAAAAAAAAAAAAAAAAAAAAAACTACTAGCCTCCTCTTAATTGATTACTACCAAAATCTCCATTGTTTTCTATTGCTATTTTAGATTTAAAGTTCCCAGCTCTGTTCCAGGTAAAGTCAGTGCCCTTGGGGAAAAAAATACACAACTCTGTCTTACGGACTGCCTCTTCTCCTGGGCAAAATCTTTTTGCCAATCCTCCCTCAAAGTGATAATCTGTCTGTATAAGCAGGCCAATGGCAATTTGGGTAGATTCTGGTCTTTTCAGCTTATCTCTGTTGGCATGGAACCTATGCCCCCTCTAAGAAAGCTCATCTTGTTGAAACTGGGATAGATAAAGCTTCAGCCATAGGAATGGGGGCTGGATACAGGAACAAAACCTCTGATCTCTTAGCCACATGGACCCGAAAAGGAATGAAAATTTTTAGCATCATTCTCCTCTTAGAAAGATGTTGTGGCCTTAGACTGGAAGGGAAGGAGAGAAGTAGCCATGTGTTCTTGGTTGGACACTTTCCCCTACCTCACAGTAGAATTTCAACACACTGAAAAGGGCATGGCAATAAGATATGGTCTAAATGTCTCAGACTATCATGATCTTTCCAATATTTAGTATATTTTCTTAAATATACACTAAATATATAAATGTTATATGTGTGTATATATACTTTAGTGATTCCTTATTTATATACATAAGTATGTATATGTGTAAATATATACACATATATACGTGTATATATAACATTTTCTGTATGCTCTTCAGACGATTTCTACAGATTGAAATTGCTGATTTTTAAATAATGTTCACAAATTATGTTTTTTTCACGGGGGAAAGGTTCTGTAGAGCTTTTTATGCTACCCTTCTAGAACTGTCACTCATCTATTAAACTTTGTCTTTAATTGATCTAATTTTAATTTTATACAATTTGATTTATAATAATGGATGTATTTAACAATTGGCTTTTAAAAAGTCTGTAAATTAACATTCTATGCTTGCTAGCCAGTATAAGCTGCTTTTAGCACAGTGCTGAGTTCAGTACAGGAAGCATGCAAGGTGTAATGCATACATAGAGATGCATAGCTGCTTTTCTATGAGAGAGGAACAACAACATAAAAAAATAGCAAAATTATTTTGAGGTTGTTGTACTGAATATGTGTATCTGTATTATCAAAAAATATTATTAACATCTCATAAAATGCTCCATTTGTATTCTCTTTTTTTTGTTTTTTTGTTTTTTTTTTTTTTTTTTGAGACAGAGTCTTGCCCTATCGCCCAAGCTGGAGTGCAGTGGCATGATCTTGGCTCACTGCAACCTCCGCCTCCCAGGTTCAAGCAATTCTCCTGCCTCAACCTCCCAATTAGCTGAGATTACAGGTGCAAGCCACCATGCCTGGCTAATTTTTGTAGTGTTTTTTTTTTTTTTTTTTTTTTTAATAGAGATGGGGTTTCACCATGTTGGCCAGGCTGGTCTCGAACTCCTGACCTTGTAATCCACCCACCTGTGCCTCCCAAAGTTCTGGGATTACATGCGTGAGCCACCACACCCGGCCTGCATTCATTTTTTTTGTGCAGATAAGGTCTCACTATAGTTACTGATTATGTAAAGTTTGAAAAATTAGGATCCAATATTATAATAATTTCTTATGATCTTTATTGGACAATCATTTTCTATAGTTGATTTATAAATGCTTCCTAGAGATACCAGAAAGATTTAAAATTTTCCATTTATCAGTGTGTAATGTTTGTAAAAACAAGCAAAATCAATTTTCAAGTGTGGAATCATTTGATAGTAATAACCTATTTCTGAAGCTCAAATTCAGGATTTTCCTAGATTTAATGCCTTTCTTCAGGTTTTGCATTGGTATCTTAAAGTTCTGGTCTTGAGACAAAAGAACATTTTATGCACTTTACCTTTCTTTTAACTAATCATTATTAAAGACATCTAGAGACATTATAAATGCCCCTTATCTATCATCTCATAAATAATGGGAAAACATATTTACTAATATAGAACTTCTTATAAGACAGATCATAGAGACAAATTCTTCCTTGCTACTCTGGCAATGAACAGTTAGCGTAAACTCATCACACTATCACCATAGGCATATGATGACACCCAGAGGTTTTTGTGGCCCAAAAGAGTAATTTCTGTTTTGCTTCATATAAATCTAGAATTAGGAATGGGATAATTGAACCTTATTTTGTGCTTCATGTGATGAGCTAATACTAATTATTGTATAAACATCAAAGGAGAATTTTCTCTACAGAACAGTGACTAATTATCCATTTTCCCTTGTGCCTAACTTAGTAGATGTTCAAAATGTTAATGGTAACCTAAACCTGTTATGTTTTTGATTGACTCATTCTATGTTTTACAGTGTATTTGAGCTGTAGTGACTATGTACTTTTTATAGTTTACTTGATATTGAATATTTTTTTCACCAAATAGCATAAAAGTGTATCAGTAGAAAAAGTAACATTTTGCAATCTTTTACTATGGTTATAATATTAATTTTTATTTTTATGAAAATATCATTCCTATAAAACTCAGAATACACTTAATTAGACACATGTGCTGAACAAGCTTAAAAAACCCAAACCACTGAAAAATGCTAAACTAACATTATGCTGACACTGTGGATGGGCTAAGTTTTAATTGTTATATGTGACGAGCTTGTGCGGAAGTGATTCACATGATACCATGATAATGGCACTCAGTGAGCATGTCAATATGAACATAAAAGTTTAACATAAATATGATTTTAGTAAAATATGCCTTGCTAATAACTTGCTTCATATAACTAATGCTATAGCCTTCAAAAATTAACTCAGAAATCTGTAACAAATTATAATATATATTCAAAAAATCCCTTGTAATTAAAAGTGTGAATTATTTAAATATCTTTTGAAGATGCCTCAGTTTTGCTAAGAATGGTTCTTGAAGAAACTTTTGCTAATTAGTTGTCAGCCGTCATTTCTTTATCATCACATTACACAAGTTGTGGAATATACTGGCATGGACATCTATCCAAATAGAAAACAAAGTATATGTTTTTAAAAATTAGTTTCTCCAGGGCCATTTATTTTGGCTTTTAAAAATGTTTTATTTCATACAAGTATTTCTTTTGCCTATTGTGAAAATTTCACATATTATGAATCTGATCAATGGCCAGACCTATTTACACTTATAGTGCTAGTATAATTTTGTATAGTACTCTATTTATAATAAATGTAATGGTGAACAAACAAGTTGATACCTACACTGTTTAAGTTGCAGGAGAAGGGTTTATTCTTTTATATATACATACATAAATAAATAGGCAATTCAATAATAGTAGCTAGGAACTGTAATACTCCATACCAAATAAGAGATAAGGCAACTACATAGAAAATTAGTAGCATTATAGAAGTCTGGAACAACGTTATTGACAAACAAATATCAACACTATCAAAATCTAACTGATACCTTTAGGGTATTCCACCAGAAAAAGTAGTTGGGTTATAACATATAGAAATGGAATATATCTAACACTGTCATAACACAAAGAAGACGAATTAAAGAAAATCTGTATTACAGTAGGGAAATGACAAAAGATGGTAACTCAAGTACATAGGAGTAAATGAAAAGGACCATAAATGGTTAATAAGGGTAATATAACAAACTTTATAATATATATTTACTATAATTTCTTGTCTCATTTTTTAAAAGACTTAAAATTATATGAAGTAATAATTTTAAAGTTTGTGGCTATACTTGTAATAAGTATAAAAATAGTAACACAAAAATAAGGAAGAAGAGACAGAGCTATATAGAAGTAATATTTTTGTATTTCAGTGTAATTAAGGTGCCCTAAATCTGAAGTTGATTCTGATAAGGTCTGTATAATAAACCCTTGACAAATCAATAAAAATAATTCAAAACTATAGCACAAATGTATTAAACACATACAGAAATCAAATTTACCCAGTGGAATATAAAGTCCAAGTCTATGTTTTAATTGTCATATATGGTCACGTGTGTAATCTTGAAACTAAGTAGATATTTTATTATTTTGTGTGGAGTACTATATAGAAAGGAAGTAAGCCACAGTTTTTGATAGTGTTACTTAAGTCTTCTATATCTCTAGGCTGATTGTCAACCCAGTTGCTCTATCTCTTACTGAATGTGGAGTGGCGACATTCCCATCTATTGCTATTAAATTACCTATTCATTTCTGAACTAGTAAATATTCCCTTAATGCAAAAAGAACAAAAATACAGATGACAGAAAGCAAAAATTAAATGGCAGATGTAATCCAATTATTAATAGTAACATTAAATATAAATAGATCATTCCAATCTAAAGGCGGAGATAGACTGTATAAAAATACCTGATTCCACAATATGCTGCTTATAAGAGACATAATTTAGATTAAAAATGCAAGAGAATAAAAGTAAAATGATGGAAAATCTGTATTACAAAAAAGCAAGAAGAAGGCTGGAGTGTCTATACTAGTATCAGACTAAATAGACTAAGAAATTTTACTAGAAATACAGTGGGGTATTTAATAATAACCAACATGTATAAATACATTAGAAAAATAATTATAAATGGAAATGCATCTAAAAAAAGAGTGCTAAAATGCATAAAACAAAAACTGCCAGAGAATAAGAGAGAGATTGATCATTCAGCAATAACAGAGTCTTTAATGCTTTGCCTTCAACAGTAGATGGAACAACAAAGCGGAATATCATCAATGAAATATAAGACTATAAGCTATGTAAACCCAACAGGTATCTATAGAATGCTTCACTTAAGAACAGAATGTACATTCTTCTCAATGTATACATGGAATACTCTCCAGCATAGATAATATGCTAGGCCAAAACCAAGCTTCAATAATTAAACAGAAATAATATAAAGCATGTTCTTCTACCACAATGGAATAAAATAGTAATTAATAACATTAAAAATTGGAAAACACATATATATGGAAATTAGACTACTCACTCTTAAGTAACAAGTATGCCAAAGAAGAATAAAAGAAAATCAGACAATATTTTGAGATGAATGAAAATCAAAAGGTAATATAATAAAACTTATGAGAGTAAGTGAAAGCAGTGCTTACTGGGAATTTTATCAGTCACTATGTTAAGAAAAAGTAATGTCTCCAACAAATTAACCAGACTTCCACCTAAAGACACTGGATGGAGAGCAAACTAAAAATAAGGCAAGCAGGTGGAAAAATAATAAAGATTAGCATAACTTTAATGAAATTGAGGCTATATAAAACAGAGAAAATTAATAAAACCAAAAAGTGGTTCTCTGGAATAATCAACAAATTTGAGAAATCTTTAGTTAGATTTGCCAAAATAAATAAGAGAGAAGATTCAAATTACTACAGTCTGAACTGAAAAAGGTGATATTACTGCCATTCTCACTGAAACAAAAATGATCATAAAGACACTAAAAACAATTGTATTCCAGAAAATTAGATCACCTAGATGAAATTAGCAAATTTTTAGAAAGACACCAGCTACTGAAACTAGTGCAGAAAGTAATAAGCAATAACCATATACTTAAAACAAGTGGAAAGATCGAATTCGTAATAATTTTAAAAATACCCACAAATAAATTTCAAGCCCAGATGGCTGTATCACCAACTTCTATCAAACATTTAAAGTATATAATACCAATCTTCACAAACTCTTCCAAAAAATAGTGAAGGTAAGAACTCCAACTTATATGAGGCCATGTGGATTTTCAACTGCACAGGCAATTGACACACCTAATTCCTGCATTGTTCAAAAGTCAACTGTATTATGTTGAGGACTTTTCCTCAACAGATCTACATTCACAAAGAAAATTTGGGCCTAAGTTGTCTTTCTTAATAAATCTTTGTCTGTTTCGGTTACCAGGATAATGATGGCCTCCCCAAAAACAAGTAATAGCATACTGTTGACTAGAAGCCTTACGGATAACATAAACAGTTGATTAAAACAAATTTTTATATTATATTTATTAAATACTGTACTCTTACAATAAAGTGAACTAGAGAAAAAATGTTTCTAAGAAAATCATAAAGAAGAGAAAATATATTTAGTATTCATTAAGTGGAAGTGGATCATCATAGAGGTCTCCATCCTCATTGTCTTCATGTTCATAGTATGATTATATTTATGCAATTATTATTTAATAATTGCGCTTTACATTTGATTACATTTCTTTTGACTGCTAGTGGTGCCATGTATGGTCTGGAAATGTGTCTGTATGTTTTGATAAATTTTAAATTTTGTAATAGATATGTATATAGTCTATAGTTGTGAATAATAAGATAGACTAGTATATACATATATTTTATGCATTCATGGCATTCCATACTTCTTAATTTTATCAAAATTCCTTGACTATGTTGACCGTGGGTTTTTTAAAATTATCACAAATCCCCAGACATTTTGCCAATGTATTTGTTGAAAAAAATCCACACATTTCAAGCTCATGTTGTTCAAAGATCAACTGTAATAGCAAACTGAATCCTGCAACTTGTAAGAGGAAATATACAACATTGCCAATGAGATTTATACCTTGAAGGTAATATTGGTTTAATATCTAACAATTAATGGAATCAACACATCACATCAATAGAATCAAAGATAAAAATCAGAGGACCATCTCAGTAGACACAGAAAAAGCATTTGACTGAATCAAATGTAATTTCATGGTAAAACCACTCAATTAACTAGGAACAGAAGAAAACTTCCTGAACCTGATAAAGAGTATGCACAAAAAAACCCAAAGCTAATATTACACTTAACCATGAAAGACTGGATTCTTTCTCCTTAAGATCAGAAATAAGACAAAAATGTCTACTCTCACCACATCTATTTAAAATTGCAAAGGCAGTACTCTCCAGGGGAATTAGGTATGCAAAAGAAATAGTAAGCATTCAAATTTGAAAGGAAGAGGTAAAACTATCTCTATCCACAGATAAAATGATCTTGAGTGTAGAATATCTTGAGGAATTAATGACAAATATTAGAACAAGTAAATGAGTTCAGCACAACTGTAGTATATAAGATCAATAAACAAACATTACTTATTTAAACTTGAAACAAAGAATCTGAAAATAAAATTGAGAAAGCGATTTTATTTACAATAGTACCAAAATAATAAAATATTTAGAAATAAACTTAAGAAGTGTAAAACTTGTACTCTGAAAACCATAAACAATTGTTTAAAGAAATTAAAGACAATAATATGTGGGAAAAATACTTACGATTATAGAACTGAAAAGTTTACATTGTAAGGTGAAAATGTTTCCCAAATTGACTTACAGATGCAACACAATGCTTATTTTATTTATAGAAATTAGTGAACTGATTCTAAATTTTAAATGTATATAGAATTGCAAGGGACTCAGAATAACTAAGCAATATTTAAAAGGAGGAACAAAGTAGTAAGATGCGCATTTCCCAATTCAGTACTTACCTACAAAGTGACAATAATCAATGCAGTGTTACTGGCAAAAGCATTCGACATGAAAAAAATGGAATAGAATTGAGAGTCCAGAAACAGAAATATGCATCCATGTTCAACTGATTTTTGACAAGGGTGCCAAGGCTATTTAATGAGAAATAATAGTTATTCAGCAAATGGTGCTGAGACAACTGGACACCCACATGCAAATGAATAAAATGGGATTGTTACCTCATATCATGTTTAAGAAGATGACAGATTAAAATCTGTATATAAGCTCTAGAAGTACAAAACAGTTAGAAGAAAATACATATACGTCTTAATAAGCTTGGATTAGCTGTTGGTTTCTTAGATGTGATATTAAAAGCACAATCAACAAAAATGATAGATTGCATTTCATCCAATTAAATACTTTCGTGTGTCAAATGATACAATTTTAAAAAGTAAAGACACAATCCAAAGAATGGGAGACAATATCTGCAATGGTTATATCTGATAAAGTAGTTTTATCTTTAAATATATATGTTCAAAATTTAAATTATGATGATAGTTGCCCAACCTTATTAATGTACTAGAAGCCATTGAACTGTACACTTTTAATAGATGCATTTTATAATCTCATATTATTCTAATTACATGTCAATAAAGTGTTTAGAAAGAAAGACACAGGATGCAAGCAAACTCTCGTTAAGTATATTAACAACAAATCAAATAGGCTCCATGTCAAAGTATATTACAAGAGATAAACAGTGGCATTTCATAATAATCAAAGGGTCAATCTTAAAGAGGAAATAATTAATTTTAGTGTGCATGAATATGAAAGAAGACCTTCAAAACACTAAAAACAAAAGATGTAATGTTTATTCATCAATCATATCGAAGTTATAGTTGCATATTTTAGCACTATCATATATTATGACCAAATCATCATTTGGAAAACATTATATCTAGTACTTTTTCCAAATACTCATGGAACGTTCGCTAACGGAGGCCAATATTGGACCAGAAAAATAATACTTAATGCATTTCAAATAATAGAAATTATGTCATGTATGCTTTGTTACTAAAACCACAAAAAAAACCCATTATATCCAAAATTGGATACAGTTTGAATAAAACATTTTTAAATGACAATATCAAAGAGTAAATCACAAGAAAATTATAAATTATTTTTTATCTAATATAATGAAAGAAAAATATATAAAAATTTGTGGGAGGAAGTTAAAGCAGCAGTGAGAGGGAAAGGAGTATCAAAAAATGCTTACATTAGCAAGTGAAAAAAACTTAAAATTAATGACCTAAACTTTAATTTTGAAAGCATAGAAGAACAAATTAATTCTAAAGAAGGAAGAAAACAATACATTTCATAATTGACATTAATATAGTTGAAAATTCCAAGAGTTACATATCTGATTCCATAATATCAATGTTGACTGTTTTTTTGGTTTCACTTTCCCAGAGAATTGGCTTCTCAAACCCAAGTTACTGTAAGAGGTAGCTCCCATATCTATTCAATTAGACATGTTTGCTTGTTTTTATATGGCTGTTTTTGCTTTTGCTCATTTTTAATAAAGCTGAAGACAAATTGATCATATTAAAATGTTACAACATTGGTAATTCTTTTGTGTGTGATGTTGACTCGATTAAGTTGTGTTTTATCAAAAGTTAAAAGTTTATAAAATATATTTGAAAGTGTTCACAGTTTTCTTCAGAGGCAGAAAAAATATGGGTTATAATTTTATGAGAGATTATAATTGGTGATATACGCATCATATTAGTTTTGTCTGTTGTAGAGCTGTTTCCTTTTTATGAAATATTTATTTTTTGACTCAATGAATGTATAGTTTGATTTACTATTTTTTTCTGATAGTAACCAACAGGATGAATTCACATTTATTTTATGCTTTATATCAAGTTGCCAGCTTTTAATTTTCACAAAAATCTAATGAGAAAGCCATATTATTCTTTACTTAGATAAGAAAACTGTGGCTCAAAAAGATCAGGCTTAAAAGTAGTGTAGTTATATGTGAATATATGTATATATTACCTTAAACACAAGATATATAGGAAAGACATACATATACACTCACTAACAGAAATGTGCATATACATATATATATCTACGATGCATCTAAATAAAAATTTTGTGGCACATAGCAGAACAGCTTTCAGTCAAATTTAAAAGATAATAAAGTTTCTATTCACCATTACATAATGCAAATTTACTCTCTTCTCCCTTCTTCCTGATTCTCCACTGTTACCCTGAATCATCAACGCCCTTTGTTGTCCATAATTAAAAATGTTCCAATTATTTATCTGATCTTCTTCTATAAATATTACTTGAAATTTTGTGATGATTTTTTTGAATTTTAGTAAATGCTGGTAAGCTGAGTGAGTATTTAACAAAAATGTCTCAATATATTTCTAGTTTAGATAACACAGTTGTATTCCAAGAAGTATGTTCTAGTGACGTAATGCCACAATGTGAAGGGAAGGGGAATATAAACTATTAAATATATAAGAAGAGGTATATTTATGTATAATGATCCAAAAAAGATGCTATTTAATTTGGCAAAATATCAAGTATGAAATTCACTTCCATTTATTTATTTACCTTTTATTTTATCTGTTTTGGAGCTAGAATAATCACACTGTTGAAGAGTGTCTTTAAAATTATTATTTGGATGGTACTCACTGGTTTTCTTACTGGAAGAAAATGACATTAATTAATAAGCATTTTTAATGAACAAGAATCAGGCTTTAGTCAAGTTTACCATGCTTAGTAAGGTCATACAGATATGTATGATGCAAAAGAAATGTGCATTCAGTAGAAATTGTCCTTGGAGTACCCACATAGCCATTCTGTTTTCCACATTCAGTACAGTAGTCAATAATTATGTGATGAATTTAATACTTTATTATAAAATAGCCTTTGCGTTAGATAAGTCTGTCCAACTATAGGCTAATATAAGTGTCCTGAGCACATTTAGGCTAAACTATAATGTTTAGGCTAAACTATAATGTTCAATAGGTTAGGTCTATTGGGTGCATTTTTGACTTACGGTATGTTCAAGCTATGATGAGTTTATAGAGATGTAACACCATTGTAAGTCCAGGAACATCTGTAAATATATTCTGTAACTTAAAACATCTGCATAAATTTTAGAGTATAAGAAGAGTTGTATGCTGGTCATTTTAGTTTGTAAAATTCTATTTCACATGTTAAAAGTCTTTTCTGGTACAAGAAAAACTTATAAGCAAAAAAGAAAATACTACTTCTTGGCTTTTTTTAACAGAGGAAAAAGAAGGAAATATCTAATTTCAAAGTACCCTCTATTGAAACTTGAATGATTAAATACAAAAGGAAACTCACATTATTGACTCTTTTTATGTGTGCTTTCTAGAGAGAGAATTATTGTTGAGGAGTCTAATACAGCATATTTAAAATCCATATAGGTCTGCTTAAAACTATGGAAACCATAATTAATTGACTGGGGAATTCACTTTTAATGTGAAATCAAATCCGCAAGGGTTTTTAGTTCTCTTTTGTTAAACATCTTTTGGTATTATAGACGTTCTGAGTTTTATTTCCAATTGAAGAGAGTGTACCAACGTCAATGTTTTAAAATTACATTTGACACATATTTTTGTTTGTTTTTAAATACATGGTACCTTTTGATAAATTATCTCTGCTTACCACAAATCTTTCTCTCCTTACCCTCTTTGTATTTATTTAATTTCTTTTCTTCTGATCTATTTGATTATTAAATACATTTAGATGAAAAGTATGATAGAAACACATCTATCTATACCATATGAGAACAATTTAAAAATATATCAAAATCATTCTCCTCACAACATGATATCAATACTTTTTCTTTCTTTCTTTTTTTTTTTTTTTTTTTTTGGTCATAGTCTTACTGTATGGCCCAGGTTGGAGTGCCATGGAATGATCTGGACTCACTGCAACCTCTGCTTCCCAGGTTCAAGTGATTCTCCTGCTTCAGCCTCCCTAGTAGTCGGGACTATAGGCTTGTGCCATCACATCTGGCTCATTTTTGCATTTTTAGTAGAGACAGGGTTTCATCATGCTGTCAAGGGTGATCTCAAACTCCTGACCTCAAATGATCCGCCCATTTCAGCCTCCCAAAATGCTGGGATTACGGGTATGAGCCACTGTGCCCAGCCAGATATCAATATATTTTTAAATGAAATTTGTCATCAACTAAGTATATTTTGATAAAATAGATTTTTTAATGCAGGTGAGCTACACTTATCTAAGTAAAAATTTCAAAACAACTTATTGACATTTGGAATGTTACATCACTATGATTGAAAAGCCAATATGAGGAATTTTAATTCATGTAGAAAAAGTTTTATTCATATGCTACCTATCTTCAAAAAGAATATATAAATTCACCTCTACACATAATATAAAACCAACAAATACCACTCTTAATTTTCAACAGTAATCTGAGGGTGGTGAGAGAAGAGGTTAGAAAATTAAGCCTGAGGAACAGTGCTTAAAACACAGCTTGCATGAACTAATATTTAATAGAGCAGAAGAAAGCTGGGTGTAATTTTAAAATCCCTCTCTGTTATCTTTAATTTCTTTGAGTTTCCTCAAAACAGCTATTTCACATTTTCTGTATGAAAAGTCACATATCTCTTTTTTTCTAGGATTAGTCTCTGGTGCTTTATTCTGTTAATTTGGTGAGGTCATGTTTTCCCGGATGTTCTTGATACTTATAGATGTTCATCTGTGTCTGGGCATCAAAGAGTTAGGTTTTTATTGTAGTTTTCTTAGTCTGGGCTTATTTATCCTCATTCTTCTCGGAAAGGCTTTCCAGGTTTTCGAAAAGACTTGGGTGTTGTGATCTAAGCTGTATCTGCTATAGGGGGTACCACACGCTCATTAACACTGTTTTTTTGCAGACTTATCTAGGTACCATCTGGATAGTCCTGGGCAAGATAGGGAAGAATTCTCCGAATTACAAGGCAGAGACTCTTGCTCTCTCCCCTTCCTTTCTCCCAAACAGAGTCTCTTTTTCCCTTTTGAGCCACTTGGAACTGTAGTTTTTGTGACACAAGCATCCCTGTGGTCACCACACGTAGGACAGCACTAGGTCAGACCTGAAGTTAGCATGGCACTGGGTCTCACCCAAGGCCTACTGTAACCACTCCCTGACTACTTACTGTGTTTACTCAAGGCCCTGGGGCTCTACAATTAGCAGGTGGTAAAGCCAGCCAGGCCTTTGTAATTCCTTCATGGTGGTGAGTTTCCCCAGACCTCGAGTGGGTCCAGAGGTGCCTACCGGGAGCTAGAGGCTATAGTCAAAAACCTTAGCAGTCTACCTGGTATTCTATTGTACTGCAACAGAGCTGGCATTTGAACCAGAGAGCCCAGTCCTTCCCACACTTCCTTTCTCTTTCCAAAGGCAGAGGAGCCTCATCTTGTGGCCACTGCCACCACAGACCCACAGAGGGTGCTACCAGGCTATGGCCGACGACTCCTTAAGGCCCAAGGGCTCTTCAGTCAGCTTGTGGTGATTGCTGCCTTGCCTGAGACCCACCCCTCCACTTTCAAGGTAGCGGGTGCCCTTCTGGCCAAGCACAGGTCCAAAAATGTTGTCCAAGATCCAAATCTTGTAATCAGGGACCTCAAGAGAGCACTTAGTGCTGTAAACCCCTGTGGCTAAGCTGGTACCTAACGTGAAAGACAAAGTCCCCTTTACTTTTCCCTCTAGTTTTCTCAAGCAGAAGGAATCTTGCTTTGTAGCCACCAGAACTGAGAATGTTTTGAGTCTCTACTGAAGCCAGCAAGTCTCAGAGTGTCACCCCAAGCCCTTGACATAGTACCAGGGTATCACTGCTAGTTATTCAGGGCCCAAGGGCTCTTCAGTTAGCAGTTGATGAATTATGCCAGAATTGGCTCCTTTCCCTCAAGGGAGTTGGTTCTCGTCTTACACAGTGTGTCTAGCAACATCATCTGGGAGCTGGGGCCTGGAAAGGGGATCTCATGACTAACTGGTGATCTATCCTGCTCTGGCTACGCTGGTATTCAAGAATCAAGACAAAGCCCTCCACGCTCTTGCCTCTCATCTCCTCAAGCAGCCGTTCAAGTTTATTTGGAGACCCATAGCAATTTAGCCCATGGTGGTGAAGCTTGCAGAAACTCAAGTAAGGGCTGCTGAGATTGGCAATTCCCCTCTAGCTAGGGCTGGTTTAAATGCACCCCCTGTTGGTGGGCATCAGCTGAGTTTGCTTTCGTTTCTCTTTCTGCTATAGCACTGCAGCACTGAGGTCAATGTCTCACAATTGCTACACTATCCCTCTTCCCAGCACACAGAAATGTTCTCCACACCACATGGACACCGCCAGGGGATGAAAGAGGAGTAGTGTTAGCAATTCAAGACTATTTTTTTCTACCTCTTCAGTGTCTCTTTCAGCAATATAAAGTTATAATCAGGTGCTCATCTAATTTTTGGTTCTTATAATGGTGTTTTTGTGAATTGTTGTTACATTTATGTTCTTGCAGGTGACACGGTTAGTGGAGTCTTCTGTTCTGCCACCTTGCTCCCCCTCCCTCAAGTACTGTTTTACAGTTTTGAAGAGCACTGGTCAGGTATTTTTCAGAATGTCCCCCAATTGGAATTTCTCTGATGTTTATCTCATAATTAGACTGGCGAAATATGTGGAAATCCTGAGGTATAAAACATCATTGTCATGACATCATATCAATGATACATACTCTCAACACGACACATCACCATTGATGTTAACATTGGTCACCTGCCTTAGATAATGCTTTCTAGTTTTCTCCAGTGTAAAGTCACTTTCATTGCCTCCCTATCCAAATTGTATGTGTGTGCAGCTCAGATTTAAGGAGTGGGGAGTTACACTCCACCTCCTTAAGGACAGATTCTCTACATAAATTATTTAGAATTCTTTTGTGTGAAAGATGTAGCTATTCTTCTCTACTCATTTATTTATTCAATAACTCATTAATTTATATCAGTATGAACAAAATTTTTTGTTGTGGATTATTATCCAGTACAAGGTCATTTATTATGTTGCTCAATTTTTTCCAGCTTTAACCATTGGTAGCTCTTTTTATTTGTTCCTATAGCCCTTTGATGAACCTTAAAATGATCTGATTTTTAAGGTACAGTCTTACTTTCCGGTGCTATAAGATGCACCAGGCTTGCCTTACATATTTTCTTCCCTGTTTGTAGAATGAGTCATTCCTTTAGGAGATGTGGTTTCTTTTATTGAATATTATATTAGAAAACAAGATTTGGGTGCTGGGTGTACTCTTTGCTAATGATGTATAATTGCTTTTAGGCTCTCTCACCTGACAGAGTAAAAAGATAAAGTTGTGAATACGAACCTTTGTATTATAGACTTACCTGTAAATATTGATGTATGTATTCATTTCGATATTATCATATATAAATGCATGCTGATGTCTCTAACATTGTTTAATTTACCATATATATGATCCCAGCCTCCTCCTCTCTTTGTTAATATTTAAACTCTCACTCCAACAGTAAAAGCATAAACAAAAACAAACACAGAAAACCGGCTTCTAAAATTGTTTCTTTATATATTAAACTTTTGGTAAATCATAACACTTAATCATTGTCACAAATTAAGGTCTTAATGGAGGGCTGGAGACCCTTTTTTCTCTCTCTCCTCTGATAAACATTTTCCTTTTACTTTCTGCCACCTCACTCTCTCAATTCTGATATTTATCTTCTCAACTGATCAATACTCTACACCCCACATGATGTCACCTTTTTTCAGCCAAGTGAATCTCCATTTTTAGTGCTGAAATCACCTCCAAGCAGAGAGCCAAGAGGCTTTTAAGGACCCAGTTATTTTTCCCCTTTATCTCATACTTGTACTGCTTAATTTCCATTCTATAGAAAGTCATTTTGGCCAGGCGCGGTGGCTCAAGCCTGTAATCCCAGCACTTTGGGAGGCCAAGACGGGCAGATCACGAGGTCAGGAGATCAAGACTATCCTGGCTAAAACGGTGAAACCCCGTCTCTACTAAAAATACAAAAACTAGCCAGGCGAGGCGGAGGGTGCCTGTAGTCCCAGCTACTCGGGAGGCTGCCGCAGGAGAATGGCCTAAACTCGGGAGGCAGAGCTTGCAGTGAGCTGAGATCCGGCCACTGCACTCCAGCCTGGGCGACAGAGCAGACTCCGTCTCAAAAAAAAAAAAAAAAAAGTCATTTTATACATGTATCCAGATTTACTATTCTTTATGTAGGAAGAGGAAATCTAATCACTGTAACTTGTTCATGGTCAGAAACAGGATGGATTTTGGTATTTAATATACAACAATAAAAATAAAATATTAATTCTTCTTCAGTGTGTCTGCTGAAATACCAGTGACTATCTTTTCAAGTGTTAGCCAACTGCAGAGTCACATGATTTGTCTTCTCACGTTGCATCTCTTACATTTTTGCTTTCACAATGTGTCTCTTACAAACCAAGACCTATGTTTGAAAGTGTCTGCCGGCCGGGCGCGGTGGCTCAAGCCTGTAATCCCAGCACTTTGGGAGGCCGAGACGGGCAGATCACGAGGTCAGGAGATCAAGACCATCCTGGCTAACACGGTGAAACCCCGTCTCTACTAAAAATACAAAAACTAGCCAGGCGAGGTGGCGGGCGCCTGTAGTCCCAGCTACTCGGGAGGCTGAGGCAGGAGAATGGCGTAAACCCGGGAGGCGGAGCTTGCAGTGAGCTGAGATCCGGCCACTGCACTCCAGTCCGGGCGACAGAGCGAGACTCTGCCTCAAAAAAAAAAAAAAAAAGAAAGTGTCTGCCAGTCCATTAACAAGAACATTTAATTAAAATGCCAGTTGTGTTACAACTTGTTCCTTAAAAATTTCTAATAACTGAAAAATGAAGGTTTACTTCCCAGCTGTAGATTCCCCAGATAAATTCAGGAAATGCCTTTATAAAATCTGGTAAGAAAAAAAGTAAACAAAAAATTCTATTCCACATGACTTCTTTCATTAAGAAAATACCTGGAAGAGATTTTTCCAGTGTAAATATGGTCATGAATCCTTTGTAACTATAGCCTGGTAATATTTTGATTCATCATGTTTCTCAAATAAAGGTTAAGTCTCTATTCATTTTTCAAGAGTTATTATTGATATTAGAACTTGCATTGTATTATTTTGAATTGGTGGTTGTTTTGTATCATAAAACTGAGGAGATGATAACAGCATAGTTTCATGAATGACACAGTTTATTGACATACAAGTATAATTGTTTTCCCTTAGGTTTTCAGTGTTTAAAGAGGGGGAGAATAACATGAACAAATCTCACAGAGAATGTACTCAGTAGGCGAGGTACATTAACCACATAGTAAGTGAGTTTCAAAATTATTAGTCTACTTGTTAAATCTGAATAAAAACAGGCCTCTGTGGAAAGTAAAGTCTAATTCAACTTTGAGGTATGACTTTATAGGAGTGGTTCTCAGGAGAGATTATATCCAACATAGTAGAAGATCTGTGAAGGTGCTTCAGGTCCTTTGACACAAGAAGATGAAGTTTCTGTTGACCAACAAGGCTTCAAAGGTTAACTCAAAGGCTAAAGATGTTGCTTTTGCTACTACCTGACCTGTTAGTCCTCAAAGCAGCTGACCATGCAGCCCTATCATAGAAGGTGTTCTTGATCTATAGCCTGCTACAGCGTAAGCTCTCAAAGTGTCTGTCAAATTTGGGTTTACATGTATTTTGAAGTGCAGGAGTTGAGGTCAATAACTCACATATGGATTTTTATAAGGTGCAACCTTCTTAAGGGGAATGGGGAGTAAACTCCAAGTTCTTATCACGACAAAATATATCATTTATATAGCAAACTACATAGGTGTTTGGAATCATTTCAGGGTTAAATAACAGTGATTATTGGTTTAAAAGTACATGTTCTCACTCATAGGTGAGAATTGAACAATGAGAACATTTGGACACAGGAAGGGGAACATCACACACTGGAGCCTGTCATGGGGTGGGGGGCGAGGGGAGGGATAGCATTAGGAGATATACCTAATGTAAATGACGAGTTAATGGGTGCAGCACACCAACATGGCATATGTATACATATGTAACACACATGCACGTTGTGCACATGTACCCTAGAACTTAAAGTAGAAAAAATTAAAATAAATAAATAAATAATATACTATTTATGAAAAAAAAGTACAATATATGTGTCATGATCAACTGAAAAATTGTGAGCTTTCAGAATCCTATACTTTGGTCTAAATAATAGAAAGTATAAATTACTTTTAAATAAATTTCTGCCACATTTATTACTTACCACATAGTTAACATGGAATTCCTTTCTATGAAGGAAGACTTCCACTGTAAGCTTCAAATGGACTAATCTGATCTTGTATATTTGCAAATTTAATCATTCAACTTATTAAATTATAAATAAAATTTTAGATATAAATGTAACAATTACATTTTCTACTTCAATATTATTGAGATTAAATTTGGAGGGATTAAGTGAAACCAGTTATGGTATAATTTTCTGCCACTTCAATGAATGAGGGGTATGGCATTGAAAATGGTATCATAGGCTGGGCGTGGTGGCTCACCCCTGTAATCCCAGAACTTGGGGAGGCCGAAGTGGGTCAATCCCTTGAGGTCAGGTGTTTGAGATCAGCCTGGCCGGCATGGTTAAACCCCATCTGTATTAAAAATACAAAAAACTTAGCTGGGCTTGGTGGCTCACGCCTGTAATCCCAGCTACTCAGAAGGCTGAGGCAGGAGAATCGCTTGAAAGCAGGAGGCGGAGGTTGCAGTGAGCCAAGATCTTGCCACTGCACTCCAACCTGGGTGACAGAGCGAGACTCCACCTCAAAAAAAAATAATAATAATAGTATCATAAATCAGTTCAATGCCATTTAATTTGGCTGAAAATTTGGCCCAACAAACAAATTGTGTCAATGTTTTTAGACACAGTGATATAGCTAAAACACAAGTCCAGTTTACACTGGCTTAACAGGTTAAGGTAAACTGCATGTGATTTCACCATAATAAAAACATCACAATGGCCCCACATCTTACCATTCAATTTGACATTAGTGAAAATCATGGTTAGAAAAATCACCCCCTCATTTGAGAAAGTTTATCTTCTTAATTTGTGGCCTTGATGGAGTATCGATTTTTGTGTTATCTGTGGTATTCCAGCTGCCATACCCAATGTTAAAGGTGTACAACTGGCCACACTTTAAACATATATATACACACACACATATATATGTATATATACACACATATATATGTATATATATTGCATATGTCAAATATATACTGCATATATGTGTGTATATATATACTGCAAATATCAAAGCACAACTATTTTTTAAACATTTATTTTAAATTCAGGAGTACATGTGCAGGTTTCTTATATAGGTAAACTCATGTTATGGAGGTATGTTGTATAGATTATTTTATCACCTGGGTATTAAGCCTAGTACCCACTAGTTATTTTTCCTGATCCTCTCCCTTCTCCCACCCTCCACCTTCAGGTAGGCCTCAGTGTCTGCTGTTTCCCTCTATGTGTCCATGTGTTCTCATCAGTTAGCTCCAACTCATAAATGGGAACATGTGCTATTTTCTTTGCAGCCACAAAAAGGAATGAGTTCATATCCTTTACAGGAACATGGATGGAGCTGGAAGTCATCATCCTTAGCAAACACGCAGGAACAGAAAACCAAAGTATAACTATTATATGGAAGTACCGCACTGCCATCTTTGAAAATGCAAACATAAATTCCATGACTTTGAAAAATGTTACTCCTGCTGACATTTCAAAGACAACGTACTTAAGGTTTGTAATACCAAACATTTATTTTGGGATTTTAAAGGGAATATATTGTGTGAGGTGCAAAACTATTGGTTAAATATGTAGACCACTTATAAAGCATACTAGACAGTAAATCAATATGGCATTGCCCTTATCACCCCTAATTATTTTGCAAGAAGTAAACATTTACACATACCTGAAAAGATAAAATATATTTGAAAGGAATGCAATTGTAAAATAGGATATTCTTTAGCATAGATGATGGCCGTGCTTGTAGGAAAACAATACAAATACTGGGATGTATTTTGGTGAACAATAATTTTTACTTATGTCAATTATTTAATTTTCTCATAATCCTAGGTACTATTAAAAGTAAGTATTAATTTATCAGTCATTTATGCTTTTTATAAATTTTAATAAACTGTATTTCTTGCTTTGTGCTAATCATTGTGTTAGACTTTATAGAAGATATGAAGCTGAATAAAGCACAGAATATAGAACATTATTATTTTTATAGAACTTATATAGAGATCTTATCCATTTTCACTAGGAATAGAATGGACATTAATCAACTTGATGAAGAACATCTACAACTAATACCATATTTAATGAGAAAACATTAGAAGCTTCTCTTTTAAATTAGGGATAAGACAAAGAGGTCTTCTATCATCACTTCTATTTGACATTGTACTGGACATTCTTGCCATAGAAATTAGTAAAAAAAAAAATTTTAGTCCTGGCACGGTGGCTGATGCTTGTAATCTCAACACTTTGGGAGGCCAGGCTGGGAGAATGGCTTAAGTTCAGGAGTTCGAGACCAGCCTGGGTAACATAGTGAGACCCTGTCTCTACAAAAGATTTTTAAAAATTAGCCAACTATGGTGGCACATGGCTGTAGCCCTAGCTACTTAGGAGACTGAGGTGGGAGGACTGCTTGAGCCTGCAGTGAAGGTGTGATCCTGCCACTAACTGCACTCCAGCTTGGATTATAAGCAAGACTCTGTCTCAATAGAAAAAAAAAAGAAGAAGAAAAGAAAAAATGAATTAAAAACCCCATCAATTTAGGAAATAAGACTAGAATTTGCTCATATCATATTACATAAAACAATTCAAGCATCCACTATTAGAGCTAGTCAATGAGTCCAACAAATTTGAAGGACACATCAATATACAAAAACCAGTTGCATGATTATATACTGTATTATAGCAATGAAGACTAGAATAAATTTAACAAGATAGATGCGAGACTTATGTACAAATTAATACAAATCACCACTGAAAGAAATTAAAGAAGATCTAAATAGAGAAACATCTCATATTCATGGATTAGATGTGTTAATCATGTTAAGATGGCAGTAATGTCCATATTAATATACAGATTCAATGACATACAATACTCACGTTAATTTTAAAGGGATTGTGTAAATATCCTTGTAAAAATCCCAGCTACCTTTTTTCCTTTCTTTTCAGAAATTGACAAGTTGATCTTAAAATCTGCATGCAGATATGAAAAAACAAGAATAGTTAAAACTGCTTAAAAATAGAAAACAAATTTGGAGTGCTCACTCCCTTATTTCAAAACTTACTATAAATCTGCAGTAATCAAGACTCTGTGGTGCTATCATAAGGAAAGTAATAGTGGAATAATGAGTTGATTCAAAATGATTACCAAGAAAATTGAATGGGAGAAAAGATATTTTCCACAAATAATGCTGGGGCAGCTAGATATCATCATACAAAATAATAAATTTAAACCCCTGCCTCATACATATACAAAAATTAAGTAAATATGTATCAAAGACATATATATATATATAAGAGTTAACACCATAAAACGCATAGAAGAAAAAATAGAAGTAAATCTAAGACCTTGGGTTAGGTAATAATTTTATAGATGTGACACAGTGACAAAAGACAAAAGTAAACAAATTCAACTACATAAAAATTAAAAACTAGTGTTCTTCAAATGAAACCAACAAGAACATAAAAAGATGTCATGTAAGTTCTGAAACTAAGTCACAATAGTATTTGCTGCCTTTACATATGGGGAAATAAGACAGACATTGAATGACTTAATTCCAAGTTCTCCTCCCCATTCTATTCACAAGGATAAGGTATCCCAGACAAACAAATCCTCCTCTATAAGTGGACCAGATGCAATTCTTGCTTTTTCATGAGCCACAAGTTTCAGTTCACTGCCAGCCTGTAGAATTATTCAAACTAGCCAGTCACATCTTCCTTCAGGAATCAGGAGTTATCCACACTTCTGTTACTAAAAAAGCTATCTCACAAAGCCAATGCTTGTCCATTATATTCCCTACTGTCATCTCTGGGTGGCCCTGTATGCTAGGCAGTACCCTCATACCCTGTGCTGTGTGTTTATGTGACTAATAAACTTATCTGTCCAGTGAGAGGTGTTGTGCACTTGGCCACCACCATAATTCTCAGGTAAGAATCCATTCTCATCAATAAGCTAAGTAGAAGGTGATTATAACAATTGCTATCATGAACAGAATTACCCAACCATTATTGTAGTCACCTGGTCAGTCCTAATTAACTATTCTTCGTTAAGTAACTGGTTCCATGGTAGGAGAAAGTTGCCTTGGACAGAACTGCCAATTTCTGATTATCTTGGTTTTGAATGTTGGCTTTTAAGGTACTTTGTTGTCTCTATCTCTTCCTACCCTAAAGTACTGTCATCCAAAAGGCAAGAATTGTTTTTAATCGATGATAGCATAATGTGCAGATGAGTTTGGCCTCTGGTGGTCTTCAAGTCTACCACCTATAAAGGTGGCAACAACACAGCAGCCTAACTGGTTGGCTATTGAGTCATACTTTCCAAGAATCAGCCTAGAGCTCTCTGGTCAAATGTATCTAGCCTGATGACTGTCCTTGGCTGGTTGAGAGAGCCATACAGACATGTTTGTGATTGTGCACCCTTGGGACAGACCCAGGCACAGACCTTGGTGAGGATTGTGAAAACAAAGGAGACTACCACCTTGGGAAGAATTAAACATGGCACCCTGGTTGCTTAGCAAGAGTCACTGTTATTCAGGTGAGGGTAACAACTTCACACATTTTCTGTGCTGCTGCTTGCCTTGCTGTTGTTGCACACATTCTCCTAAACCCTAAGTGTATTGAGGTACACATCCATGGTGGCTGGTAATGAGAAAGGATCGAAAAACAAGCTATTCTAATGCAAAACAATTAGCCAAGGTACCTGAGTTTTACTCAATATTGCTACTTATAAGCACATCAAAGGGGTAATCTTGTGATACTGGGGCTTGAGGGCCTCCAGCCACGCCACATGCAAAATGACCTTATTGGAGGTAGAATTCAATCTCAGGCAAATTGACTGGCAATCCCTGGAGAAAGTAGGTGGCTGCCTATGAAACAGGCCAGGCCACATGCTTCTAAAATTCTCTGTAACTATGCAGAATGTTACCACTCATGCAAAATTGGATGGAGACAGAAACTGAAAGCCATGACTTTATACAGCTAGAAATCCAAAATATGAGGACATTTATGCAGAGAAAAATAAAAATAAAAATAAAATGTTGTGAGGAAAGGAAGGGCCATAGCAAAGGATGTTTGTCATCTGAGTTGTGACACTCAAAACCTTCTACTGTGCCATTTTTCTATTTATGGGTTTGTTTCAACAAAGTCCTGGCCTCAGTGTTATACGAGAAAACACCCACGTCACCTCTGTGGCACAACAAAGGGGTTAATTAAAAGCTGACTTAATCCCAGGTCCTATATATCACATTTTGTTTATCCATTCATCAACCAATAGATACTTGGGATACTTCCACCTTTTGGCTGTTGTGAAAAATGATGCTATGAAGAAGCGTATACAAATAGCTGTTTAAATTGCTGCTTTCAATTATTTTGGGTGGAGTTGCTGGATTATACAGTATTTGTACTTTTAATTTTTTTAGGACTTGCCATTCCATACTTTTTCCCACAACAGTTTCATCATTTACATTTCCACCAGTAAAGCACATGGATTCCAATTTCTCCTAATCTGTACCAACACTTGTCATTTTATGTGTTTTTGATAACATTCATCCTAATGAGTGTGAAATGGTATCTCATTATGGTTTTGATTTGCATTTCTCTGATGGTGTATGATGTTGAATATGTTTTTATGTGCATACTGGTTATTTGTAAATTATTTGAATAAGTGTCAATTCAAGTCCTTCATCCCATTTTCAACTGGACAGTTCATCATTTTGTTGATGAGTTGTATAAGTTTTGTGTTTATTCTGGATATTAGCTCCTTGTCAACTATGATTTGTGAATATCTTCTTCCATTTTATGTGTTTCCTTTTTACTCTGTTGATAGTGCCCTTTGATTTTTAAAAGTTTTTATAAGTCAAGGAGATAGTCCAATATATCTCTTTTCTTCTGTTTTCTATGCTTGTCATATTAAAGGGATCATTTCGGCCGGGTACCATGGCTCACGCCTGTAATCCAAGCACTTTGGGAGGCTGAGACTGGCAGATGACCTGAGGTTAGGAGTTCAAGACCAGCCTGGTCAACATGGTGAAACCTCATCTCTACTAAAAAAAAAAAAAAAAAAAAAAAAAAAAAGTCAGATGCAGTGGTGCATGCCTGTAGTCCCAGCTACTCAGGAGGCTGAGGCTGGAGAATTGCCTGAGCCTGGGAGGCCGAGGTTGCAGTGAGCCAAGATCGCAACACTGCACTCCAGCCTGGGCAACAGAGTAATATTCTGCCTCAAATAATAATAATAATAATAACAAATAAAGGGATCATTTCTAAATTCAATGTTGTAAAGCTTTACCGCCATATTTTCTTCTAAGTGTTTTATAGTTTTAGCTCTTACTGTTACATCATTGATTCATTATGAATTAAAAATTTTATATGCTGTAAAGTAAGGGCTCCTCTTCATGCTTTGGCATGTGAACATTTAGTTTTCCCAGCACCATTTGTTTAATAGACTGACTGGCTTTTGCACCTCTAAAACACAAGTTGTGAATTAACCGTAACATTTGCTAAAATATACCAACTGGAAAACTCTTGTAAATTTAATACTGGGTTTCAAATTACAGGTATAACTGGGAATCTCATTAAATTTAAACATGGTACTGTTAGCAGCAGAACTTATGAGTCACATGGCACCAGAGTATGTTAGCAGCAAAACGTATCTGAGTCACGCAGCACCAAAGTATGTTAGTGGCAGTGAATCCATACAGGTCTGCAACAACCTCAATTCGTGCCTCCTCAGAAGAAATATTTTGACTGAGGGGCATAAGGCAGAAGGAGAGACTGAGGCAAATTTTAGAGCAGAAGTGAAGTTTATTAGAGAATTTCAGAATAGGAATGAAATAAATGTGTATGCTTGGAAGAGGGCCAAGTGGGCGACTTCAGAGATCAAATGTACTGTTTGACCTTTTGACTAGGGATTTTATATGCTGGCATACTTCTGGGGTCTTGGGTCCCTTCTTCCTTGATTCTTCCCTTGGGGTGGGCTGTCCACATGCACAGTGGCCTGCCAGCACTTGGGAGGTGAGGATGCATAGTGCATTTATTGGAGTTATATGCATGCTTACTTGAGACATTCTTCCTTTACCAGTTGAATGTCCCTAGGAGGTCATATAGCAATTATATTCTGTCATTTTGCCTTTTAGTGAATATGCTTGAACCTACTCACCCAACTCCCAAGACCCCATCAGGAATCTGCCGATCATCAGCCCCCAGGTTTCCTATATCCATTTGGAGACTACCTTTCCCTGGTGCCAGCTGAGACCAATTACTATTTTAGAGAAACAGTTTAACAACCACCTGTCCATCACCTGATGGTTGCCTGACATTCCTGATAGTGGTGGGGTCCTCTCCTTCCCTGTTCATGTCTGATTAGCTATCTAATGTAACAATACCTACTATAATCTTAGTGGGAGGTTAACTAAATATACAATAGAAGGTTAACAGGTATAAGTCAACTTAGTTATCATAAAATTAAATTGTTTCTGTCTTTTACACAAAAGCTTGACAAAATGGTATCCTATAAACCTCAAGTTAAAATAGTCAACATAGTCCCATATAAATTAAAACAATACATTTCCACAATTGTGTTATATAAGACTATAGTATAATAAAAGTAAATCTATTTGGACTTTTGTTCTCCCTTCTTGGCACAGGGTTTCAAAAAATGTTTGATATTTCCTGAGTGATAGAAATGTCCTTTGTTATTTATAAAAAGCCCCTTGGAACCATACCAGAGTTTATACTAAGAAGGTGACTTATGGGAGTTGGTTGCCAGAAAAACCATCCACATGATTAGGCAGAAAAAATTGTCAACCCCACTTTATTACCTTCAAGGAAGGGAGAAGGGCTGAAGAGTGAGTTAAATAACTTGGCCACTGATGTAATTAAGCATGCCTACATGATAAAACTTCCACAAAAAAAAAAAAAAAAAAAGAAAAAAAAAAAAAAACAACTCTGCACAATGAGATTTGGAGAGCTTCTTGCCTGGTAAACACGTGCATGTAATGGGAGGATGGCACACCCCAACAACACGGGGACAGAAATTTTGTACTACTGCACTCCCTTGCTTTATGTACCTCTTCATATGTTTATTTATGTAATTTATAATAAAACAGTACCCATAATACAGCACTTGCCCGAGAGTTTTGTGAGTAATTCTAGCGAATTATCAAAATTTAAGGGAAATTGGGAAACCCTACATTTATAATTGGTGAGTTGAAAGTGCAGATGGCACCCAGAATTTGGGACTGACATTTAACGTGAGGGTAATCTGTGGGACTTAACATTTGGGGTCTGCACTAATTTCACATATTATCATCAAAACTGAATTGAATATCAGGACATCTAGCTGGTGCCAGAGAATTATTATCTGAACACAAGTAGCTAATTAGTAAAGAGGGAATTATTCCCACAGCTTTTCCATTTAACAACCTTATTGGCCAGCTCTTAAACCTGGAAAAAATGAATAGTTTCTCATGGCAGATTACTGCAACTTTAATGTTATGGTCTCATCCACTAAGGCCTCCTATGCCCAATATCACTGAAAATACTGACTCCCTCCAAATAGCAACTGGTGAATATTGTCCTATTATAAATTTGGCTAATATGTTCTGTTCAATTTGTATTTCAATGCCTCTCTGCTGAGTTTACCTTTCCCCATGAAGGGGCACAATACACCTGTATCATGCTACCTATGGTGTATTTCAGCAGCCTTGCCATTATGCCATTACACACAATGTTTGTAGGCAAGATATTAACTCTGCCGTCTTTTTTTACAGGAGCATGAGCATATTACATTGATTACATTCTACTCTGAGAAGATTTGTTTGATGTACTGATTAAGGAAATACAAATACAAGGGAGTTTACAAAAAAATAAGTCATTGCTCCATATATAGTGAAAAGCCCTGCCACCTTTGTTAAAATTCTAAAATCAGTTGGTGAACTGAAGAGTGCTTCATCGCTGACACTGCCAAGAAAGAGCTATTCATGTTCTCAGTACCCATAATATTTATAAAAGTCCAGCATCTTTTGATCATTTTTGGATTCTGGAGACAACATATACCTCCTTTACAAATTTTGCTTAATATCGCTGCTGTGTGACTTTATAATTGATAAACTTTAAATGGGAGACTCTCCAACAACAGAATCTAGAATATGTCCAAGTTGAAATCAACAGGCACTCCTGGAGATTCTTTATGAAACTGCCATTGCAAAATTATAACTGAGAAAATTATTACAGTGAAAGAGATCTGACGTGACTCCACCTTGCTTATAACCTCCAAGCTGTCCTTGTTCATTCCTGAGTGCAGGGCAAACTAACTTGGGGAGGAACTTATAGTTTATAGTTTAACTTTGAAACAAAGATGATAACAGCCCTTTCCCAAAACAAACAAACAAACAAACAAACAAACACTTCCTGCCTGGGAACTACACTGGCTTTGTAGAACTATCAAATTAGCCTCAAATATAGAAATTATGGTTTAGGAGTCAAACAGCTGGAGTCTACAAGATTCTGACCCTCCCCAAATTGCTCCTGGGGACAGCATCGCTGCTGTAAAACCTAAGATCGGTGCTTGAGATATTTTGCAGAGCCTGAACTTGACGGATTAGCCGGCAACACCCAGATCAACAAACTGGCTCATCTGGTCTTGTGGTCCTCACCCAGGAACTGACTCAGCACAAGAGGATAGCTTCAACTCCCTGTGATTCATCTCAAACCCGACCAATCAACACTCCTGACTCATTGGCCCCCTACCCATCAAATTGTCCTTAAAAACTCCAGTCCCTAAGTTTTTGTGGAGACTGATTTGAGTAATAACAAAACTCTGGAAAAGATCCAGTTTCAGCTTTCTACTAAGGGCTAGCCAATTTTCCCAGCACCATTTATTAAATAGGGAATCCTTTCCCCATTTCTTGTTTCTCTCAGGTTTGTCAAAGATCAGATGGCTGTAGATGTGTGGTATTATTTCTGAGGGCTCTGTTCTGTTCCTTAGGTCTCTATCTCTGTTTTGGTACCAGTACCATGCTGTTTTGGTTACTGTAGCCTTGTAGTATAGTTTTAAGTCAGGTAGTGTGATGCCTCCAGCTTTGTTCTTTTCACTTAGGATTGTCTTGGCAATGTGGGCTCTTTTTTGGTTCCATATGAACTTTAAAGCAGTTTTTTCCAATTCTGTGAAGAAACTCATTGGTAGCTTGATGGGGATGGCATTGAATCTATAAATTACCTTGGGCAGGATGGCCATTTTCACTATATTGATTCTTCCTTTCCAAGAGCATGGTATGTTCTTCCATTTGTTTGTGTCCTCTTGATTTCACTGAGCAGTGGTTTGTAGTTCTCCTTGAAGAGGTCCTTTACATCCTTAGTAAGTTGGATTCCTAGGTATTTTATTATCTTTGAAGCTATTGTGAATGGGAGTTCATTCATGATTTGGCTCTCTGTTTGTCTGTCACTGGTGTATAAGAATGCTTGTGATTTTTGCACATTGATTTTGTATCCTGAGACTTTGCTGAAGTTGCTTACCAGCTTAGGGAGATTTTGTGCTGAGAGAATCGGGTTTTCTAAATATACAATCATGTCATCATCTGCAAACAGGGGCAATTTGACTTCTTCTTTTCCTAACTGAATACCCTTTATTTCTTTCTCTTGCCTGATTGCCCTAGCCAGAAATTCCAACATTATGTTGAATAGGAGTGGTGAGAAAGGGCATCCCTGTCTTGTGCCAGTTTTCAAAGGGAATGCTTTCAGTTTCTGCTCATTCAGTCTGATATTGGCTGTGGGTTTGTCATAAATAGCTCTTATTATTTTGAGATACGTTCCATCAATACTGAATTTATTGAGAGTTTTTAGCATGAAGGGCTGTTGAATTTTGTCAAAGGCTTTTTCTGCATCTATTGAGATAATCATGTGGTTTTTGTCTTTGGTTCTGTTTATATGCTGGATTTCGTTTATTGATTTGCATATGTTGAACCAGCCTTGCATCCCAGGGATAAAGCCCACTTGATCATGGTGGATAAGCTTTTTGATGTGCTGCTGGATTCAGTTTTCCAGTATTTTATTGAGGATTTTTGCATCGATGTTCATCAGGGATATTAGTCTAAAATTCTCTTTTTTTGTTGTATCTCTGTCAGGCTTTGGTATCAGGATGATGTTGGCCTCATAAAATGAGTTAGGGAGGATTCCCTCTTTTTCTATTGATTGGAATAGTTTCAGAAGGAATGGTACCAACTCCTCCTCGTACCTCTGGTAGAATTCGACTGTGAATCCATCTGGTCCTGGACTTTTTTTGGTTGGTAGGCTATTAATTGTTGCCTCAATTTCAGAGCCTGCTATTGGTCTATTCAGGGATTCAACTTCTTCCTGGTTAAGTCTTGGGAGAGTGTAAGTGTCCAGGAAATTATCCATTTCTTCTAGGTTCTCTAGTTTATTTGCCTAGAGGTCTTTATAGTATTCTCTGATGGTAGTTTGTATTTCCATGGGGTCGGTGGTGATATCCCCTTTATCATTTTTTATTGCATCTATTTGATTCTTCTCTCTTTTATTCTTTATTAGTCTTGCTAGCAGTCTATCAATTTTGTTGATCTTTTCAAAAAACCAGCTCCTGGATTCATTGATTTTTTTGGAGGGTTTTTTGTGTCTCTATCTCCTTCAGTTCTGCTCTGATCTTCATTATTTCTTGCTTTCTGCTAGCTTTTTGCTCTTACTTCTCTAGTTCTTTTAATTATGATGCTAGGGTGTCAATTTTAGATCTTTCCTGGGTTGTCTTGTGGGCATTTAGTGCTATAAATTTCCCTCTACACACTGCTTTAAATGTGTCCCAGAGATTCTGGTATGTTGTATCTTTGTTCTCATTGGTTTCAAAGAACATCTTTATTTCTGCCTTCATTTCGTTATGTACCCAGTAGTCATTCAGGAGCAGGTTGTTCAGTTTCCATGTAGTTGAGCAGTTTTGATTGAGTTTCTTAGTCCTGAGTTCTAGTTTGATTGCACTGTGGTTGGAGACAGTTTGTTAAAATTTCTGTACTTTACTTCCAATGATGTGGTCAATTTTGGAATAAGTGCAATGTGTTGCTGAGAAGAAAGTATATTCTGTTGATTTGGGGTGGAGAGTTCTGTAGATGTCTATTAGGTCCGCTTGGTGCAGAGTTGAGTTCAATTTCTGGATATCCTTGTTGACTTTCTGTCTCGTTGATCTGTCGTCTAATGTTGACAGTGGGGTGTTAAAGTCTCCCATTATTATTGTATGGGAGTCTAAGTCTCTTTGTAAGTCTCTAAGGACTTGCTTTATGAATCTGGGTGCTCCTGTTTGGGTGCATATATATTTAGGATAGTTAGCTTTTCCTGATGAATTGATCCCTTTACCATTATGTAATGACCTTCTTTGTCTCTTTTGATCTTTGATGGTTTAAAGTCTGTTTTATCAGAGACTAGGATTGCAACCCCTGCTTTTTTGGTTTTCCATTTGCTTGGTAGATCTTCCTCCATCCCTTTATTTTGAGCCTATATGTGTCTCTGCATGTGAGATGAGTCTCCTGAATACAGCAAACTGATGGGTCTTGACACTTTATCCAATTTGCCAGTCTGTCTTTTAATTGGACCATTTAGTCCATTTACATTTAAGGTTAATATTGTTATGTGTGAACTTGATCCTATCATTATGATATTAGCTGGTTATTTTGCTTGCTAGTTGTTGCAGTTTCTTCCTAGCATTGATGAACTTTACATTTTGACATGTTTTTGCAATGGGTGGTACCGGTTGTTCCTTTCCATGTTTAGTGCTTCCTTCAGGATCTCTTGTAGGTCAGGCCTGGTATTGACAAAATCTCTAAGCATTTGCTTATCTGTAAAGGATTTTATTTCTCCTTCACTTAAGAAACTTAGTTTGGCTGGATATGAAATTCTGGGTTGAAAATTCTTTCTTAAAGAATGTTGAGTATTGGCCCCTACTCTCTTCTGGCTTGTGGAGTTTCTGCTGAGAGATCTGCTGTTAGTCTAATGGGCTTCCCTTTGTGTGTAACCTGACCTTTCTCTCTGGCTGCCCTTCACATTTTTGCCTTCATTTCAACTTTGGTGAATCTGACAATTATGCATTTTGGAGTTGCTCTTCTCGAAGAGTATCTTTGTGGCATTCTCTGTATTTCCTGAATTTGAATGTTGGCCTGCCTTACTAGGTTGGGAAAGTTCTCCTGGATGATATCCTGCAGAGTGTTTTCCAACTTGGTTCCATTTTCCCCATCACTTTCAGGCACTCAATCAGACATAGATTTGGTCTTTCCACATAATCCCATATTTCTTGGAGGCTTTGTTAATTTCTTTTCACTCTTTTTTCTCTACACTTCTCTTCTTGCTTCATTTCATTCATTTGATCTTCGATCACTGATACTCTTTCTTCCAGATGATCGAGTCAGTTACTGAAGCTTGTGCATTTGTCACATAGTTCTCGTGTTATGGTTTTCATCTCTATCAGTTCTTTTAAGGACTTCTCTACATTGGTTATTCTAGTTAGCCATTCCTCAAATCTTTTTTCAAGGTTTTTAGTTTCTTTGCACTGGTTACGTAGTTCCTCCTTTAGCTCTGAGAAGTTTGATCAACTGAAGCTTTCTTCTCTCAACTCGTCAAAGTCATTCTCCGTCCAGCTTTGTTCTGTTGCTGGCAATGAGCTGCATTTCTTTGGAGGGGGAGATGCATTCTGATTTTTTGAATTTCCAGCTTTTCTGCACTGCTTTTTCCCTATCTTTGTGGTTTTATCTGCCTTTAGTCTTTGATGATGGTGACGTACTGATGGGGTTTTGGTGTGGGTGTCCTTTCTGTTTGCTAGTTTTCCTTTTAACAATCAGGACCCTCAGCTCTAGGTCTGTTGGAATTTGCTTTAGATCCACTCCAGACCGTGTTTGCCTGGGTATCAGCAGTGGAGGCTGCAGAAGATAGAATATTGCTGAACAGCGAGTGTTGCTGTCTGATTCTTGCTGTGGAAGCTTCGTCACAGGGGTGTACCGCACCGTGTGAGGTGTGAGGTGTCAGTCTGAACCTAGTGGGGGATGTCTCCCAGTTAGGCTACTCAGGGGTCAGGGATCCACTTGAGCAGGCAGTCTGTCCGTTCTCAGATCTCAATCTCCATGCTGGGAGATCCACTGCTCTCTTCAAAGCTGTCAGACAGGGGCATTTACCTCTGCCAAGGTTTCTGCTGCTTTTTGTTTAGCTATGCCTTGTCCCCAGAGGAGGAGTCTACAGAGACAGGCCGGCCTCCTTGAGCTGTGGTGGGCTCCACCCAATTCGAGCTTCCTGGAGGCTTTGTTTACCTACTTAAGCCTCAGCAATTGCGGGCGCCCCTCCACCAGCCTCGCTGCCGCCTTGTAGTTAGATCTCAGACTGCTGTGCTAGCAATGAGGGAGGCTCCATGGGCGTGGGACCCTCTGGGCCAGGTGTGGAATATAATCTCCTGGTATACTGTTTGCTAAGACCCTTAGTAAAGAGCGGTATTAGGGTGGGAGATACCCGATTTTCCAGGTGTTTTGTGTCTCAATTTCCTTTGGCTAGGAAAAGGAATTCCCTTCCCCATTGTGCTTCCGAGATGAGGTGATGCCTTGCCCTGCTTCGGCTCTCACTAGTCCGGCTGCACCCACGGACCAGCACCAACTGTCCGATGCGACCCAGTGAGATGAACTTGCTACCTCAGTTGAAAATGCAGAAATCTCCCATCTTCTGTGTTGCTCATGCTGGGAGCTGGGGGCTGGAGCTGTTCCTATTTGGCCGTCTTGGGCATGCCTCCTGAATTTGCTATTTGAATACCTGGAGCAGAGGCAGGCAAACTTCAGCCCACAGGCCAACTTGGCCTATAACCTGTTTTTGTCAATGTGGCTTTATTAGAACACAGCCAGGTCCATTAGTTCATGAATTATCTATGGCTGATTTCACATTGTAATAGCAGAGTTAAATAGTTATGACAGATGATCTGCCCACAGAGATAGAAATATCTACCCTCTGGCTCTTTACAGAGTAGATTTGCTGACCTATTGTCTACAGTGAGAATGTTGACTCTGTAAGAACTGTAAGAATTGTCTAGTTCATGACCCTTCTTTTGTAAGTGAGAAAACAGTGCCAAGTATGTCAGAAAACTAAGTTGCAATAATCACAACAATTGTCAAAACAAATAGTAAAATAAAATGACAAAATACATTATTTACTAACTTCACTATATGCCAAGTATTATGCAATTGGGTAGTTATAAACCATTTTAAAAGGTGAAATTAGTCCCTAAATGTGCTTAATAAACCGACCCAGAAACATTTATGTTGTACACAGTTGAGCAAACTTGTGAATCTTCCTTTTCAAAGACTCTCTTTTATCCTACCAAACCACATTTCCTCAAGAAAATGAATAATTTTCAAATTTCAAATATTTCTCCATTAGGCCTTGTATTGCATATAAGTAACAACTTTCCATGATGGATTTTAAGTTACAATGTAAACATCATATACCATAATTGACCAAGGATCAATGATCATATTTTGTTGATTATCAGATATGGTGCTTCATTATACATTTTAAGTGTTTTTTTTATTTTAATTTTTGTGTGTATATAGAAGATCTATATATTTATGGAGTACATAAGACATATTGATACAGGCATACAATATGTAATAACCACATTAGGGTAAATGAAGTATTTATTATCTCAATCATTTATCATTTTTGTTACAAACAATCCCATTACACTCTTTTAGTTATGTTAAAATTAACAATAATTTATTATAACCTATATTCACCCAGTTGTGCTGTCAAATACTAGGTCTTATTTATCCTTTCTATCTACTCTTTGAACCCGTTAACCATCCCCAGTTCCTCCCCATTCTCTGGTAATGATCCTTCAGCACTCTGTCTCCTAGGGTTCAACTACTTTAATATTCAACTCCCACAAATGAGTGAGAATATGTGAAGTTCATCTTTTTTATGCCTAGCTTATTTCACTTAGCATAATGACTTCTAGTTCCATTTGTTTTGTTGCAAATGGAAGGACCTAATTACTTTTTATGGCTCAATAGTACTTCGTTATGTATATGTACCATATTTTCATTTTCCATTCATATGTTGATGAATATATAGGTTGTTTCCAAATTTTGACGATTGTGAATTGTCCTGCAGTAAATATGAGTGTGCAGATATCTCTTTGATATTGGATATATGCCTACAAGTGGGATTGCTGGATGGTATGATACCTGTATTCTTAGTTTGTTCAGGAATCTCCAAACTATTCTCCATAGTGGTTGTACTAATTTACATTCTCACCAACAGTGTAGGTGGAATCCCTTTTCTCCACATCCTCACCAGCATTTGTTATTGTCTGTTTTTGGATTAAATTCATTTTAACTGAGGTAAGATTATATCTCACTGTAATTTTGATTTGCATTTTTCTGATTACCAATTATGTTGAGCACCTTTTCATACAATTATTTGCCATTTGTTTGTCTTCTTTCGAGAAATGTCTATTCAATTCTTTTGCCCATTTTTAAATTTGATTATTAAATTTTTTCCTATAGAGTTATTTGAGCTTATTATATATTCTGGTTATGAATTCCTTGTCAGATGGATAGTTTGCAAGTATTTTCTTCTTTTCTGTGCATTATCTTCTCACTTTACTGATCATTTCTTTTGCTGTGCAGAAGCATTTTAACATTATTTCATCCCATTTGTCCAGTTTGGCTTTGGTTGCCCATGCTTGTGGGGTATTTACTTAAGAAATCTTTGTCCACTACAGTGTTCTGGAGAGTTTTCCCTTTGTTTTCATTTTGTAACTTCATAGTTAGAGGTCTTAGCTTTAAGTGCTTAATCCATTTTTATTTAATTTTTGCATATGGTGAGAGATAGTAGTCTAGTATTATTCTTGTGCATATAGACATCCATTTTTTTTCAGCACAATTTATTAGAGTGACTGTCCTTTCCCTATTGCATGTTTTTGGCACTTTTGTCAAAAATGAATTCACTGTAGATGAATGGGCTTGTTCTCAGTTCTCCATTCTGTTCCATTAATCCATGCATTTGTTTTTATGTCAGTATCATACTGTTTTCATTACTATAGTTTTGTAGTATAATTTGAAGTCAGGCAATGTTATTCCTCCAATTTTGTCCTTTTTGAAAAGGATAGCTTTGGCTATTCTGGTTCTATTATGATTTCGTATGAATGTCATGATTGTTTTCTTCAGTTTCTATGAATAATATCATTGGTATTTTGATAGGCATTGCATTAAATCTGTAGATTGCTTTGGGTTGTATGGACATGTTAACAATATTGATTCTTCCAACCCATGAACATAAAATATCTTTTTATCTTTTGGTGTCCTCTTCAATTTCTCTCATTAATGTTTCCTAGTAGTCATTGTAGAGATCTTTAACGTTTTTAGTTACACTAATTCTTAGGTATGTGATTTTGTTTGTAGCTATTGTGAATAAAATTATGTTTTTTAACCTTTTTCAGATTGTTCATTGTTGATGATTTTTGCTATTGATTTTTGTATGTTGATTTTGTATCCAGCAACTTTACTGAATTCATTTATCTGTTCTAATCATTTTTAGTGGGGTGTTTAGGTTTTTCCCAATATAAGATTGCAACATCTGCAAAAAAAAGGATAATGTAAATTCTTCCTTTGCAAATTGGATGCCTTTATTTCTCTTGTCTGATTGCTTTAGCTAGAACTTCCAGTACTATGTTAGTAACAGTGGTGAAAGTGGGCACCACTGTCTTGTCCAAATCTTAAAGGAAAGACTTTCAGCTTTTCTTCATTCAGAAAGATACTACCTGTGAGTCTGTTATGTATGACTTGTATTGTGTTGAGATGTGTTCCTTCTACACTTAGATTCTTGTGAGTTGCTTTTTTAACTTTTAAGTTCAAGGGCATGTGTGTAGGTTTGTTACATATGTAAACTTTTGTCTTGGGGGTTTGTTGTATAGATTATTTCACCACCCAGGTATTAAACTTAGTACCCATTAGTTATTCTTCCTGATCCTCTCCCTGCTTTCACCCTCCACCCTCCAATAGGCTCCAGTTTATGCTGTTTTCATCTATGTGTCCATGTGTTCTCATCATTTAGCTCCCACTTATAACTGACAACATGCAGTATTTGGTTTTCTTTTTCTTTTTTTTTTTTTTTTTTGTATTTTTAGTAGAGACGGGGTTTCACCGTGTTAGCCAGGATGGTCTCGATCTCCTGACCTCGTGATCCGCCCGTCTCGGCTTCCCAAAGTGCTGGGATTACAGGCTTGAGCCACCGCGCCCGGCCGGTTTTCTGTTCCTACTTTAGTTTGCTAAGGATAGTGGTCTCCAGCTTCATCCATGTTCCTTCAAAGAACATGATCTCATTCTTTTTTATGTCTGCATAGTATTCCATGGGGTATATGTATGACATTTTGAAATTCAGTCTATCATTGATGAGAGTTTGATTCCATATCTTTGCTATTGTGACTAGTGCTGCAATGAACATACGCATCCATGTTTCTTTATAAAAGAATGATTTATATTCCTTTAGGTATATAACCAGTAATGAGATTGCTGAGTCAAATAGTATTTCTGTTTTTAGGTCTTTGAGGAATCACTACACTGTCTTCCACAATGGTTGAACTAATTTACACTCCTACCAAAAGTGTATCAACTTTCCTTTTCCTCCACAATCTCACCAGCATCTGTTATTATTTGGGTTTTTCATAATTAACCATTCTGACTGGTATGAGATAGTATCTCATTGTGGTTTTGACCTACACTCCTCTGATGATCAGTGATGCTGAGCTTTTTTTCATGTGATTGTTGGCTCCATATATGTCTTCCTTTGAAAAGTGTCTTCTCGTGTCCTTCACCTACATTTTAATGGTTTTGTTAGTGTTTTCTTTTTCTTGTAAATTTGTTTAAGTACTTTATAGATACTGGATATTAGGTCTTCATCAGATACATAGATTGAGTAATGAAGGAATGTTGAATTTTATCAAATGTTTATTCAGTATCAATTGAAATGACCATGTAATTTTTTTCCTTCATTCTGTGAATATGATGAATCATACTGATTGCTTTGTCAATCTGAAACCATCTCTGCATCCCTGGAATAAATCCCACTTGGTCATTATCTTTTTAATATGTTGTTGAATTTATTTTGCTGGTATGTTGTTCAGAATTTTCACATCAGTGTTCATCAAAGACCCATCAATAATAGACTGGATAAAGAAAATGTGGTACACATGTACCATGGAGTACTATGCAGCCATAGAAAACAACTAGCTCATATCTTTTGCAGGAACATGGATGGAGCTGGAGACCATTATCCTTAGCAAACTAACACAGAAACAGAAAACCAAATACTGCATGTTCTCACTTATAAGTGGAATCTAAATGAGGAGAACACATGGATGCATCGAGGGGGACAACACACACTGGGGCCTTTTGGATGGTGGAGGGTGGAAGGAAGGAGAGAATCAGGAAAAATAACTAATCATTACTATGCTTAATACCTGGGTGAAAAAATAGTCTGTACAACAAATTCCCATGATACAAGTTTACCTATATAATAAATCTGCACTTTTACCCCTAAAGTTAAAATAAATGTTTTAAAAAATGTTCACCAAGGGTATTGGCCTGTATTTTTGTGTGTGTGTCTTTGTCTGGTTTTGGTATTAGGGTAACACTGGCCTTGTAGAATAAGTTTGGAAGTATCCTCTCTTCCTTTATTTTTTGAAATAGTTTGAGTAGGATTGGTACTAGTTCTTTTAAAATGTTTGATAAAATATCACAATGAAACTATGGGGGACTGGACTTTTCTTTGCTGGGAGACTTTTTATTATGGCCTCAATCTTGGTACTTGTTATTGCCCTATTCAGATTTTGGAATTTTCATGGCTCAACCTTGGTGGATTTTAAGTGACTAGAAATTTGCCCATTGTTTTTAGGTTTTCCAGTTTATTATCGTATAGTTGTACACGGAAGCATCTAATGATCTTTTAAATTCCTTCAGTATCAGGAATAATGTCTCCTTTTTCATCTCTGTTTTTATTTATTTGTGTCTTCTCTCTTTTCTTCTTAGTCTTGCTAAAGGTTTGCCAATTTTTTATATATTTTTTAAAAGTTTAAATTTTCTTAAATTTTTTTTGAGACATAGTCTCACTCTGTCACCCAGGCTGGAGTACAGTGGCACGATCACGACTCACTGCTGCCTCAACCTCCTGGGCTCAAGCAATCCTCCTGCCTCAGTTTCCCTAGTAGCTGAGACTATAGTCATGTACAAACATGCCCAGCTAATTTCTGTATTTTTTGTATTTTTTTGTACTTTTTTTTCAAGTTTCATTCTTCTGCATAGGGCTAGTCAGCTATCCCAGCACTATCTATTTAATAGGGAGTATCTTTTTTGGAGTATGTTTTTCCATCTCTTTATTTTTAGTCTTTCTGTGTCTTTATAGGGGAAATGTGCTTCTGGTAGGCAATAGATTATTGGTTCTGGCTTTTTAAAAATTCATTCATCCATTCTATGCATTTTGATTGGAGAGTTTCTTTTATTTTCAATGTTATTATTGATAAGGAAGGAATTACTCCTGCTATATTATTATTTGTTTTCTAGTTGTTTTGTGGTCTTCTCTTCTTTCCTTCTGTCTTTCCTGTCTTCCTTTCAGGGAAGATTATTGTCTCTGGTGGTATGTTTTAATGTATTGCTTTTCAATTTTGTTTACCTCTAGTGTGTATTTCATGTGAGGTTACCATGAGGCTTGCGAATACTGCCTTATAACCCATTATTATAAACTGAAGAAAATTTAACACTGATTACATAAATAAAAAAGCAAAAGGAAAATTTATAAAAACTCTACATTTTAACTTCATCCCTCTACTTTTTAACGTATTGTTGTTTCTATTTGATTCTTATTTTACTCTCTATGTGTTGAAAGGTTTTATAGTTATTTTTATCATTTCCTCTTTTAGTCTTTCTACCCAAGATCTGAGTAGTTTACACACCACAATTAAAGTGTTATAATATTCTGTGTTTTTCTGTATTCCTACTATTACTGGTAAGTTTTGTACCTTCAGACAATTTTTTATTGTTCGTTAATAGCCTTCTCTTTCAGACTGAAGAACTCCCTTTAGCATTTCTCACAGGACAGGTGTGGTGTTGATGGAATTCCTCAGCTTTTGTTTTCCTGGGAAGGTCTTTATTTCTTCATGTTTAAAGAATATTTTCACTGGATATACGAATCTAAGGTAGAAGTTATTTTCCTTCAGCACTTTCAATATGTCATGCCACTCTCTCCTGGCCTGTAAGGTTTCCACTGAACGTCTGCTGCCATACATAGTGGAGTGTGTTGTATATTATTGTTTCTTTTCTTTTGTTGCTTTTAGAATCCTTTATCCTTGAGTTTGGGGACTTCGATTTTTTTTTTTTTTTTTTTTTTTTTTTTGACGGAGTCTCACTCTGTTGCCAGGCTGGAGTGCAGTGGCGCAATCTTGGCTCACTATAACCTCTGCCTCCCGGGTTCAAGCGATTCTGCTGCCTCAGCCTCCCGAGTAGCTGGGACTACAGGCATGCACCATCACGCCCAGCTAATTTTTGTATTTTTAGTGGAGACGGGGTTTCACCATGTTGGCCAGATGGTCTCTATCTCTTGACCTCATGATCTGCGCAACTCAACCTCCCAAAGTGCTGGGATTACAGGCGTGAGTCACCACACCCCGCCGGGACTTTGATTATTAAATCCCTTGAGGTAATCTTCTTTGGGTTAAATCTGCTTAGCGTTCTGTAACTTTCTTGTACTTGAACATTGATATCTTTTTATAGGTTTGAGAAGTTCTCTGTTATTATTTGCTTGAATAAACTTTCTATTCTTATCTCTCTCTACCTCCTCTTTAAGGGCACTATGTCTTAGATTTGCTGTTTTCAGGCTATTTTCTAGATCTTGTAGGTATGTATTTTTATTATTCTTTGTTCTTTTGTCTCTCTTGACTATGTATTTTCAAATACCCTGTCTCCAAGCTCATGAATTCTTTCTTTCTTCTGCTTGATCAATTCTGCTATTAAGAGCCTCTGACGCATTCTTCAGGATGACAGTTGTATTTTTCAACTCCAGAAATTCTGCTTGATTCTTTTTAATTATTTTAATACCTATTAAACTTATCTGGTAAGATTATCAATTTCTGTTGTGTGTTATGTTGAATTTCATTGAGTTTCCTCAATAAAGGCATTTTGAATTCCCTGAAAGGTCACATAACTCTCTTTCACCAGGATTTGTCCCTGGTGCCTTTCTATAGTTAGTTTGGTGAGGTCATGTTTTCCTGGTCTTGATGGTTGCCAGTGTTCTTCATTTTTTGAGCACTGAAGAGACAAGTATTTGTTGTAGTATTTTCAGTCTGAGCTAGTTTATACCTGTCCTTCTTGGGAAGGCTTTCCAGGTATTCAAAGGGACTTTGGTGTTTTTATCTAAGTTTTTGGTCACTTAAGCTGTAGCTGCATCATAGTGCACCCCCAGCCCAAAATACTGTGGCATTTTCATACTTACAGAAGTACTGCCATGGTGGCCTTAGATAAGATCTAGGAGAATTATCTGAATTACTAGGCAGAAACTCTTGTTCTCTTCTCTTGCTTTCTCCAAAACAAACAGGGTGTCTCTCTATGCTGAGTTGCTTGGAGTTTGGGGAGGGGTGACACAAGCACCCTGTGGTCAACATCACTGGGACTGCCATGTGGGACAACACAGCACTGGGTCTTGTGGAAGGCCCACTGTAATCACTATCTAGTTGCTGTGTTTGTTCACTTAAGTCCCTAGGGTTGTATAATTAGTACGTGGTGAAATCAGCCAGGCTTGCTTTTTCCCTTCATGCTGGTCCAGGACAGATTCAGGAATGTTACCCAGAATCTAAGGACTGGAGTCAGAGGCCTTAGAAATCTACCTGCTGCTCTATTCTTTTCTGTCTAAGCTGGCATCCAAGCCACAAGACAAAGTCTTTCTCACTTTTTCCTCTTCTTTTCAGAAGCAGGGATTCTCTGCCCATGCCCACCATCCCCACATGCCCATGGGGAGTACTGCCAGGTGGTCAGCAATATATATTCAAGGTCCAAGGGCTCTTTAGTCAGCTAGTAGTGAATGCTGCCAGGTCTGGGATTCACCCTTCAGGGAAGTTAGCTCTACTCTGGCCCAAGAAAGGTCCACAAATAACATCTAAGGGCCAAAGCCTGGAACTGGGGTCCCAAAAAGTCTGCTATGCGCTCTACCTCAATGTGGCTGAGCTGGTACCTGAAGTGCAAGAGAAAGACTCCTTTTCTTTCTGCTTTTCAAAAGCAGAAGGAGTCTGTCATCACAGCCACCACATCTGTAAATGTTCTGGGTCACACCTTAAACTAACAGGTCTCAGAGTCTCTCCCAAAGCCCATGCCAGCTACTACCTGGCTACCACACTTGTTTATTCAGGGACCAAGAGCCCTTTAATCAGAAGATGATGTATACTATTAGGACTGGGTCCTTCTCTTCATGGCAGCGAGTTTCCTTCTGGCCCAGGGTATGACTGGAAAAGTCATCCAGGAGCTAGAGCCTGCACTGGGGACCTGAAGACTCTGCCTGGTGCCCTATTCTACTGTGAGGGTGAGCTGGTCTCCATGTTGCAAGACAAAGTCCTCTTTACTCTTCCCTCTCTTTTCCTCAAGTGGGAAGAAGGAGTCTCTTTAAGAGCTGTGAGCTGCATTGCCGGGTATTGAAAGTGGGGTGGTGGAAGCATTCCGTTGGCCATTCTGTTGTCTCACTAGGTTGTGGCCCCCAAAGTACACTGGCTCCAAGCCCAGCACAGAACTAGGACTTGCCTGGGAGTTGCAGGCTTTGTGGCCTAGAATGCCTTTCAAGTTAATTAAGTACTCTACAGGACTTTACTTCACAGTGGCTAGTCTTGCCAGACCTCAAGTTAGAGCCACTGGGATGGATGATTCACCTCTGCTTAGATATGGTCTAAATGCTCTCTCCATGGGCATTGGCTGAGTTCTGCGTGATATTGCTTTCACTGTGACAGGACAGCACCAATGCAAAGTCTCACAATCACAATTCTTTTCCACCCCCTAGAGCACAGATTGTCTCTCTGGGCAACATGGCTGCTGTTGGGTGATGTTGTAGGGGTGGCATCAGCAATTCAAGATTATATTTTCTGCCCTCTTCTATGCCTTTTTCAATGATATAAAGTTAAAACCAGGTACTGTGGTTACTCACCTGAGTTTTGGTTCTTATTAATGTGCTTTTTTGTGTAGATGTGAAATTTGGTGTTCCTGCAGGGAAGACAATTGGTAGAGGCTTCTATTCAGTCATCCTGCTCCCCTGGGTATTTCATCATATATTGTAAGTACCTTCATTCTATTTTTAGTAAAGAAGTTATCTACCAAGAAAGTTCATTGGTAAGAAACAGTTAAGGAAGAATATTTAATTTTAAAAATATGAATTAGAGAAGGACAAATATAGCTGAACAATATTATCTGAGAAATATGCTTTCTGAACAAAGTAATTTGCTGCATCAAAGTTTCCAAATTATTGAATCATGATGATTATCTACTTATATTTAACAAAATGTGAACATTTTAAAAATTTTGTTTTATTAATAAAATAACTTATCAAACAACTAAATCCCCTGGCTTCATAGATTCATCGTTTAATTGAACAAGACATCAAAAGAAGAGCTTGTACCAATCCTGCTGAAACTATTCAAAAACTTGGAAATAAATGATTTATCATTAGCTGATTCTATAAAGCCAGCATCACCCTAATACCAAAATCTGGCAAAGATACAACAAAAAGAGAAAACTAGAGGCCAATATCCCTCATAAACATAGACATAAAAATACTCAATAAATTCTAGCAAACCAAATCTGGCACCATGTTAAAAAATAACTCACCATGATCAAGTAGGCTTCACTTTTGGGATGCAAGTTTGTTTCAACATATACAATTTAAGAAATGTGATTCACCACATTAACATAATTAGAAAGAAAAACCATATGATCACCTCAGTAAGTGCAAAAATGCTCTTGGTAAAACCTAACATCCCTTTATGACAAAAGCCTTCAAGTAACTACATATCAAAGAGACTTAAAATAATAAGAACTTTCTATGACAAACCCACAGCAAGCATCATACTGAACAGGCAAAAACTGGAGGCCTTTCCCTTAAGAACTGGAACAAGATCCCCACTCTAATCATTTCTATTCTACAAAGCACTGAAAGTTCTTGCCAGACCAATCAGGCAAGATGAAAATATAAAAGGCATGAAAAGAAAAAGAAGTCAAATTATCTCTCTTCATGGACAATATAATTTTATGCTTACTAAAACGCTAACGGCTCTACCAAACAGCTTCTGGAACTGATAAATGACTTCATTAAAGTTCAGGACACAAAATCAATGTATGAAAATCAGTCATGTTTCTATACACCAATAATGTTCAAGCTGAGAGCAAAATCAAGAACAAAATCTAATTTACAGTAGCTTCAAAAACACCTAGAATAGTATCTAACGAAGGAGATGAAAGATCTCTGTAAGGAGAACTACAAAACACTGCTGAACATAATGACAGATGACAAAAACAAATGGAAAAAGACATTCCATGCTCATCAATTGGAAGAATCACTATCATTAAAATGGCCATACTATCCAAAGGAACCTATAAATTCGATGCTATTCCTATCAAATTATCAATGTCAGTTTTCATGGAGGTAGAAAACACTATTCTAAAATGTATATGGAACAACCACAAAAAAGAGCCCAAGTAGCCAAAGCAATGCTAAGCAAAAAGAGTGACCACATTACCTGACTTTAAACTATACTATAATTCTGCAGTAAATAAAACAGCATAGTACAGATACAAAAACAGAAGCATAGACCAGTGGGTCAAAAAGAAAGCCCCCTCCCCACACCACCAAAAAAAAAAAAAAAAAAAAAAAAAAAAAAACCTGTACATTTGCACCTTTCTGGTCTTCAACAAAGTTGATAACAATAAGCAATGAGGAAATAACTCCTTATTAAACAAATAGTGCTGGGATAGCTGGCTAGCCCGGTGCAAAAGAATGAAACTTGACCCCTACCTGTCACAATATACAAAAATTAACTCGGGACAGATTAAAAACTTAAATGTAAGACTTCAAGCTATAAATATCCTAGAAGAAAACTTAGGAAATAGCCTTCTCACAGTTGGCTTTGGGAAATAATTTATGATGAAGTCATCAAAAGCATTTGCAACAAAAACAACACTTGACAAGTGGAACCTAATTAAACTGAAGAGCTTCTGCACAGCAAAATATACTGTCAACAGAATAGAAAGACAACATGCAGAATAAGAGAAAATATTTGCAAATAATGCATCTGACAAATATCTAATATCTAGAATTGTTAAGGAATCTAAATAATTGAAGAAGAGAAAAGCAAATAACTCCAATGGGCAAAGGACATGAACGCTTTTCAAAATAAGATATACAAGCAGCCAATATACACATAAAAAAAGGCTAAATGCCATTAGTCATTGGAGAGGTGCAAGTCAAAACCACAATGAAATACCATTTCACACTAGTCAGAATAGCTATTACTAAAAAGTCTAAAAACAACAAATGCTGGTGAGGCAGTTTTGAAAGGGGAATGCTTATACCCTACTGGCAGGGAATGCAAATTAGTTCAGAAACTGTGTAAAGCAGTTGGGGATTTCTCAAAGAACTTAAAAGAGAACTACCATTCAGCCAACCAATCCCATTACTGGGTATATATCCAAAAGAAAATAAATCATTCTATGCATTTGTAGGTCCATTGCAGCACTAGTTACAAAAGCAAAGACATGAAATCAACCAAGGTGCCTATCAACAATGGAATGGATAAAGAAAATATGGTGCATATACACCATGGAATACTACACAGCCATCAAAGGGAACAAAATTGCATATATTGCAGTAACATGGATGCAGCTGGAGACCATTATCCTAAGCAAATTAACACAGGAACAAATACCAAATAGCAATGGGTACTCACAGACATAAAGATGGCAACAATAGACAGTGCAACTACTATACAAGGGAGGTAGGGGGGATGGCAAATGTTTTAATAGTGTTTTGTTTTGTATTTTCCCAATGTTTTGTTTTGAAACTTTAAAATTACATACATAAAAAATTAAGATAATGAAGCCCTTGCATACCCTACAGCTGAATTTGCCAATTATTAAAACTTTCAACATTTGCTTTATCTATATCTATGCATATGTATTATTTTTTTTCCACTGCCCCAAAATATAAATTCTTACTTCCAAAAAATAATTTCTACTGTACATAAAAACCGCTTCACAAAATATGAGAATAAAAGTATTTTTAAATGTCACAGCCAAAATGTGTAGTTATTGTAAGCCACAATATGTACTTTCACTGAAATTAGGAAATGAGAGACATTGTTTTACTATTTTGATGCTGATTAATTGTATTTTAACAGTTTACGATTTTTGTCTCACTTGCTTTTTGAATTATTATCTCAGGTAGCACTTTAAGAAGAAATGACATATTCACAATTAATACAAGTTCATTATTGAATCCACTTGAAATGTATCCAACCACCCAAATGTAATTTGCTAGCATATAGAGACTATCCACCAAATTGGGAATATTGCTTTTGGAGGTGAATTAATTTGCTGTTACCATTGAGAGCAATGTGTGCATTTCATAAAAATTTAATGAAGAAAGTTTGGTATCTTAATATGTGAAATATGTTTGCTTATTCATCTCATAAATTCTTGTGGAAAGAGTTTTTTTTCTGAATGGAGTAATTTCCACTCTCCTAGTAAGAGAGCTAGCATAGTATTCACTGTTGTTTTGTCTGTGAGACAGGTTCATCAACATTCATGTGTCCCCTCTCTAACACAGATTCTATGTTCACCACATATTAAGGATATATGCTTGAGAAATTTTTAGCAGGATTGTTAATCTGATTGTACAAGCCCTGAAAATCATGTTTACCTATATTACACTGATCTCGCCTGTGCATGCTCACTTAAGTATGTTGCACTTGAAAATTTTTTTCTTTGTTAACAAAAATTGCCTCCACCACTGCTATGATTCACTACTCTCATTTTGTTTATCCTACTGGGAATAAAGTTTTTATTTTCTCGCCCCATAAAGGTGGCATAATGTGAGAGAAAGATCACCCATACTACTGCATCCATTTTTACTAAGAAAAGTTTCCCATTGTAGACATTGATAAAATAAAAACCTCCAGCAAATTAAATTTTAAGAGTTTAATTGAGCAATGAATGATTCACAAATTGGGCAGCCTTCTGAGCCAGAGTATGCTCCGAGACTCCAGCACAGTCAAGTGGTAAAAGAAGACTTATTGACAAAAAAAAAAAAAAGAGAGAGAGAGAAAGTGACGTAAAGAAAATGGAAGTGAGTTACAGAAACAGCCTGATTGGTTACAGCTTGTGTTTGCCTTATTTGAACATGGTTCAAACAGTTAGCTATATTTGATTGGCCCAAACTTGGTGATTGGGACAAGTGTAACCTATGGTCTGTTTATACTTCCACTTGTTAATAGTTCACAACTTACAGAGGAAACTTTAGGCTGAACTTAAAATATGCAAGGAGACAGCTTTAGGCTAAAATTGATTTAACATTCCCTCCTTTTGGTCGTCTTCTCAATTTTGAGAGATTGATCGAAACTTTACTCATTGATGTCACTATCACCATTGTAAATGTAGTTATTTGGTCTTGAAACCTACTGAAAAACAGTAGAACAGTGGGTTTTGCAATGTGGGAACAAGGACTTCGGTTTTTTGTTTGTTTGTTTTAGGGGTTAGAGTAGAGGATACTTCCTTATGCTTGAATGTCCTGTTTACAGGAGAAAAGAAAAACACTCAAACGTGGGTCTGTTCTAGGATCTTTGTGTTTCCTTAAAGTTTTAGTTTGATTATGTCGCATTTAACATGAGTGACTTCATTTTGATTTGGTCTGGTCTGTTGGGGCCTGGTACATGAGCTCAGTCCAAAACAATGGCCTCCCACAATTTTGTTTAAAACTTTCCCGTCTTTGGTCAGGTTCTCACTTAGGGAAGAGCATGACCAAAATGTAGGGCCTTAGCATCACTCTCAGTTACCATCATTTTGTGTTTCCGGTCTCAGCATGTCATTCATAGGTTACGGCTCCCTCATGATCAAACATTTCTTTCAGCTTTTATCATTGCAGTTGAAGACAGACCAGTTGACATGCTAGAGATTGCTACATGGAAACATTTAAAACTTTTGGGAGAATACAGCACACCAGGGGAAATACTATTATGCCTATTAGGAGGATAATACCAAGAGTTTGGAGCATGCTTCTTACCTAGGATCCCCATAAACCAAACCATCTAAAATTAAATAGATCAAAGAATGAGCTAGATAGAGTTTACTCACTTAACTAAGCAGTCTCTTCATTAATCCCCTACAACTAAATCTAATACATTATGTGATATATTTCTTTATAGGCCACAAGTGACAGAGGCTGTACAGATACTTCCCTGTGACAAAGCATACACATTAGTTACTCTGCTTAGCACCCAATATCAAACTGGGGTGGCTTAAACTTTCCCCTGATTGGGCTCTGTCATCTTTGCCTCCAATCAGGAGTTGCAACATGTGATCTCTGGGCAAGATGGTCGCCCTGAGTAACAGAAAAAAGAGAAAAGGGAAAGGAGAGAAAGAGAGAAAGAAAAGCACCTGTGGTCGGGTGAGGAAGGCAAAGAGCTCAGCGAGGCCAGAGAAAGACCCATCCATTGTGGAGATACTGAATCAAAAGTTCAGGTGGCCACTTGTCAGTCAAGAAGTGATCTTTTCCAGCAATCCTATCAGTTCTTGAGTTTCCCCCTTTGGGGAGAAAAAGGTTCCCCATATCCTATGATCCTGTACATGCCTAATCCTGTCACCCATAGCCATCAGCAAAAAGTGCAAGGCAGATTAATCCAAAGAGAATAGGAGTTAACATCACATAGTGCCAAATCCATTTTTAACCAAGAGGTATTTTACCAAGGGGAGTGCCTCTAACGCCCTATGTCTTAGGAGGGAATCTAACCTGCTTATGTTGGACTTCAAACTCAATCCCATTCTTTGCCCAGGTCAAACATACCCCACTACTTACCAAAAGTCAAACAATTGGTACTGAAGTCTATTTCCTTTGGACCGGGATAGTAACTAAGACAAAAGGTTAGCAGATTTAATTTTTTATATTAATTAATTTCTTAAACTTTTTGTTTGCCTTTTGTAAAAGATTTAAATAAAAATATTGAAAAAATTTTAGAAGTTTCTGCATATCATTAGGCATCCCTAGATGAGACTAATTCGGGAGGCTTCATTTTCAAATGCACTTTAGTGAAATGTTGTTCATTTGGAGTTTTCCACCGTAAGTTATCTTTAGCAACATTTTGCCATTTCTGGAAGACTTTGCTGCTTCCTGGGCCTGATACTTATGCATGTGTAAGCTGAAGGAATTCATTTCTTCAGAAATTAAGGATCCCATTTTTACTTCAAATACTCACTTTGCTCTCATGTTCCCCTTCTCAACTTAGCCAATGATTTTTTGCCTAAGTGCACAAGAAGAATGAAATAAAGGGGTAGAAAACAAAAATTCCTGTGAGATTTTCAAAGCCAAATTTTACACTCCCTGCAATATTGCCATTTACTACCGGTTTCTTTGACCTAGTCAGATGTAAGAGGCCTCTAACTGGATCCAAGCCAGTTAATTACCAGATCCAATCTGATCCTGGGCCCAGTCAAGTTTCTGTTGTGACTTCCAAACGTGGTTTGGATCAGAAATTTGCTTGAAGAAACTCAGAGAGCTTAAAACCCAAATCCGTAGACCTTCAGATTCCAGCAGAGATCTTACCACCATTCTCAGCTACTCTGAGAGAGCAATGGACACAGTGAGTCTGGTGGGTAGCTTGCTTGGTCACTCAGCACTCCTGGGAGTTGTTAGAAACTCTTTTATGGATCCCACTTCATTGAGCAATGAACAATTCATGAATCAGGTGGCCTACCAAGCCAGAGTATGCTCAGAGACTCCACTGCAGCCATGTGGTGGAAGAAGATTTGTGGGACAGAAAAAGAAAAGTGACGTACGGAAAACGAAAGAGAGGTACAGAAACAGCTGGATTGGTTATAGCTCAGCATTTGCCTTATTTGAACACAATTCAGACAGTTGGCTACATTTGATTGGGCAAAACTTGGTGATTGGCTCTAGTGTAGGCTATGATGTGTTTACACTTCCACTCGTTATAGTTCACAATGTACGGAGAAACTTTTAGGTCAAACTTAAAATATGTAAGGAGGCAGCTTTAGGCTAAACTTGATTTAAAAGGATTATATTTATTCTCAGAAAGATGTTTTGATTTCAGTAAAGGGATTCATTAGTGTATATGTGTGTATGAATTTTTATTTTTTGATATTATAGCACTTATAGACTAATATCAAAATAAATCCTAAAGTAGTTTTACTGTTTTATAAAGCTGTAGAAAATAAAAATATTTTGCCAATAGATGAACTAGGTGCAGTTCTCAAAAAACACTAGCAAAACAATGTTATTGTATTTTCTCTATAAAGAAATTGTGAAGGAATAGGTTGGTATAGAGATCTTATTTAGGGATACAGTCCTTTAGCAACTAATTTCCAAATGATTCTTTGGATTCAACTGATGCTAGAATCTCTATTTTTAAAGAAATGGTTTTGCTTGAATTAAAATGATCCAAGACGCCAATTTGTGTTCACATATGTGAACAAATTTATATTCACATTATTTCACAGGCTTAATTTCTCATATGACTATAAAGGATTATTCTGAGTCACATATCTCATAGGTTCCTTTCTCTTTTGATGTAATCTATTTTTGGTATATTATTAAACATTAAGTAGTAACAGTGTGACTATTTTCTCTTTTCCTTAAATATGCAATCCATTTTTCATCTGCAGTTCTTATTCACCCTCTTAACTCCAACAATAAGCAACTCATAAAATAACTGCGATTAAATTTTATAAATCAATACGTTAGCATTCTCTTTAGCACTTGAATTATAACATAGATTATCGAGACAGAGACAACTTGTTTTCATACATCTGTCAGTGATCATTGGAAGTGAGGTTACTGGGTAATTTTATAACACCCTGATATTACCTAAAATAATAACTATTATTATGAAAGTGTGCTTAATTAAAAGATATGAAAGCTTTGTAAGTCATCTTAACCTAAAATCCAATAATTATAGAAGTCCAAAGCATAGACTTTTCATGTAAAAGTACTGGAATGAGGCAAAATTTATATATATATATATATATTTTTTAATTTCTGAATACCTTCAAATAAGACATATGCAATTTTTCACTTGAAAGATCTTAAAAGCAATCAGCGAATGTTCTCTAAGGAGAGTGGGTATTGACCTGATATTCCAGGATGAGAGTAGCTTTTGAATTTGAGGGACAAAAGGAGCAGATCATAGTGCAAGGATCGGGGGACAAAGATAGGGTTGTCAGACATTTGGACAGTTAGACTATCAGACATTATCAGGAGAGAGAGACAACTTGTTTTTATACATCTGTCAGTGGTAACTGGAAGTGAGGTTAGTGGGCAACTCTTTTACAACACCCTGATATTACCTAAGAGAACAACTATTATTATAAATGTGTGCTTAATTAAAAGCTATGGAACTTTTTATGTCACAGTAACCTCAAATGAAATCACTATGGAATGTTTTAATTTTCTTAATATGGAACTTAAAGTTCCATAATTTCCTTAATATCTGAATCAATTCTGACTCTGAACTCAAGGATAATTTTGCTACACAAGTGGTGACTATACATAAGACCTGGTGGAAGCATTGTGGTTAGCATACCTTGTAGTGCTATTTGATAGTATCCCATGCAGAGAACGCACTCTGGCATTTGAGGTGTACTCTGCCCACACCACTGGTTGCTTGTCTATCAGATATTCACTCCATGGTTGCATATAAAACCATTTTCACTAACTCCTACTTTCTATAATTTTAAATCCCAGAGCCCATTTTTCTGTTAATGAACTGAAGTAATCAGTGTGCCATGGCCTAGAGAAGAATAAAAGTGCACATTTATGATACACAATGTTGTAAAGACAGCTATCTTTTCATCAAAACTCATGGTTCGTCTATAAAATTGTCATTGTGAAGTGGCTGCCCAGCCATAAACTACATTTATCAGATGCTTGTGGATATACAAAGGGCAATATAGTTAGTTCTTATGACAGAATATAAACAGAAGTGATAAGTGCCTCTTAAAGGCAAAGACGGTTAAAAGGCCAATGCATCTCCACCTTGCCTCTCTTTCCAAGTCAGCCAGCTTTAAAGAGAGGACTCAAAGGCCCTGAGGCACGCTGAAGCCACAAGATGAAAGAAGAATGAATCCTTAAACTTATTTATGCACTATATCTGTCCATCTATTATGAAGAAATATATTGGATTTGTATATAAAAAGAAATAAATTATCTTTAGCTACAGACTTGAAATATTACTCCTGGCTGGCTTGTGGAAATAGCAAAGATAATAGAGAACACTGAGTGAATTTGAGGCCTTATTAGATTAGAACATGTGAGTATGTTTGCACCCCAGAGAGTGGGAGATAAAACTGAAAAAGACTTCGAGCAACAGAGATTCATTAAGAATTTTTAGTTAAACAAAGGAACTCAGTTTTCCAAATAAAGATCATATTTAGGTGTTTCCTTTATCTATTCCAAACTACTACTTCAGATGACAGTAAATTATAAGTCATCAAGCTGAGAGACATGCAAAGGAGCAAGAAAGCCACAAAATACATCAGAGTTGAGATTCATATCCAGGAAAAACTTTTTTATGTGGTTGTTGGTGTTTGGAATTGATTAGACTCAAATAGATGAGAAAGTCACTAAGGTTTTGAGAAAATACTTTTTTCTAAAATAATGGTAACACAAATAATAAAACACAAATCAGTCTGTGCAACCCTTGAGGAGTATATCCTCCCACAAAGATGAGACATGGGAATAATAGAAGACAAGGTACTTCCCACAGGGTCAAGCCAGGTGTCAATGAAAAAACAAATATATCAGATTACAAAATCAACACATGATTTTTACTATTGCCGTGACATCAATGAATAGGGCCCTTCACATATTAATTTAAAATGAAATGCCTTCATTCTGGATCTGGAGCAACTCCTGGTAGCTTCCAGTTCAAACTGTGTTGGCTGAAAGTTTTGTTCTCCAACTGACATATGAGTAGGATTTTGAATGTCAGAATCTGACATTATTCATAGATTTTTTGTCTTCTTCCTTTTATTTCTGGGATTTATCAATCATAATTAGATGCAAAAATGTGTAAGTATTCAAGCAACTTCTAAAAATATCAGTATAACCAATAGGATCACCAAATTTATTTGGTAACTTTTCATTGCTTCAAGATTAGCAGTCAAAAGTGACTTCAGAGTAGCTATACAAAGACATTAGTGACTCTTACATTTATATTACCAGCCATCACCTTTCCAAGGAACTCCAGACACTTACATTCAACTTCGTATTAGCTATTAAGAATCATTAAAATGACTATTTTTTCTGCCTAAAAGATTTTTTCCATAGATGACTATCCACATAATAATTTTATATTATCCTTCATTGCTTTGTTTGTTCTCATTTAGTACTCAATGATTTAATATAATACATATATTACTTACAAATATTATTTGTTTACAATACTCATTAATATGGCGTTCCATGAAGGTAAGTATTTCTGTCTGTTTGGTTCACTGGATAAACCCTGGTGCACAGAACAATGATTGACATGAAGTAGGCACTCAATAAATATTGCCTCTTTCAAGTTCCCACAGATCTCTGGTTCTATCCTCTGAGTAACAGTCTGCTCCTAATAGTTCTATTTCAAAACTAGATCAATTGTTCACATTTTCTACATATATATTTTCAAACCACATCAAAATAAGTACAATATCTGAACAAATTCAAACTTAAACATTTTAATTTTTTAGTCTCAAAAAAAAAAAAATTCTACCCATTTTTTATTTTGAAAATAATTAAAACTAAGAATGTCTCAATATTAGATATTGCTGTGGTTTTAATATGTCCTCCACAGTTTATGTATTGGAAGCTTAATCTCCAGTGCGACAACATTGAAATGTGGGACGTTCAAGGGGTTATTAGGCAGAACCCTCACAAATGGATAGTTATAAGGTGAGTGAGTTTGTGAACAAGTGGTAAGTTCCACACCCTTTCTCTCTTGCTCCTGCACTCTCTTGCCATTTTGCCTTCCAACATGGAATGACACAGAAAAAAAGGTCCTTGCCCGATGTGAGCCCTCACCCTTGGACTTTCAGTCTCCAGAGCTGTGAGAAATAAATCTGTTCTTTATCAATTATTCAGTCTCGTGGTATATTACTAAATACCTATCAAAATGGCTATGTTTTTTTTTTTTTTTAAAGTGACAATGTCAATACCGGTTAGATTGTCAAAGAACTAGATTATGCATATATTTTTCTTCGTAATATAAAAGGACACACATACATTGCAAATTCTTTTGACAGTTTCTTATAAACTAAATATGCAATTTTCATATTATCCAAAAAAAAAAGAAAATTATATTTACACAAAAATTTGTACACAAATGTTTATATCAGCTTTACTGTTAGTAGTACTGAGTTAACAAATCAGATATTTTTCAATGGATAAATGGTTAAATAATCTGTGGCACATGGGATATTGCTCAACAATACAAAGAAATAATCTATTGAGACATGCAACAACTTGATGGATCTCAAGTGAGTTAGGCTGAATTAAACAATAAAATCCCCCAGGGCTACATACTGCATAATTATATGATATTTTTAAAATGGTAAACTTATAAGCATGAAGAAATAATTTCAGTGTCAATATTCTGGTTGTGTTATTTGACTCTAATTATGCAAAATGTTACAAATGAGGAAAACTGGCTGAAAAGTATACAAGATCTCTCAGTATTATTATTTATTATTATCAAATTTTAAGTTCTGGGATGCATGTGCAGATTGTACAGGTTTGTTACATAGGTATACACAGGCTATGGTGGTTTGCTGCACCCATCAACCAGTCATCTACATTAGGTATTTCTCCTAATGCTATCCGTCCCCTAGCCCCCCACCCCACAACAGGCCCCAGTGTGTGATGTTCCCCTCCCTGTTTCCATGTGTTCTCATTGTTCAACTCCCACTTATGAGTGAGAACATGTGGTGTTTGGTTTTCTGTTGTTGTGTTAGTTTGCTGAGAATGATGGTTTCCAGCTGCATCCATGTCCCTGCAAAGAACATGAACTCATCCTTTTTTATGGCTGCATAGTATTCCATGGTGTATATGTGCCACATTTTTATCATCTAGTCTAGCATTGATGGGCATTTGGGTTGGTTCCAAGTCTTTGCTATTGTGAACAGTGCTGCAGTAAACATACATGTGCCTATGCCTTTGTAGTAGAATGATTTATAATCCTTTGGGCATATACCCAGTAATGGGATTGCTGGGCAGATGGTATTTCTGGTTCTAAATCTTTGAGGAATCACCATGCTGTCTTTCACAATGGTTGAAATAATTTACACTCCCACCAACAGTGTAAAAGCATTCTTATTTCTCCACATCCTCTCCTCTGTTAAAATTTTCACTCTGAAGTAATTGTAAATTCACATGCAGTTTTTTTCTTGACTTTTTAATGATCACCATTCTAACTGACATGAGATAGTATCTCACTGTGGTTTTGATTTGCAATTTTCTAATGACAGTGATGATGAGCTTTTTTTCATATGTTTCTTGGCCACATAAATGTCTTCTTTTGAGAAGTGTCTGTTCATTTCCTTTTCTCACTTTTTGATGAGGTTATTTTTTCTTGTACATTTTTATTTGTAGATTCTGGATATTTGCCCTTTCTCGGATAGATAGATTGCAAAAATTTTCTCCCCATCTGTAGGTTGCCTGTTCACTCTGATGATAGTTTCTTTTGCTGTGGAGAAGCTCTTTAGTTTAACTAGATCCCATTTGTCAGTTTTGGCTTCTGTTGCCATTGCGTTTGGTGTTTTAGTCATGAAGTCTTTACCCATGCCTAGGTCCTGAATGACATTGCCTATGTTTTATTCTAGTGTTTTTATGATTTGGGGTCTTACATTTAAGTCTTTAATCCATCTTGAGTTAATTTTTGTATATGGTGTAAGGAAGGGATCCAGTTTCAGTTTTCTGCATATGGCTAGCCAATTTTCCCAACATTCCATGCTCATGGATAGGAAGAAGCAATATCATGAAAATGGCCATACTGCCCAAAGTAAATTATAAATTCAATGCTATCACCATCAAGCTACCATTGCCTTTCTTCACAGAATTAGAAAAAAACTACTTTAAATTTCACATGGAACAACAACAACAAAAAAAGCCCATATAGCCAAGATAATCCTAAGCAAAAAGAACAAAGCTGGGAGCATCATGCTACCTGACTTCAAGCTATACTACCAGGCTACAGTAACCAAAACAGCAAGGTACTGGTACCAAAACAGATATATAGACCAACGGAACAGAACAGAGGCCTCAGAAATAATACCATACATCTACAACCATCTGATCTTTGACAAACCTGACAAAAACAAGCAATGGGGAAAAGATTCCCTATTTAATAAATGGTGTTGTATTATTTTTTAAAAACTGGATGTGAATTTATAACACTCCAAAGTGAAAATTTTAATTAAAAATACTATGAGCAAGGGAAAAGCCATATAAAATGTAAGTGTGAATAGAATATGTGATGTAATGACTGTGAAGTGGATTTAGTAAAAGATAGGTTATTGGAGGAAAGCAGCTTTGGAACAAAACCAAAATAAAAATTAGCAAGTGCAGATAAATTCTGAGGAGGTATATGTTAAAAGACAAGGTTGAAGTAATGGAGTCAGAAATGTGTAAGCCACAATGTACAAAGAAGACATGAGTTTCTCTTCTAATAATTTTCAGAGTAACCAAAGTTAATTAATAGAAGTTTGTGAAAACTACACAGAGTGGGTAACAGTGAAATGCCAATCTAAATCATAATAACTTATTAAACTGAATGACTTGAGAAAAATTATATTTGGGTCAGTTTATACTAGCTGTATTTAAAATATCAGCTTATGTACCTGGCATGACATTCTGGATAAGGTGTAATAAACATTTTCAACTGGTTGATCCTCCTTCTGTTTATTCTGTTTTATTTGCTTTATTTTCTAAAAGAAATAAAAAGCATGTATATTCTCAGGTACGTATTTGAAAATCTGAGACTTATATTAAAGCTTCTTAAGGTTTAAATGATAAAATTTTCATTTGACTTTCTTTTTTTTTTAATTTATTTATTTTTTATTATACTTTAAGTTCTAGGGTACATGTGCATAACGTTTATATCATGTATAACTCCCCAATGCAATCCCTCCCTCCTCCCCCCTCCCCATGATAGGCCCCAGTGTGTGATGTTCCCTTCCCGAGTCCAAGTGATCTCATTGTTCAGTTCCCACCTATGAGTGAGAACATGCGGTGTTTGGTTTTCTCTTCTTGTGATAGTTTGCTAAGAATGATGGTTTCCAGCTGCATCCGTGTCCCTACAAAGGACGCAAACTCATCCTTTTTGATGGCTGCATAGTATTCCATGGTGTATATGTGCCACATTTTCTTAATCCAGTCTGTCACAGATGGACATTGGGTTGATTCCAAGTCTTTGCTATTGTGAATAGTGCCGCAATAAACATACGTGTGCATGTGTCTTTGTAGTAGAGTAATTTATAACCTTTGGGTATATACCCAGTAGTGGGATGGCTGGGTCATATGGTACATCTAGTTCTAGATCCCCGAGGAATCGCCATACTGTTTTCCATAATGGTTGAACTAGTTTACAATCCCACCAACAGTGTAAAAGTGTTCCTATTTCTCCACATCCTCTCCAACATCTATTGTTTCCTGACTTCTTAATGATTGCCATTCTAACTGGTGTGAGATGGTATCTCATTGTGGTTTTGATTTGCATTTCTCTGATGGCGAGTGATGACGAGCATTTTTGAGTGTCTGTTGGCTGTATGGATGTCTTCTTTTGAGAAATGTCTGTTCATATCCTTTCCCCACTTTTTGATGGGGTTGTTTGTTTTTTTCTTGTATATTTGTTTGAGTTCTTTGTAGATTCTGGATATTAGCCCTTTGTCAGATGAGTAGGTTGCAAAAATTTTCTCCCATTCTGTAGGTTGCCTGTTCACTCTGATGGTAGTTTCTTTTGCTGTGCAAAAGCTCTTTAGTTTAATTAGATCCCATTTGTCATTTTGGCTATTGCTGCCATTGCTTTTGGTGTTTAGACATGAAGTCCTTGCCCATGCCTATGTCCTGAATGGTACTACCTAGATTTTCTTCTAGGGTTTTTATGGTATTAGGTCTAACATTTAAGTCTCTAATCCATCTTGAATAATTTTCGTATAAGGGGTAAGGAAAGGATCCAGTTTCAACTTTCTACTAGGCTAGCCAATTTTCCCAGCACCATTTATAAATAGGGAATCCTTTCCATTTCTTGTTTTGTCAGGTTTGTCAAAGATCAGAGGGCTGTAGATGTGTGGTATTATTCTGAGGACTCTGTTCTGTTCCATTGGTCTATTTCTCTGTTGTGGTACCAGTACCATGCTGTTTTGGTTACTGTAGCCTTGTAGTATAGTTTGAAGTCAGGTAGCGTGACGCCTCCAGCTTTGTCCTTTTGACCTAGGATTGTCTTGGCAATGCAGACAAAACCCTCTTTTTGGTTCCATATGAACTTTAAAGCAGGTTTTTCCAATTCTGTGAAGAAATCATTGGTAGCTTGATGGGGATGGCATTGAATCTATAAATAACCTTGGGCAGTATGGCCATTTTCACGATATGATTCTTCCTATCCATGAGCATGGTATGTTCTTCCATTTGTTTGTGTCCTCTTTGATTTCACTAAGCAGTGGTTTGTAGTTCTCCTTGAAGAGGTCCTTTACATCCTTGTAAGCTGGATTCCTAGGTATTTTATTCTCTTTGAAGCAATTGTGAATGGAAGTTGATTCCTGATTTGGCTCTCTGATTGTCTGTTACTGGTGTGTAAGAATGCTTGGGATTTTGCACATTAATTTGTATCCTGAGACTTTGCTGAAGTTGCTTATCAGCTTAAGGAGATTTTGGGCTGAGACGATGGGGTTTTCTAAATATACAATCATGTCATCTGCAAACAGGGACAATTTGACTTCTTCTTTTCCTAACTGGATACCTTGATTTATTTCTCTTGCCTGATTGCCTAGCCAGAACTTCCAACACTATGTTGAATAGGAGTGGTGAGAGAGGGCATCCCTGTCTTGTGCCAGTTTTCAAAGGGAATTTTTCCAGTTTTTGCCCATTCAGTATGATATTAGCTGTGGGTTTGTCATAGATAGCTCTTATTATTATGAGGTACGTTCCATCAATACCGAATTTATTGAGCGTTTTAGCATAAAGGGCTGTTGAATTTTGTCAAAAGCCTTTTCTGCATCTATTGAGATAATCATGTGGTTCTTGTCTTTGGTTCTGTTTATATGCTGGATTACGTTATTGATTTGCGAATGTTGAACCAGCCTTGCATCCAGGGATAAAGCCCACTTGATCATGGTGGATAAGCTTTTTGATGTGCTGCTGAATCCGGTTTGCCAGTATTTTATTGAGAATTTTGCATCGATGTTCATCAGGGATATTGGTCTAAAATTCTCTTTTTTTGTTGTGTCTCTGCCAGGCTTTGGTATCAGGATGATGTTGGCCTCATAAAATGAGTTAGGGAGGATTCCCTCTTTTCTATTGATTGGAATAGTTTCAGAAGGAATGGTACCAGCTCCTCCTTGTACCTCTGGTAGAATTCAGCTGTGAATCCATCTGGTCCTGGACTTTTTTTGGTGGGTAGGCTATTAATTGTTGCCTCAATTTCAGAGCTGTTATTGGTCTATTCAGGGATTCAACTTCTTCCTGGTTCAGTCTTGGGAGAGTGTAAGTGTCCAGGAAATATCCATTTCTTCTAGATTTTCTAGTTGATTTGCGTAGAGGCATTTATAGTATTCTCTGATGGTTGTTTGTATTTCTGTGGGGTCGGTGGTGATATCCCCTTTATCATTTTTATTGCATCTATTTGATTCCTCTCTCTTTTCTTCTTTATTAGTCTTGCTAGCGGTCTGTCAATTTTGTTGATCTTTTCAAAAAACAACTCCTGGATTCATTGATTTTTTGGAGGGTTTTGTGTGACTCTATCTCCTTCAGTTCTGCTCTGATCTTAGTTATTTCTTGCCTTCTGCTAGCTTTTGAATGTGTTTGCTCTTGCCTCTCTAGTTCTTTTAATTGTGATGTTAAAGTGTCAATTTTAGATCTTTCCTGCTTCTCTTGTGGGCATTTAGTGCTATAAATTTCCCTCTACACACTGCTTTAAATGTGTCCCAGAGATTCTGGTATGTTGTATCTTTGTTCTCATTGGTTTCAAAGAACATCTTTATTTCTGCTTTCATTTCGTTATGTACCCAGTAGTCATTCAGGAGCAGGTGTTCAGTTTCCATGTAGTTGAGCGGTTTTGATTGAGTTTCTTAGTCCTGAGTTCTAGTTTGATTGCACTGTGGTCTGAGAGACAGTTGTTATAATTTCTGTTCTTGTACATTTGCTGAGGAGTGCTTTACTTCCAATTATGTGGTCAATTTGGAATAAGTGCGATGTGGTGCTGAGAAGAATGTATATTCTGTTGATTTGGGGTGGAGAGTTCTATAGATGTCTATTAGGTCCGCTTGGTGCAGAGATGAGTTCAATTCCTGGATATCCTTGTGAACTTTCTGTCTCGTTGATCTGTCTAATGTTGACAGTGGAGTGTTGAAATCTCCCATTATTATTGTATGGGAGTCTAAGTCTCTTTGTAAGTCTCTAAGGACTTGCTTTATGAATCTGGGTGCTCCTGTATTGGGTGCATATATATTAGGAGAGTTAGCTCTCCTGTTGAATTGATCCCTTTACCATTATGTAATGGCCTTCTTTGTCTCTTTTGATCTTGATGGTTTAAAGTCTGTTTTATCAGAGACTAGGATTGCAACCCCTGCTTTTTTTGTTCTCCATTTGCTTGGTAGATCTTCCTCCATCCCTTTATTTTGAGCCTACGTATGTCTCTGCATGTGAGAGGGTCTCCTGAATACAGCAGACTGATGGGTCTTGACTCTTTATCCAGTTTGCCAGTCTGTGTCTTTTAATTGGAGCATTTAGTCCATTTACATTTAAGGTTAATATTGTTATGTGTGAACTTGATCCGTCATTATGATATTAAGTGGTTATTTGCTCGTTAGTTGATGCAGTTTCTTCCTCGCCTCGATGGTCTTTACATTTTGGCATTTTTTGCAATGGCTGGTACGGTTGTTCCTTTCCATGTTTAGGGCTTCCTTCAGGGTCTCTTGTAAGGCAGGCCTGGTGGTGACAAAATCTCTAAGCATTTGCTTATCTGTAAAGGATTTTATTTCTCCTTCACTGATGAAGCTTAGTTGGCTGGATATGAAATTCTGGGTTGAAAATTCTTTTCTTTAAGAACGTTGAATATTGGCCCCCACTCTCTTCTGGCTTGTAAGTTTCTGCCGAGAGATCTGCTGTTAGTCTGATGGGCTTCCCTTTGTGGGTAACCCGACCTTTCTCTCTGGCTGCCCTTAAGATTTTTTCCTTCATTTCAACTTTGGTGAATCTGGCAATTATGTGTCTTGGAGTTGCTCTTCTGGAGGAGTATCTTTGTGGCGTTCTCTGTATTTCCTGAATTTGAATGTTGGCCTGCCCTACTAGGTTGGGGAAGTTCTCCTGGATGATATCCGAAGAGTGTTTTCCAACTTGGTTCCATTTTCCCCCTCACTTTCAGGCACCCCAATCAGACGTAGATTTGGTCTTTTTACATAATCCCATACTTCTTGCAGGCTTGTTCATTCTTTTTCTTCTTTTTCTTTTGGTTTCTCTTCTCGCTTCATTTCATTCATTTGATCCTCAATCGCTGATACTCTTTCTTCCAGTTGATCGAGTCGGTTACTGAAGCTTGTGCATTTGTCATGTATTTCTCGTGTCATGGTTTCATCTCTGTCATTTCGTTTATGATCTTCTCTGCATTAATTAGTCTAGCTGTCAATTCTTCCACTTTTTTTCAAGATTTTTAGTTTCTTTGCACTGGGTACATAATTCCTCCTTTAGCTCTGAGAAGTTTGATGGGCTGAAGCCTTCTTCTCTCATCTCGTCAAAGTCATTCTCTGACCAGCTTGATCGTTGCTGGCGATGGGCTGCGCTCCTTTGCAGGGGGAGATGCACTCTTATTTTTGGATTTCCAGCTTTTCTGCCCTGCTTCTTCCCCATCTTTGTGGTTTATCTGTCTCTGGTCTTTGATGATGGTGACGTACTGATGGGGTTTTGGTGTAGGTGTCCTTCCTGTTTGATAGTTTTCCATCTGACAGTCAGAAGGACTGTCTGTTGGTCTGTTGGAGATTGCTTGAGGTCCAATCCAGACCTGTTTGCCTGGGTATCAGCAGCAGAGGTTGCCGAAGATAGAATATTGCTGAACAGCGAGTGTACCTGTCTGATTCTCCTTTGGAAGTTTCCTCTCAGGGATGACTCCACCCTGTGAAGTGTGGGGTGTCAGACTGCCCCTAGTGGGGGATGTCTCCCAGCTAGGCTACTCAGGGGTCAGGGACCCACCTGAGCAGGCAGTCTGTCCGTTCTCGGATCTCAACCTCCGCGTTGGGAGATCCACGGCTCTCCCCAAAGCTGTCAGACAGAGTCGTTCGCCTCTGCACCGCCCCCGCTGCTTTCCCTATTGGACCTCAGCTGTGGGCTGTCCCCAGAGGTGGAGTCTACAGAGACAGGCAGGTTTCCTTGAGCTGCTGTGAGCTCCACCCAGTTCGAGCTTCCCAGCGGCTTTGTTTACCTACTGAAGCCTCAGCAATGGCGGGCGCCCCTCCCCCAGCCCTGCTGCTACCTTGCGGATAGATCGCCGCAGACTGCTGTGTTAGCAGTGAGGGAGGCTCCGTGGGCGTGGGACCCTCCCCGCCAGGTGTGGGATATATTCTCCTGGTGTGCCTGTTTCCTTAAAGCGCAGTATGGGGGGGGAGTACCCGATTTCCAGGTGTTATGTGTCTCAGTTCCCCTGGCTAGGAAAATGGGATTCCTTCCCCCTTGCGCTTCCAGGTGAGGCGATGCCTCGCCCTGCTTCAGCTCACGCTGGTCAGGCTGCAGTAGCTGACCAGCACCGATTGTCCGGCACTCCCTAGAGAGATGACCCCAGTACCTCAGTTGAAAATGCAGAAATCACCGGTCTTCTGTGTCACTCGCGTTGGGAGTTGGAGACTGGAGCTGTTCCTATTCGGCCATCTTGCTCCGCCCCTTCATTTGACTTTCAAAACAATAGTCCATAAACATATACACCTACTGTGTACCCATAAAAATTAAAATTAAAAATATATATTTAAAAGAGGAATTTCAAATTATATTTCTTATTTTTATTCTTTTTTTAAAAACTTTAATTTATACTAGAGGTGGGGTCTCACTATATTACCCAGGCTGGTCTCAAACTCCTGGGCTCAATCGATCATCCTGTTTCAGCCTCCCAAATTGCTGGGATTACAGACATGAGCTACGGGGCCCAGCTATATTTTTTTCTAAAAAATATCATAAACCTTAAAAAGAAGTCTGAATAAAGCAAAGTCAAATATCTACCTTCTATTTATCATTTAAGTGCTCCATTTAGAATTAAAAATACTTTATTAAATGATATAAAATAAATTACAGCCTAGATTTTACCAACTATGAAGAATAAATGCATATCAACTTAGTTTAATCAGAAATGTTTGTCAGCAATCATGAATTCTCATGCTTACCTTTTTATATATTAATGCAATTTTCATGTGACCAAAAAGTATAAGCAAAAACTGAAGCAAAACTTCATAGAAATTTCATTGTATTCTTCACCCTTGTCACAATTTTTTTTCACTAAAATAAATATTTATTGTAAATATATGTATGTATTATAATTTCTATATTGCGGATGTACCTACTAACAGTTCTAACTAGATCATTATTTACTGAGTCAAAAATGACCAAAGTTAATGTACCATATCAATATTGCAATCTCTCTCACTGGATGGATTATGCTTGTAATGAGCCCTAACTGAATTTTATTCATCTTTTGGGGGTTTGAAATTTCCAAATGAAAACTAATTACAAGATTGTGTGTTATTTTAACCCTTTTTTCATTATTGTTGCTAATTAAGAAGGCTATATATAGATATTTTAAATCATCTGGACTTAGTCATTTATATGTCAGATTATTTTTAGTTTGCGATAAAAAAGAAAAGAAAGAAAGTACATGTTTCAATTCTGTGGGTATATGCAAAAACAGAAACATTTAGGCTGTATCCAAGGCAATGGCAACAAAGACAAAAATTGACAGTTGGAACCTAATTAAACCAAAGAGCTTCTGCACAACAAAATAAACTATCAACAGAGTAACCAGAAAATCTACAGAATTGGAGAAAATTCAAAAACTATGCATCCAACAAAGGTCTAATATCCAGAATCTATAAGAAACTTAAAGAGTCGAACAAGCAAATCAATAACTCCATTAAAAGTGGGCAGCAGACATGAACAGATACGTCTCAAAAGAAGACAGACATACAAGCAGCCAACAAACATGAAAAATACTCAGCATCATTCTCATCAGAGAAATGTAACCAAAACCACAATGAGATACCATCTCACACGAATCAGAATGGCTACTATTAAAAAGTCAAAAAACAGCAGATGCTGATGTTGTTGGTGAGGCTGTGAAGAAAAGCAAACGCTTACATACTGTTGGTGGGAATGTAAATTATTCACCTACTGTGAAAAGCAATTTGTAGATTTCCCCAAGAACATAAAACACAACTGTGATTTGACCAAGCAATCCCAATACTGGGTAAATATCCAAAAGAAAATAAGTAATTCTACCAAAAAAGAATACACATGCACTCTTATGTTCATCACAGCGCTATTCACGGTAACAAAGACATTGAGTCAAACTAGGTGTCCATGAATGGTGGGCTGGATTTTTTTTTTTTTTAAATGTGGCATATTTAGACCATGGAATACTATGCAGCCATAGAAATGAAATCACATCAATTGCAGCAACATGAATGCAGCTAGAGGCCATAATCCTAAGCAAATTAATACAGTTACAGAAAATCCAATACAGCATATTATGGCTTATAAGTGGGAGCTGAACTTTGAGTACTCATGCACAAAAAGATGGCAGCAATACACACTGCAGACTACTAGAGTGGGAAGAGAGGAAGGAGGCAAGTGTTGAAAAACAATCTATTGTGTATTATGCTCAGTACCTGGGTGATGGGATCTATTGTACCACCAACCTCAGCATCATGTAATATTCCCAGGTAACAAACCTACACATGTACCTCCTGAATCTAAAATGAAAGTTTGAAATTATTTAAAAAAACTTAGCTTGTTATAATGTCCTGAAACTATATTATCCCACTTTATAATTATGCCTAATTATCAAAAATTCACAGAGATGTGCATTCAAGTATATTTTAGATTGCTCAGTAAATTATATTTCCAAATGATCTATCCCTACAAAATGTAGGAATATTTTTGATCAAAAAGTACATCCAATAGGAAGTAGAAATTAATTTTTATTTAATTTGATTTAGCAGCATAAAGCATCTTGACAATTTAGATTGTTTCTTCTACTGGAATGTTAAAGAAAATATAGGAATGCCTACCATAAAGTCTACTTTGCATATATCAAATATAATTTTTAAAAATCTCTTAATGCTTATAACATTCTTCTATAGAGGGAAAGAGAGATTGTTTTTTCCTTTCCTAACATATGAAGCATAAATAGGCATTATACGTTCTGTCTAGACATTGAAAAAAGAAAGTGGCAGAACTCCTAGAGCTAAGATTTGCATTCACCTTAAGTCTTACTGAGAAGTGCAAACAAATATTGTACAACAACTACATTTAATACTTCAGTTAATTTTCCAGATATAGGTCAAATATTTATCAGTTTTATTTTAGCAGAATATGAACCAGGTTAAATTATCTTTGTTACACATCTGTTCACAGTCTAATATATGACAAACAATTTTCTAAGCTTTGTTTTAAATGTAATTATTCAAGAAATAAATGGTGCCATCATTTTCCAAAAACATACTCCATGTTCCAAGTGAGATGTATTCCACACCTACATCTCTATTGAATTAAATGAGTAAATGAAGGGAAAAAACAGTTAGGTATGGTTAGTTTTAATATATTCCTTATTTAACTTGAATGTAATAATATAAATTTCATAAGCATAGAGTCTGGCTACATAGCAAAGTAATTAACAGCAGGACTTATTAGCTCTGATCCTTCATTCAAATTACTTAATTATCTGTCCTTAAATATTCTCATGTATAAAATTGGAATCAAATAAGAATAAGAATAACATTGCAGGATTGCCATGAAGATTAAATGAGCATCGGCATCAAAGGTTTGTTAACCCAGGGTCTCTCAGATACTAACTACGGTATCAATCTTAGTTTTAATACTTTATTTTTTAAAAACTAATTTTACATATTTAAAATTAAAGAAACTCTTGAATTATTAAATAATAATTTTTCACACTGTGGCTATTAAGGCTAACATTTTTATTGTGACTAAATTTGTATTACACTTCTGAACAAACATGTATTACTATAAGACATTGGGTGTGATGCATGATATTATCTTAATCTGACATGCCCGTAGGATGTAGACATCTGATTAAACGTTACTTCTGGATGTGTCTGTGAAGGTGTTTCTGAAAGCGGTAAGCATTTTAATTGGTTAACTGAGTCAAGCAGATGGCTCTCCCCTTTGCATGGGCATCATCCAATCCTTTGAGAGTCTGAATAAAACAAAAAGGCAAAAGTGAAAGAAGGTTGGATCCTTCCTTCCTCTGCCACAATGCTTGAGCTGGAATGACAATCTTCTGTCCTGGAACTACTGGTTCTTAAGCCTTCACACTTTAGACTAAGACCTAAACCATCAGTCCTTAAACTCTAAGGCCTTTTAACTAGACAGGCTTCTCTGAGTCTCTGGCATGCAGGTGACAGAGCATGAGAATTTTCAACCTCCATAATTATGTGAAACAATGTCTTATAACAAATCTAATTTACCTATCTAGCTAGCCAGCTATGCTACAGATTGAATTTTTCTGGAAAACCCCGAAAAATGCAGATTTTGGTACTGGGAGTAGCCAGCTATGCTACAGATTGAATTTTTCTGGAAAACCCCAAAAAATGCAGATTTTGGTACTGGGAGTATTCTAGAGGAAAAAAAAATCTAAACATGCATTTCTGTATTGGATCTAGAGTTTCTGGAATTGGCTTCCTAATCTGATATAATTCAGATATTCCATTGACCCTATTTCCAGTAATAGAGCACTGATAGTCCACAGCATAAATTGGTAAGAGACATACAAAATATTTGTATTGGATACTCTTGATTAACCACTTATAAGAAACGAGTTTGATAACTATGTTTATAATACTTTTAAACATTTATAGAAAAGTGAGAAATATGATAAAGTTGGTTAGTTGCTCAAATGTCACTGGTTTAATGTGGTTACATATATTTATGTATATATTATATATTATATATGTTTATAGGTATATATCTATATGTACTATGTATGTATATATGTTTATAGGCATATATTTATATATGCATATAGGTATATATTTATATATAATATCTATCCATATGTATATACACAAAATGATATATAATATATGTTAAATATATATATCAGGGACTTGTATATTTATATTAATATATCACATATATGATATACTTATATCATATATATCAAATCCCTGAAATATACATAAACATATTATGTATATTAAGCATATCTATATTTATATATACAACCTCAAGTGCTGCATAAATGACTTGAAAGTTTCTATGTGTGTCTTGAAAGAAACTTTTATCTTCTATAGCCACAGAGCTGATGTTGCTGAAAATCAAACTCAGAATCTCATCCCGCAATTGTCTGAATTACAATTCAAGTTGAACTCCTGACCAGCTTCTCAGGGTGTCTAGTGTAAAAGCAGAAAAAAAAAATGATTGGGGAAAAAATGGCATCTTGTAAGTTGGAATGGGGACATGTGGAATGAGTGATTATACTGGGAAAACTGAGCTTCTAAATTCTGATGACAGTTTTGTCAGTGCAACAGTTCTTCCCAACCGCAGCATAAGTGGCCTCCCTACTCCAAGCAGAAGCAGTATCTCCATGCTTGATGAAAGCCATCTCTCCTCTCCAAGTGGCAACATCATCCACACCCCCAGTGGTATCAGCCTTTCCACCCCTGGATGAGTGGATTAACTCTGTATTACCTGAAAAAAAAACAGTAATTACCTCCCCGAGACAATTGCCACACCAGACAATGCTGATTCTCTTCATGATTCATCTATTTTACCCTTATTTGCTTATAGGCCTGTAACTGGACTCAGGTACCACCAGGCCACTAATGACGAGGTACAAAGTGTGACCAACAAGGAGGTGTGCTGCACTTCCAGAAACTACTTGACATTTCTAATTAATACAGACATAAATCAGGGAATATGTGTGGAAATAAATATGGAGGTTATGGGATAATGGTGGAAGTGACATAAAATTGGATTAAGCCAAATTTATTAATATAGGCTCACTTAACAGAGATTCTGCATTTAATGTTGCAGTTCAGGGAGTTAAAAACTACTCTAGCAGTTTTTTGTCTTTTTTTTTTTTTTTTTTTATGATTGGCTGAGACAGAGACCAAAATATTGCCCATTTTGAGTGAACTGGAAATGCCTGACCTCCTATGGTATAATGTAGAAAAAGGGATTAAGAGGCTTAGAGAAAATTGAATGTTAGAGTGGATTTTTCATTTAGTACTTACTCACCCACACCAGGATAGCCCAGAAGTTATACCTTTCACCACTACTTTGAGAAATAAATATTTGGGGAAACTCCACTATCTATGAAGAGCTCTGTGATTGCTTTTCTGTGCGGGATTGATCTTACAATGGGAACTACAGCCATTCAATTAGAAAAACTAAATGCAATGGGAGTAAATGTATTTCAGAGGCACAAGGGTGAAGTGTTGGCAATCAACCACCAAAGGCAGGGTTGTCATGGTTACCCTAATGGACAGCAAAGTAAAAGCAGCAATCAGAATAGTCTGACTGATGTACACCTATGACATTGGCTAGTCAATCACGATATTTGAAAAGTGAAATAGAAAGGAAGCCTACTATCTTCTTACCTGATTTATATAAGAAGGAAAGTTGTAGGTTAATTGAACAGAAGTCTAACTTGAATCATTAAAGTGTAGAATCACAGCCCCTCAATCAGTTTCCAGAACTGGGCCAGTTTACAGACCCAGAATCCCTTATAGAATTAAAAGGCTATATCTTCTCCAGGAAGGACCCTGATACACGACAATTTATGTTGTTAATATTTCTCTAAACCTTCCATATCGGACTCAACATTTCAGCAGCACAAATCAACACTGAGTTCTCAATATACCTCCATTTCCCAGAGTGATCAGCCAATGGTACCTAGTGACATGTCGATTACATTAGGCCACCTCAGTCATGGAAAGGGAAGTATTTTGTTCATATTGGAGTGGGCATTTACTACAGTTTATAATTTGCCTTTCCTGCATGCAATGCTTTTGTCTAAACTACCATCTGTGGACTTATAGAATGTTTGATCCACCATTATAACATTCCACACAGCATTGCCTCTTGTCAAGAAACTCACTTCATAGAAAACGAACAGTGACAATAGGCCCATGTTATTCACCATCCTGAAGCAGCTAGCTTGATAAAATAGATGTGTCTTTTTGAAGACACAGTTACAGTACCAGCTGGGTATGAAGAGTTTTCAGGGGTGGGGCAAGGTTTTCCAGAAGGCTTTATATGTTCTCCATCAGTTGGTAATATTTGGTGCTTTGTCCCATGGCCAGAATTCACAGGTCTAGGAATCAAGGTGTGGAAATGGGAGTGGCATCACTCACCATTATCCCCTGTGACACTAGCAAAAATGTTGCTTGCTGTTACTGCACTATTATACTCTGCTGGCCTAGAGGACTTAGTTCCAAAGGGAGGAAACCTTCTACCAGGAAACACAATAATCATTTCATTAGAATGAAAGTTAAGACTGTCACTCAGTCACTTATAACTACTCATGCCTCTGAATCAACAGGGAAATGAAAGTTACTGTTCTGGGTAGGGTAATTGATTTTGATTACCAAAGTGAAATTTGACTGCTACTCCACAATGGGGATAATAAAGAGTATGCCTGAAATACAGAAAATCCCTTAGGGTGTCTTAGTGTTACCATAATCTATGATGAAGATCCACAGAATGTTAGAACAACCTAATCCAGACAGGACTGCTCATAATGCAGACCCATCAGGAAGGAAGGTTTGGTTAACCTCACCAGGTAAACAACCACGACCAATTGATATACTTGCTGAGGGAATACAGAATGGGTAGTAGAAGAAAGTAGTTATAAATACTAGATATGACCACGGGGCCAGTTAGAGAGTTGAGGGTTTTTGTGTGTGTGTGTGCTTTACCATTTACAAATCTTTCACGTACATTCTCATTTGACCCTCATAACAACCCTGTGAGATAGGCATCATGGATTTTCTACTCATTAAACAGATGAAGACAGTGACTCTCAGAGCAGTTCACTGATATGCCCAAGGCTCTACAGTTAGTGAGTGGTTTGTATTAATATCAGACTTTGGCCTAAAAATTCAGCACCCCTCTTCCCCTCATACTTATCCCACCTACTTCACAGGGATAATGAAGACAAAATGAATTCAAGGTTAGAAAAATACTTTGAGGGAGAAAAGCACTATATAATTATACCTACAAACTATGATTTTCCACAGTATATGGCTCATTCCTCTTCTCATCTGAGCTTGTGTGTGAACCCAGAATTGTATATGGCCTCTGTCCTGTGCTCAGTAAGCAATAAGGCAGGCAGTGGGTACAGTGTGATACTGTTTAAAGTTACATAAATTACAATCAGGGTAACTGCTATTATTAGGCAAATTGAAAAACAGCACAGAAAGGCCAGTGTGCAACTAGGACCCACTAAAGCTCAGAGCAAAGCAATGCAAGATTATCAGATAAGGCATGATTGCATAGAAGGAAAATGGGGTGTCAGAGTTCAAACTGGTGCACACAGACAGTTATCTAAGGCAGAGTGGTGGCAAAGAAGTTATTTGTTCCATGTTACACAAACAAGAGCAGAAGATTCATGGGAACCCATACAAAAGCATCTTGTGTCACACAGATCTCTCCAGCTGCCTGGAGGGAAAATACACAACAGGGTCACCATCAAAGAATGACTGCACCTGTGTTCATATCCTGGACTATACCAAGGAATAGCTCCACGCTAAACTGTCTTGGCAAAAATACAACCAGTGCCATCATTCCTAATCACACTAACAAATAGAATGTCTTTTAAGGTAATGAGCTAGATGGCTGTGTTTAGGTTTTTTTCAGGATTTACTTTCGATTCTCCTGCTTTAAGACTCAAAGAAAGTTATATTGAGTTTTTATTGATGATGTGTTTTTAACAGAGTGTGATTTTTAACAGAGTGTGTTTTTAACAGAGTGTGATAGGTGAATTAAACATATTAAAAGAGTTCTATAGCATCTGTTCAGAAAAGATTATATACTATACAAACTATTCAAGTCATACAAAACCATTTTTCATTGTCTTTTCAACTGAGAATACTATTCCACATGCTTCTTCTCCTGAGGTGGTTCATACTGAGCAAGATTTGCTTTCAGGTTTTATTTTCTTCTACAATAGCTTCAGATTTCTCTTTCATTTCGGTCAGTTCTAGGTGAAGCAGCTCTATTTCTAGATTCTCTGGGGTAGCAGCTTCTAAGTGATGCTTTAAAAAATCCAAAGCACTGTTAGGTTTCTCTGGTTCTTCATATAAGGCTACCAACACCTTGGTCAGCGTGTCCAGCACCCCCGACTTCCCCAAGTATCTCTGGAACTGCTCACGCTTCAAGTCGATGACTTTGTAATGGGCCATAGTGACAGCAGCAGTGGCGTAGCCGGCGCCGGACATGGAGAATTGAGGGTTTTAATTGTCATGAGTATTTTCTTAGGTTTTTAAGAATGCATTTGTGTGTGTGTATGTTCATGTGCATATACACAGCAAATATATTTGTTTTCTTCCCTCTCTTTTGTCTTATCATGTAACATAAGATGAATATACTTTATGTAAAAGTTTCAAAGTGTTGTTAATTTTACATCATAACATTTAAGCTAAGGAATATCAGGAAAAGTAAACATCCCTCAAAGATTTTACCTCTTCTCTGGGGAAGAAGTTAGTGCATTTTTCAATATATCCAGGATAATTGCACTATGTTAGGCAGAATTATGATATTGTTATTGTCTTTATTTGAAGACTAAATATGGTTTGAGATGGATATGGGTACCAAGTTGGCAAGGCGTGGACTTCTAATAGTTAATTTTATGTGTCAACTTGACATGGCCATGAATGTTCAGATACGTGGTTAAAAACTTTTGTCATGTTTATCTATAATAGTGTTTCTGTAAAGTGATTAGCATTTGAATTGACGAACTAAATGAAATATACGGCCCTTCCAAATATGTGTGGGCATCATCCAATCCATTGAGCACCTGAATAGAACAAAAAATGGAGGAAGCTTGGATTATCCTTCCCTCTGCCAGACTGCTTGAGCTACGACATCAATCTGCCACCTTCAGCGCTACTGGTTCCTAAGCCTTCAGATTAGTCCTGGAATCTACATAATTGACCCTCCAGCTCTCAGGCCTTTGAGCTATGCCACTGGCTTTCCTGTGTCTACAACTTGCAAACAGCATATCACGAGATTTCTCAGCCTCTATAATTGTGTGAGATAGTACCGTATAACAAATCCCTCTCTATGGGTTCTGTTTCTCTGAAGAACACTGATGAATACTCTGTGCTTTGAGATTTCAAGGTATTTCTTTCAACATATTTGCTAGGAGAAAAGGAATTTTAACTGATTATGAGCCTTTTATGGTGGCACTTAATATCCTTCTTTACTGTTCCTATTTTGAATAAGATCATTGCTTTAACGAGACTGTTTCTAACTCCTGAAATAACTATAGGATGTATGTACACTCAAATTTTTTAGGGTAAAGAAAAAATTGCCCACTATAGCATATTGCTTTTCATGACATGAAATCATTCTCTTTCTCTCTCTGCTCCTTCCAAAGCATCTTTCAATGTTTCAGAGTGTTTTCCTTATATAGGAAAAGAAAGAGGCTTATTATGAGAAATTATCATACCTACCATACTCCTATTATGTAATCATGCCATTGGAATCTAGCTTTCTGTTTTTTAATCTGAATAATGGTACAAAAAAAGTTACACTGCTATTATAGTCATATTAATTATCCCCCTTTTAAAACAAAATGCACACATATTTTTTAAAATGTCTTGCACCCCATAGTTCAGACTTTAATGTTCCACTTTTCAAAGTTTTTCAGCTCACCCATCTTCCAGACATCCATATACAATTCACCTTAGTGTGACTTTTTCATGTTCTTTCACAGAAGCGTAGTTCCATTTTGTTCCAGTTCTATTGTTTTGTCTTTCACATTCTTTGCTCACCTTTATCCTATATTGGTTTACCACTCTCGATTGTACTTATACATTTTATTGTCTATGTTTTCAACTAAACTGTGCTCCTTAAGCTCAAAGGAGAATACTTGTTCATCAATTTCTCTAGTTCTTCATAACACACATTTTGATAATTTCATTAAAGATAAATTGTCAAGTTTGAAAGTGAAACTTATAAAAGGACACATATTTTCCCATGTAGATATGTCAACCATTACCGTATTACTCAGAGTTCCAAAATATGAACAAAAGCACAATTTGCAATGTCATTTTCTAATCACTTGAGCCCAGAGGGGAAGAATGGAAGGGTCCTCAGGTAAAGAGTAACATTGAAAGTTTCATTTTATTGCCTCATGTATTTGCCAAATGTCAGGTTTTCTAAAAGGTAAGTTAAAATAGTATATATGATAAAAGTACTTTCTAACTACAAAATTTAATGAACAAATATTTAGGATGTCCCCTAATAAAAATCTGGCACTTCACAGGCAGCCCTATCAAACATAGCAGCTACACAGTGTGAAAGAAATGTCCACACAACAAAACTTCCCCACTTGGTTGTAAATCATTGATAAAAAAGAGTGATGTCAGAGCTTGATCTTATGTTACCAATAGTTTAACCAAAAAAAAAAAAAAAAGGAAAAATCATTATTGTTGTAGTTGTCTAGTAACAGTCTCACAAAGAAAAACTGCTTAATCTCCATTGAATTACTTGGAAAATCTCCACACATTGGGCAAATTCAAACAAAATTTGGGGTATAAAGTTAGTTTATTTCGGAAGTCATTTTCCGTTGTAGGATGAAGACATGCACTTAAAATGTGTTTATAATATATTCATCACAGTTAAACTTTTATTTTTTTTAATGTGGAGGATTGAGAAAGGTTATATATATTTATATGTATATAAATATATATAATATTTATTTATTCAAAGCTGAAGGGGGAGTCAGAATAATTCTGACACATAGTTCAAACTTGAAGTCATGTGCTGAAGTTTAATATATATTCATATATAAAATATATATAGAGATGTATATTCATATCTGTATATGTATATTCCAGCCTCCAGCTGGAGCTATGTATAGAGAGAGCTTGGGTGCTTCCAGCTGTATATATAGCTCAAGATATTGGAGACTGGAAGTCCAAGAGTATAATGCTGGCATCTGGTGAGAGGTCACTTGTCAAAGATGGAAGGCAGAAGTGAGCATGTGAGATAATGAAAAAAAATGGGGCAAACTTATCTTTTTATTAGGAATCCATTCCCATGATAACAGCATTAATCCATTCATGAGAACAGAACCCTCATAACCTAATCACTTATTAAAGGCTCAACCTCTTCATACCATTACAATGAGGATGAAATTTCCAACACATAAAACTTGAGGGCCACATTGAAACCATAGCATTCCACTCCCGTCATCCAAAATTTTCATTCTTCTCACATTACAAAATAAATGTATTTCATATCAATAATTCCAAAAGTTTGACTCATTCTACTGTTAATTCAAAAGTCAAAAGTTAAGAGTCTTAGCTAAATTAGAAATGGGTCATACTCAAAACATGATTCATCCCAAGCCAAAATCTTCCACCTGCGAACCTGTGAAATCAAAACTAGTTATTTATTTTCAAAGTACAGTGTTGGAACAGGCATAAAATAGACATTCATTATATAAAGGGGGGAATATATAAGAAAAATGGGTAACTGGTACCACATAATTCTAAAACCAAACAGAAGAAATAACATTAAGTCTTAACACTGGAGAATAATCTCTGTGGACTACATGTTCTGCTTCCTAGATACATTGGAGTAGAGGTTGGGCTCCCAAGACTTCAGGCAGCGCTGCCTCCTTTGCTTTGCTGGGCTCAGCCTATGCTTCATCTCTTTCAAGTTGGAGTCTTATGCCTGCAGCTTTTCCAGGATGGGGTTGCACGCTGGTGACCTTACAGTAGTCTTGGGAGTAGCCCCACTTCCACTGCTTCATTAGATAACGTCCTGGTAGAGACTGGTGACTCCACTGCTGAAGCAGGATTCTGTCCTGAACCTCTGGCTATCCTGTACATCCTTTAAATTCTAGGTGGAGGTAACTATATCCCCACAGCTCTTACGTTCTGCAAGCCTGCAGACTTAATGCAGTATGGATGCTATCAATGATCAAAGCCTGTATCTTCCAAAGCAGCAGCCAGAGTGGGCCCAGTGCTCTCCTGAGCTGCAGGTAGAGAAGTTGAAGAGTACTCAGTGGCATGCAGGGATCAGAGACCTGAGGAAGATCTGGGTAGTGAGTTCAGGGAAGGTGCCCCAGGCCTTCAATGTTCTGGCAGTCCTCCCAAACCATTCTTCTCTCCTAGAGCTCTGGGTCTGTGCTGGGAAGGACAGTTTTGAAGATGTTTGAAATGCTTCTGGGATCTTTCTTCCATTGTCTTGATAAATACTACATGGCTCCTTTCTACTTATTATAATCTCTTTAGCAAACAATTGCTTGGCTGCGCACTTACTATTCACTCCTGAATAGGTTACTCATTCTTTGAATTGGCAAGCTGCAAAATTTCCAAATATTTTCATTTGGTTTCCCTTTTAATTATAAATTTTATTTTTAACTCATTTTTTTAGATCTCACTGTATATGATTACAAGTAGCCATGAAGCAGCCTAAATTGTTGCTGTTTAGATATTTCTCCTGCCAGATACCCAGTTCATCAATCTTAAGGTCTGCCTTTCAGAAAGTTCTCGGGCATGGACACAATTCAGCCAAGGACATTTCTACTGAATAACAAGGATGACCTTTATTCTAATTGCCAGTACCTTGTTCCTCATTTACATTTGAGACATGATAAGAATTGCCTATACCATCTATATTTCTACTTACATTCTGGTCACAACCACTCAAGTAATTCCGAAGTAGATTTCGGCTTTCACTAGTTCTGAGGTTCTCTTGTGAGCCCTCCCCAGAATCATCCTTAATACTCTGTTCATTGCAATACAAGCTTTTCCTAGCCTGCTCCTCAAAATTCTTTCAACCTCTACCCATTACCCAGCTGCAAAGCCACTTCCACTTTTTCAGGCATTTGATGTAGCAACAGCCCCACTTCTTGGTACCAATTCTCTGTCTTAGTCCATTTTCTGCTTCTATATTAGAGTCTCACATACCGGTGATCTGTACAAAACAGAAGTTTATTTGGCCCATGGTTTTGGAGACCAGAAATTCCAAAGGCATGGGCTACAATCCAGTGAGGGTTATCCCATGGAAGAAGATAGAATGCAGAACTGAATGTGCAAGACAGAAATAAATTTAACCTTTCATTGGGAACCCACTCCTGTGGTAACTAACCCACTTCTAAGATAGCAGCATTAGTCCACTTATAAGAGCAGATCCCTCATAACTTACTTACCTCTTAAAGGCCCAACTTCTTAATACTGTTATAATTGGGATTAAGTTTGCAACACACAATATTTGGGGTATGCATTCAAACCATAGCATGCATTTAGATCAATGATAGATGATAGATAGATAGATAGATAGATAGATAGATAGATAGATAGATAGATGTTTCCCATTAGAATGCTTTTTTATCTGTGCTTTTCCAGATCATTTTAGTTTTACACTAAAGAAGTGGTACACAAAGGTAAAGCATAATTGTTAAATACTGCCAAATCTATGCTCATTTTAAGGTTTTATAACTCAAATTATATTATTAACAATTCTTAGAAATGTTGCTATCAATAAGTTTACCATTTTCTATCTCGGCAGTTAACAAAACTTAGCCACAGCAGATGATTTTTACATAATCCTTATTATAAAATTTTCATAAGATACTGAAAATAATCATCCAGCAATTTATGAAATACTAAACTTTATAACATCTTAAATTATACTAAGTCCTCCAGGCAATGGAAAACTTTCATAAACTCTTCAGAGCCCAGGGAACCAGGATCAGAGATCTCGAGACTAATGTTGAAACAAAAAGGTGAAGATATCAATTAGGTTAAGAAGAAGAGGATACAAAGGAAACACGGTGGGATATAGGAGAAATAAGACAATAAAAAGAAGTGATGCTTTATAAAGGTAGAGGCAATCAATGCTCTTGTGATGATAACTGTGGCCAAATTTTTGTTTCAATTTACTTTTGGGGAATGTGGTTCGCTCTGCCATAAGCAGAAATGACCTTTGGAAATTATTTCTAAAGAGGTTTATTTGTTTTGGCTCTCCTCAAAGTATCTCAGAAAATAATTTGTTTGTGAGTAGTTTCAGACCAGGTGATCCAAAAAGACACGCTGAATAAATGGGGATTTGAGGTTTAGGAGGCAGAAAGTTTATAAAGAGTAGGATAAATAGTGTATTAAAAATCTGAGACTCTCAATTCTTCTAAAGACACACTGAGAAACAATGTTGAACACACCTCATTATCATACTATCAAAGCTGTTTATCCACCAACTCCCCTCTCTTATTTAGGGTCATTAAGTCCATGGCACTTCTGTAGTCTGAAAACATACTTCTTTTAGCTCATTTCTACCCATTTATTATTCCATAGATGTAAAAATTAACCACTAAATATTCTCACCAATTTTCTTATATATGAAAATCAGTATGAGTTAGTAACTGTTTGGCATTATCTTTTATAATAAATAAAAATGGTTTGTTAAGTATATTTTAGTTTTTTTCTAAGAATGTTTGATTTTTCACTGGACTATTAACTTCACACTTATGTACAATTGCAATTGTGAACACCTTTTATTAGAGGTCAATGACTACTGCTCAAAACTCTTTACCAAATGCTTTATCATTTTAAACATTATTTCTAGCTCTCTTCCGAACAATATGGTCATACTTGCTGACCTGTAATTTGAACTTGTAACCTAATGTCAGAATCTATTGTTTATAATAAAAGAACTGGCTTTATGTTATTTTGTTTCTCAGAATTCTGAATATATCTGGCTATATTGGCCAGCAGCAACTATAGACAATCATTAGGGTTGCCTTTCAGCTACAATTTTTAACAGTAATATAAGAGCAATGGGTGGTGTTGTGTCCTTGAAAAGTTTTTCTTTTTTAACTTTCCTTTTCAAATCTAGCTTTTTGTTTTAAGCACACATATATCACTTCTCTAGTTCTTGTATAAGACTGGTTACACAAACCTGATTTAAATTTTCAAATATTTGTTAAATGAATTAATGGCATTTTATCCTCATGTGCTTCAAATCTCAAAGTTGCTTTTCTGTTGCTGAACAGCAAAAGTTTGTTTAACCTTTTTTATCTGGAATATTATATTGGACTTCATTTTCAGGTGTATGAATTGATATTAGCATGAAAATGCAAGAAGAAATTATTCAGTAATATATGATGTTACAGATGATGTTAGATTCTTTCTCAGTAAATTTTTAAATAGAATACTACTTTGATAAAGTACCAGAAGACTTTCATTTTTAATATGAGAATTGAGTATATATTAATAATTGTTCAGCACATTTTTGCTCCATTTATATTCCTGGGAATGACCTCACACAATTGTATTGTCTTTCAAGTGTAAGATTCATTTAAAAGAGGCCTAATTTTATGACACTGGGCAGCTTATTCACTCTGCACATTAGATGTGAGATAAGGACAGCTAGAAACTTTCACAGGTGAATGCCTTATTTACTAATGTGATACAAAAGTACATTTTGCTCTTCTTTTGTATTTCCATTTAAATGCATGTATGAAAAACAACATGTTAAACTAACCTCAATAGGAAGACTGAATGCAGCCATTATCTAAGTGGCACAAAGGCTATACCATCTGCTACAATTATTCCCATATTTCAGTTGATTTGTATTTCCAGTTGTTTTTGCTGGAAAGGGCCATCTGTTCACTTTAATTATATACTTTTCAAATTTTTTACGTTATATATTTCTGGCCTCAATAAACTACAACATAATGTAAAGAAGTTATTTCTGCAATTTTTTTGAATCAAACAATTAAACAACATAAAAGTCTAAATAATGTGATAAACTGTAAAATGCCATTACGCATTTGTTCCCCACAAGCCATTATATTAAAATGACTTGAAGTATTAAATTTAGCCAAAATAATTTGTAATTTATTCTATTCTATCTTAAATTATTCTGAGATACATTTTTCTGTCAACACATGAAACCATTCGTATTTCTTGCATAAAAATCAGAAAAATACTACAGATTAAAAAATGAAGAAATGTATTTGGCTAGAGTTGGGTTTTGTTTGTTTTATTATTTGCTTGTTTTGTTGATGTTTTACTTTTTATCTAGTTCTATTTTAAATTGTCATTTAAAAATACCCTGCTGATAGCGTTCTGACACAATAATTGAGATAATGTTGAATTTCTATCATTTTAAAAGTCAACAGCGTCATATCTAATGATGCATTGATATGGTTTGGTTGTATGTCCCCACCCAAATCTCATCTCAAATTGTAATCTTCATGTGTTGAGGGAGGCACCTCGTGGGAGGTGATTGGATCATGTGGGCAGTTTCCCTCATGCTGTTCTCATGATAGTGAGTGAGTTTTCATGAGATCCAATGGTTTTATAAATGGCAATTTTCCCTGCACTCTCTCGCTCTCCTGCCACTTTGGGAAGAAGGTACTTGCTTCTCCTTCACCTTCTGCCATTATTGTAAGTTCCCTGAGGCCCCTCCAGTCAAGTGGAACTGTGAATCAATTAAACCCCTTTCTCTTATAAATTATCTAGTCTCTAGTATTTCTCTGGTACTTGGAGTGGGGCACTGCTATAAAGATAACCTGAAAATATGAAAGTAACTTTGAAACTGGGTAACAGGCAGAGGTTGGCACAGAAGAAGAAAGGGAGATGTGGGAAAGTTTGGAACTTGCTAGAGACTTGTTGAATGGTTTTGACCCAAATGCTGATAGTGATATGGACAGTGAAGTCCAGGCTAATGTGGTCTCAGATAGAGATAAGAAACTTGTTGGGAACTGGAGCAAAAGTCAGTTTTGCTGTCCTTCAGCAGAGAGACTGAAGGCATTTTGGCCCTGGCCTAGAGATCTGTGGAACTTTGAACTTGAGAGAGAGAATTTAGGGTATCTTCCAGAATAAATTTCTAAGCAGCAAAGCTTTCAAGAGGTGACCCGGATGATTCTCAAAATGTTCAGTTATATATGCTCATGAAGAGATGGTTTGAAATTGGAACTTGTGTTTAAAGAGTAAGCAGAGTGTGAAAGTTTGCAGCCTGATCATGTGGTAGAAAAGAAAAACCCATTTTCTGGGGAGGAATTCAATCCAGCTGCAGATATTTGTATAAGTAACAAGGAGCCAAATGTTAATAGCCAAGACAATGGGAAAAATGTCTCGAGGGCATGTCAGAGACCTTCATGGCAGCCCCTCCCATTACAGGCCCAAAGGCTTAGGAGGGAAAAATAGTTTTCTGAGGCTGACCCAGGGCCCAGCTGCTCTGTGCAGCCTTAGGACTACCCTGCATCCGAGCTGCTCCAGCTTTAGCTGTGGCTAAAAGGGGCCCACATGCAGCTCAGGCCATTGCTTCAGCGGGTGCAAGCCCAAGCATTGGCAGCTTCTATGGGGTATTGTGCCTGTGGATGCACAGAAGCAAAGAGTTGAGCTTTGGGAACCTCTGCCTAGATTTCAGAGGATGTATGGAAATGCCTGGATGTCCAGGCAGAAGTCTGCTTCAGGGAGAGAGCCATCAGGGAGAAACTCTGCTAGGGCAGTGCAGAAAAGAAATGTGGGGTTGGAGTCCCCACACAGAATCCCCACTGGGGCACTGCCTAGTGGAGCTGTGAGAAGAGGGCCACTGTCCTCCAGACCCCAGAAATGTAGATCCACTGACAGCTTGCACTGTGCCCCTGGAAATACCACAGGTACTCAATGTCAGCCCATAAAACCAGCTGCAGGGGCTGAACCCTGCAGAGCTGCAGAAGCAGAGCTGCCCAAGGCCTTGGGAGCCCACCCCTTGCATCAGCCTGCCCTGGATATAAGACATGGAGTCAAAGTAGATTGTGGAGTTTTAAAATTTAATGACTACCTGGGCAGGTTTTGGACTTTCATGGGGCCTGTAGCCCCTTTGCTTTGTTTTGGCCAATTTCTCCCATTTGAACTGCTAACATTTACCCAATGACTGTACCCTCATTGTATCTTGGAAGTAACTAATCGCTTTTGATTTTACAGGTGTTTAGGTTGAAGAGACTTTCCTTGTCTAAGATGAGACTTTGGACTCGGACTTTTGAGTTAATGCTGGAGTGAGTTAAGACTTTGGGGGACTATTGGAAAGGCATAATTGGTTTTGATATATAAAAAGAACATGAGATTAGGGAGGGGCCACAGGCATAATTATATGGTTTGGCTCTGTGTTCCCACCCAAATCTCATCTTAAATTGTAATCCCCACCTGTCAAGGAAGGGACCTAGTAGGAGGTTACTGGATCATGGGAGCAGTTTTCCCAATGCCGTTCTCATGATGGTGAGTGAGTTCTCATGAGACCAGATGGTTTTATAAATGACAGGTTCCCCTGCACACTGTACTCTCTCCTGCTGCCTTGGGAAGAAGGTACTTGCTTCTGCTTTACCTTCTGCAATGATAGTAAGTTTCCTGAGGTCTCACCTGCAATGTAGAACTGTGAGTCAGTTAAACCTCTTTCCTTTTTAAATTACCCAGTCTTGGGTATTCTTTATAGAAGCATGAGAATGGACTAATGCATGCATTAAAGTAGCTTTTTAAGGTATATGAAGATAAATGTTAAGACTACAGAAAAAAATACGCATACCTAAGGGCTAATCACTATTAGCCATCTTGTTTCAATTATTTGTAAATTCAAGATTGGGAAAATTTAAATGTATTTATTTTCCAAGAAGTATTTCTAGCTATCTGGCTTATTTATTACCAACAATTAGGGAAAATGTACATTTTGGGAATAATTGATAAATTAATTAAAGTCATAGCTGAAAATGTTATTGCATTCATTAAAGTGTCTCAATTAGATTGAATCATATTCTGGTAACCTGTGAGTAGCAATTCTCACTGTCCATTTATTTTTCAGTTCAGATAAACCTATAGTTCATTGATATGATAATAAAATGCTTTATTTGGAGTACATAGTCTTTATTGAATTTAGAATATGGGATAATCCATTCACCATTTTATCTATAATCTTCCTGAAACACATTGCCATCAGCAATTAAAACTAGTGTTTATAACATAGTATCAAGATTGCAGCATCATTCATCATGATTACGATCCACAGACATTTTAAATTAATAGGCCTAATAGTTTCTCTTTATACAATTCACACTATTTGTACTACCAATTGTTTTTATAACTTTTATTTTTGCCTAAAAGTTTATTTTGGATGTATTTCTATTTCAGAATAAAACAAAACTTAAAATTATGCACTTTTAAAAATAGGTGCACTGTATCTTACCATATGCATTTGCCAAAATTGATTATCTTCCCATTATGAGATATTTAGCCTTTTTTCTGTCTTTCAACAACTATAAGCAACGATGATCAAATATTATTGCATTCTTATATGATACATATATGTCTGAGTGCATCCTTAGGACACATTGCACACATGAATTAAAATACACAATTTAAGTTTTTTCTATTCAACAAATAATATTGTATATATTTATGGTGTCTGATGTGATATTTTGACATGCATACATTGTGAAATATTAAATCAAGCTAATTAATGTAACTATGAACTGTCATATTCATTGTGTTTTATACTGGGAACATTTAAAATCTAGCCTTTTAGCGATTTTCAAGTACTCAATATATTATTATTAACTATAGTCACCAGGCTGTACTATAAAACTTCAGAAGTTATTTCTCCTCTCTTGCTGAAACTTTGCACCCTTTTGCCATCATCTCCCAACCCCATCCCCAGTCCTTGGTAACCACTATGTTGCTTCTGTGAGTTCAATACTTTTGAATTCCACGTATCAGTGAGATCATACTGTATCTGTCTTTCTGTGCCTGGCTTATTGTACTAGACATAATGTCCTCCCCATGTATTCATATCGTTGTAAATGAAAGATTTTTTTTTTCATTTTTAAGGTTGAATAGTATTTCATTGTGCGTTTGTATATGTATGCTTATATATATGTGTGTATATATATGTATACACACAGACACACATGTACATATCACATTTTCCTTATCAATTTATCTTTGATGGATAGTTTGATTTCATATTTTGACTATTATAAATAATACTGCAATAAAAACTGGAATGCAGATATATTTTCAACATGTGACTTCATTTTCTTTGGATATATACATGGAAGTGGATTTGCTGCATTATATGTTAGTTTTATTTTAAATTTTTTGAGAAACCTTCACACTATTTTCCAAAACAAATACGCTATTTTACATTCCCAACAACAGTATATAGGAAATATATTTTCTGTACTTCCTGCCAATACTTGTTAAGTTTTGTATCTCTGAATAGCCATTCGACGAAGTGCGATGTGATGTCTCATCATGGTTTTACTTTGTATTTCCCTGAGATTCCGTTCAACATCTCATATACCTGCTCACCATATGCCCGCCATCTTTGGAGAAATGTATATTCACATATTTAATCCATTTTTTATCAGGTACTTTTTTCTTGCTATGAAGGGTTTTAATACCTTATTTATTTTAAATATTAACTCCTTATCCAAAAGATAAGGTTTGGTTTGTAAACATTTTCTCTCATTTCATAGGCTGTTTCCTCACCTCACTCAGCTGAGTTTTAACCAGGCTTTGCAGAAGTTTGCAACCCCATTTTTTTACACTTGCTTTTGTTGCTTATACTTTTAAGTTCATATCCAAAATATCATTGCTAAGACCAATGTGAAGAAGTTTTTTCCTATGTTTTCTTTTGCATGTCAAGCATCCCTAATCTAAAAATATAAAACCAAAAATTCTCCAAAATCTGAAATTGGGCACTGACATGATGCCACAAGTGGAAAATTTCACACCTGACCTCATGTGACAGGTTGCAGTAAAAATTCAGATGCATAACACACAGGTAATTTAGCATCTCCGAGGGAAAAGACTTTTCCAGCCCACTTCAGCTGCAACATATCTTTTACAAGCATTCCCACCAATGAATATAAAATTGCGTGTGTACAGGCCAGATGTGCTAACAGCCAGTTCCCCACTGTGCTTCAGATGGGACCAAACCTACATGTGTGACTTACAATGTTTGTTGCTTACTATTCGCTCCGTGATGTAATGATATTGTTGAATATGTAAAAGGCCTGCAGATTACTCTATGGGTAACAGTGATAAGAAAAAAATATTTATGTTCATTTATAGCACAGAAAGTCAAACTGCTGAAGAATCTGGACAGTGGTGTAAGTATGAAAAGTCTTACAGAATTACATGGTATTGGAAAGACTAACATATATAAGTGATTTTGTCCTTGTGCAAACCTCACAGAATATACTCATACAAACCTACTATACACCTAGGATATACAGCATAGCTCATTTTCTCTAGGCTACAAACCTGTACAGCATATGACAGTTCTGAATGCTGGCATTTATCTAGCTAAACATATCTAAACATAGAAACAGTACACTAAAAATATGGTATAAAAGAGTAAAAATGGTACACCTTTGTAGGGCACTTACCCTGAATGGAACTTGCAGAAAGTTGCTCTGGCTTAGTCAGTGAGTGAGTGGTTAAGTGAATGTGAAGGCCTAGCACCTCACTATATACTATGTTAGACATTATAGACATTGTACTCTTAGGCTACACTAAATTTATTTTAAAACCTAAAGCAATTTCACTATAACGTTATGATGGTTATGACATTACAAGGTGATAGAAAATGTTTAGCTCCATTATACATAATATTTTGGTACCACTGTTGCATATGTGGTCCATAATTGACCACTATGTTGTTATATAGTACATAACTATATCATAAAATTAAAAAAAAGGAAAAGGAAAAGCAAGTTAAAGCCAAAGTAAACAATATAGGAAATAATACACATCAGAGAGGATATCAGTAAAATAGCGGGGAGGAAAACAGAGAAAAACAAAGACACAAATTACCATTTTAAATAATGACAAATGACAGTAATTTCTTTATCTATTCAGCAGATAAAATAAAAAAAGATAATAGAAGTTTTATACCTAAAATGTAGCAAATAACATTAAAGAGCCAACTTCCTTGAAAGACACAAATTGTTTGAGCTCATACAAAAAAAATGAATAAAATGAATAGATGCATATACATTAAATAAGTGTGATAGACTAAAGATCTTCCTAAAACAAATCTTCAGCCCCAAGTGCTTTAAATGAAGAATTCTACGAAAACTTAATAATAAAAAATATCAAACACATGCTCACATGTGTTTGTCACAGCACTATTCACAATATCAAAGAAAGGGACTCAACCTAAATGCCCATCAGTGATCGAATGGATAAAGAAAATGTGGTACATACATACCAATGAATACTATGCAACCGTTAGCAAGAACAAGATCATTTCTTTTGCAAGAACATGGATAGAGCTGGAGGCCATTATTTTTAACAAACGAACACAGGAACAGAAAAAACAAATACTGCATGTTCTCACTTGTAAGTGGAATCGAATCAGTGAGTATGTATGGACACAAAGAAGGTAACTTTTCATCTCCTTTTAGATATTTTGGACATCGGGGTCTACATGAGGGTGAAGAGTGGGAGAAAGGTGAGGATCAAAAAACTACCTATTGGGTAGTATGCTTATTGCCCGGGTGATAAAATAATCTGCACAACAAACCCCCATGACACAGGTTTACCTATGTAACACTCCTGCACTTGTACCCCTGAACTTAAAATAAAAGTAAAATTTTAAGCCAGGCGCGGTGGCTCATGCCTGTAATCGCAGCACTTTGGGAGCCCGAGACGGGCGGATCCAGAGGTCAGGAGATCAAGATCATCCTGGCTAATACAGTGAAACCCCGTCTCTACTAAAAATACAAAAAATTAGCCGGGCGTGGAGGCGTGCACCTGCATTCCCAGCTGCTGGGGAGGCAGAGGCAGGAGAATGGTGTGAACCCGGGAGGCAGAGCTTGCAGTGAACCGAGATTGCACCACCGCACTCCAGCCTGGGCGACAGAGAGACTCCGTCTCAAAAAAAAAAAAAAAAAAAAGTAAAATTTAAAAAACAAATTCAAAAAAATTGCAAAAAAGGGAACACTTCCCAACTCATTCTATTAACCAGCATTACTACAACACCAGAACCAGATAGATAGATAGATAGATAGATAGATAGATAGATAGATAGATAATCTAACATAGAAAACTACAGATCAATATTTGTCATAAATATATGAAATGATTCTAAAATACATTTTAGAAAATTGACTGTAACATCATGTTAAATAATAATATGATGATAATAAATCATGGTCAATAACGATTTCACAAAAAATACAAGATTTCTTTAACATTCAAAAACTTTTCAAAATTATTTACCATATAAATAAACCAAACACAAACATCACATAATATATTGAATATACACACACACACAAATTGAAGAATAATCCAGCATCTATCTTGGTAAAGCATCTCAAAACCTAAAAGGAGATGAAGAGTTTCTTAATCTTAAAATAGATACATACAAAAAGATATAGCTGACATCATAATTCATAGTAAAAATTGAATGCTTCCTCCCTCTTCTAGGACCAGGAACAAGGTGAAGATATTTGACCTTAATTTTTTTATTCAACATTGCACTGGTGGAAATAACTAGTATAATATGAAAGACAAATGTATAAAATACGTCAATTTTGAAAGGTAGAAGTAAAAGCTATCTGTATTTCCATATCAAATGTCTATACTCCAGGGGAAAGGAGTTTGCCAGAGCCTTATAAAACACGGGTTAAGGGAACTTACCCAACTCCAATCTTTTTAGCCTTCCTGTCTCATCTAAGTGTGGGAATAGCTAAGAAAAAACTTGTAAAGAACATATCAAGGGGAAACAACCCCTACAAGCTGGAAAATTCATCATAACATTATAAAATGCATTACTTCCCCCACACTTTACCGGTATATCAATAAATCCTTAGTATAGCAACAGGAGATTTCAGCTGACAAAGTGTTACTGTGCAGACTATATTTAATAAGTAGTTTTTAGGTAAATGTAAAGACAATAGGAATTTTAAAAACTCACTAGAGAAAACTGGAGCATCTGGCATCTACCGGTACAGCAAATATTACACCCAACTCAACTCTTAAATAAATTAACAAAAAATAAATAAATAAAAATTTCTCAGTTTCTATTTACTGACATATTATTGCCAACTGTCTTTTTTTTTAAATAGATACTATAGTTTGTTTCACTTTTTACCTATTTTTGAATTTTGTAGTTTTAGGTTGTTTCTAATTTTCATTTTAAAATTAACACAGAAAAAAATCTAAAAATAAAGCTTTTATCTCTAGCTCGGTTTATTTCTAAAGGGTAATTCTTAGAATTATTGTGCTAATTACTATTGATAAATAAAGAAATTCTACTTATTTTTGTAGGTTGATTTTGTGTCCTTGAACTTTACTAAATTTGTTTGTCAGTTCTAATAATTTTCCTGTGGAGTCTTTAAGATTTTTTTTCAAATATAAGATTATATCATCTTGAAACAAGGATAATTGGATTTCTTCATTTCCAGTTTGTGTGTCCTTTATACCTTTCTCTCGTCTACTTGTTCTAGCTAAAACTTCCAATATTATATTGAGTAACTGTAGTGACAGTGGACTTCCTTGTCATGTCCCACATCTTAAAGGAGGGCTTTATGTATTTCTCCATTCAGTATGACACTACCTGTGGGTCTTTCATATATGCCTTTTATTGTGTTGAGGTATGTTTCTTCTATCCTGTTTTTAGAAGGTTTTTATCATGAAGGCATGTTGAATTATGTGAAATGCCTTCTCCACATCAATTAAAATTATCATATGAATATTATCCTTTATTCTGCTGATATGATGTATCATATTGATTGATTTGCATATGCTGAACCATCGTGGCATCCCAGTGATAAATTTCACTTGGTCATGATAAATAATATTTATAATGCGTTGTTGAATTCAGTTTGCTAGTATTTTGTTGAGAATTTCTGCATTAATATTCATCAGAGATATTGGGCTGTAGTTTCCTCTTTTTGATGTGTCTTTGATAAGTTTTGGTATCAGGGTAATACTGACCTTGTAGAATGTGTTTGAAAGTATTTCCTCCTCTTTTATTTTTCAGAAGAGTTTCAGTAGGATTGGTATTGTTTAAGTGTTTGGTATAATCCAGCAGTAAAGCCATCAGGTCCTGGGTATTATTTAGGGAAGATTTTTATTATGACTTTAATCTCATTACTTGTTATTGGTCTGTTCAGGTTTTAGTTTTTTGTTTTTTTTTTCCAGTTCAATTTTGGTAGGCTGTATGTATCTAGGAATTTATGTATTGTCTTCTAGATTTTCCACTTTATTGGCATATAGTTGCTCTTAGTAGCCACTTATGATACTTTGAATTTCTGTTGTATTAGTTGTAATGTCCCTGTTTTCATTTCTGATATTACATAGGTCTTCTCTCATTTTTCTTAGTTAGCCTGACTAAAGATTTGTCAGTTTTGTTTAACTTAAAAAAAAAAAAAAAGTTTTCTTTCATTAGTCTTTTGTATTGTTTTCTTCATTATAATTTTATTTATTTTGCTTTGATCTTTATTATTTCTTTTCTTCTACTAATTTTAAGTATGACTTGCTCTTGCTTTTCTAGTTCTTTAAGATGTACTGTTAGATTGTTTATTTGAAGTTTTTTTTTTTCTGTTTTGATGTAAGCACTTATAGCTATAAACTTCCCTCTGAGTACTGCTTTTGCTATATCACATAAAAGTTGGTATGCTGTGTTTCTATTATCATTTGTTTTAAAATATTTCAAATTTTCTTCTTAATTTCTTCATTGATCCACTGGTCAGTCAGGAGAATATTGTTTAATTTCCAGGTAATTGTATAGTTTTTAGCATCCATCCAGTTATTAATTTCTAGCTTTTTTTCTATTCTGATTAGGGAAGATGTTTGATATTATTTCAATTTTTTTAACATCTTAAGACTTGTTTTTTGACCTAACATATGGTCTATTCTTGAGAATGATCCATGTGCTGAGAAAAAGAATTTGTATTCTGAAGCTCTTCAATAAAATACCCTGTAAATATCTGTTAAATCCATTTGCTTTATAGTGCAGATTAAGTCTTTGTTATTGTTTGGTTTTTTTGTGGATTCTCTGTCTGGTAGATCTGTCCAATCCTAAAAGTGGGGTGTTGAAGTCTCCAACTATTATTTTATTGGGGCCTCTCTCTCTCTTTAGCTCTAGTAATATTTCCTTTGATATCTGGGAGCTATAAATTTGGGTCCATACATATTTAACATTGTTATATTCTCTTGCTGAATTGACCCTATACTATAAACTGTATAAATTACACAGTTATCTGCTTTGCCTCTTCTTTTTTTGTCTTGAAAACTATTTTGTCTGATATATGTATAGCGACTATTGTTTTTTTCAGTTTTCCATCGGCATAGAATGTTTTTTCCCATCCCTTTACTTTCAGCCTATGTGTGTCTTTATAGGCGAAGTATTTTTCTTGTATGCAACAGATTAATGGGTCTTGTTTGTTCATCCATTCAGCCAGTCTAGGTCTTTTGATTGGAGAGTTTAGTCCATTCACGAGAGAGGGAGGGAGAGAGAGAGAGAGAGAGAGAGAGAGAGAGAGAAGAGAGAGAGAGAGAGAGTTTGCTATAAGGAATTATCTCATGCTGTTACTAATTGGATAAGTCCCAAGGTCTGCAGTCAGCAAGCTGTGTACCAAGGGAAGCTGATGGTATAACTTCAGTCTGAGTCTGAAGTTCTGAGAACCAGGAAAACAACATAAGTTCCACTTCAAGACTGAGTATGAAGGCAGGAGAAGAAAATCTCAGATGAAAGATAGGCAAGAAAATAATTTCTCTCATAATATTTTGATCCATTCAAGCCTTCAACAGATTGGATGTGACCTGCCTACATTGGGAAAGGCACCCATTTTACTCAGTCTACCATTCTAATGCTGATCTCACCCAGAAGCACCCTCACTGACACATGCAGAATAATGTTGAATCAAATATCTGCCACCTTGTGGTCAAGTTGACACATAATATTAATCATCACAAGTCCACTGGGGGACTGTTGGAAGGGCATGATTTTGTTTTGAAAAGTAAAGACATGAGATTTGGGAGGGGCCAGGGATGGAATTACATTGCTTGACTCTGTGTCCCCACCCAAATTTCACCATGAATTGTTATAATCGCCGCATGTCAAGAGCAGGACCAGATGGAGATCATTGAATCATGGGGGCGGCTTCCCTCATGCTGTTCTTATGATAGTGAGAGACTTCTCATGGTATCTTATGCTTTTATAAGGAGCTTTCCCCTTAACTCAGCACTCATTCTCTCTCCTGCCACTTTGTAAAGAGGTGCCTTCTGCCATAACTGTAAGTTTCCTGAGGCCTCCCCAGCCATGTGGAACTGAGTCAATTAAACCTCTTTTCTTAATAAATTACCCAGTCTTGGGTACATCTTTATTAGCAGTGTGAAAATGGACCAATACAGGCCCTCAACAGAATCACCCTTAGTACTTTATTTACAGCAATACAAACTTTTCTAAGTCTTCACTTCAATACTGTTACAGACTCTGTCCATTACTTTATTCCAAACTGCTTCCACATCTTTTTTTAAAAATAATTTGTAGGTACATAGTAGGTATACATATATACATATATAGAGAGACATATATATATTTATGTATATATTTATGGGGTACATGAGAGTTTGATACAGGCATACAATGCATAATAATCACGTCAGCATAAATGAGGTATTTGTTTTAGGAACATCCTGTTCCTATATTACCAATTTCTCAGTAAATTTTGTGCTGCTACAATATTATACCTGAGACTAGGTAATTCATAAAGATCAGAAACGTTTTCTCATGGTTCTGAACGCTGGGAAGTTCAAAATCAAGGCACCAGCATTTGGTCTATTGAGGGGCTTCTTGCTGTGACTTCACATAGTAGAAGGCAGAAGAGCACACTAGCCGAATGCTTTGTGAAGCCTCTTTTGCAAGGACCTTAATGTCGTTAATGAGAAAAAGAGCAGCCTTCATGGCCTAGTGATCTCTTAAAAGTCTCACTTCTTAATAATTGCCCAAACCTGATTTTTAGAGGGGACACATTCAAACCATAGCATTCTGGTAAAAGTCTTTAGGATCCTTTCAAAAATGCCAGGCGGGAGATGAACAGTATGCGAGTCCTTCCTGAAGAAGTCATAGTCTCCCTTTTATTCAAGGGGTTCTGAGTCTGTGAATTGGATCAAGTCTGGGGATTAATTAAAGGGTTTTACTCTGTTTATTTTTTTAATTCAAGTTAGACTTTTTCTCACTTGAGTAGTATTTTCTGCTCATGCAGTTTAAATAAGACTGTAGTAGACTTCCTGTCTATTTCACTTCTGGCAACACCATGATCAACTAGCCAACACCATAGGTCTGTGATTCAGACTCTTTTGATTACTATTTTGACTCTGCTATCCATTATGAGAAACATAACCCCGCTGTCTTTAGCAGCTGAGTGCTGTCATGTGATCCCTACCACTCAGAGATCTAATTACTGTCACTGCATTTAGTTTTCCCAATTCGGGGACTGCAGTCCCCACTATAAGGTCTGGCCTACAGAGAAAAGTGAACACAGAGCTGCTCAAAGATTCCAAGACCCCTCTCACAAATCTATTTCTTACAGTAGTGGTGAAAGATGTCTCTACTGGAAACTCTCAGTGATGTTAACTAAGTCCTAATTTTATGAATAAAGGCCTACTTTGCAATATGCCTAAGTTTTTCAACCGCTTTATCTATATTTAATTTACGCAGGTTGGGAATTTCCAGTTCACTCACTGTAGTCTACCTTTTGGTTCATGCTTCCATTAATCAACCAAATAAACTGTGAAAGCACTTTATAACTCTGTGATCCACAGCGTTAAATGTGGAATCTCTGCTTAATGGCCCATATCAATACATTTGGTCTGTTCAAACTTTGTATTTCTTCCTCCAATATTGCACACCTTCAATATCCATTTCCACACATAGTCCCTGTATTTATGTCTGTATAAATTGGAAAATTCAAGTAAGTTTTCTGAAGTGTAGTGTACTTCCTCAAGGGTCACACTTTGTGCCTCGCTTTTTGGGGTCTGCCGGGACTGGAGTCTGGTTATAAATCTAGAAGCAGGTAAGGGTGGTGGGATGAGTTCTGAGAAAAATCAACACTGTGTTACACGGCAACTGATTCCAGAGAGTCCATTATAATTTCCTCAGGCAATGCGGGATTAACTGACTCAGAAAGGGGGTGTAAAGGCCACTACCACTTGGGGTGAGGAAGCCACTACTACTGAGGGTGAGGTGGCTGCTTCCAATGGTGTCAGAAAGTCTCTTCCACTGGCAAAGAAGACTCATCAAAATTGAGGGCCTCATCTCCCCAGCTTTATCAGAGTCTTTTCACACTCCACCATTCTAACATTCAACGTCCCATTCTTTCCTAGTCAAAGCCCTCACTTTACTTTAACAGTAGACATGCTGGGAGGCTTTGAGTTCAACTTGTATTGTAATTCACACACTCAAAGGATGAGGTTTTGTATTTGATTTTCAGCAGCCTTAGTCAGGCAGTGACATGCAATAAGGATCCTGTTCAGAGCACATATAAAAACGTACACGATATTTGTCTCAGTAATATAGGTAGCGTCCCCTTTATGGTCTGTTTTGTAGGGTTTTCATATAAGTGTTTAGGCTGGAATAAAATATTTTCTAAAGTAATCTGCTGCAATTATATTTCTTATGTATTTAAAGCCATCGTTGACTTCCATCTCATTTATTCATTGTAATTTTTCTGAAATTTTCAATGCATCCCATATATTAATATTGAGATATTATTAAAGTCTAAAAGCAGCTCAGAAATATGCTTTTCAAATGAATTTATTCTATGGCTTCATAAAATTTGAGAGTCACAGAATTAATATAGATAGATCTTCCCAATATTTTCTTTTCCTTTTTTAATTTTAGTTTTTTTAGGCAATTGTGTAAGTGCTTTTTTTCTGAATAATTTTGAAAAGAAATTGAAATCGCTAAATGCATGACTGTCACTACTTCCAGATACTACTCAGATTATTTTTGAGAAATAAGATGTTTATTTAATTCTATGAATGACTAACAGTAAGACCCCCAAAATCATTTCAATTAATTTATAATGAATGTTCATCTAATGTGTTGTAGGCCATATGTGTAAAATATTTATATTAGTGATAGACTAACATTTCTGAACATCAATGAGCAACTTGAAATATTTCCTTCTTAATAAACTAAATGGAACAGTTAAGCTGTGCATTGTGTACATAAGCATACAACCACATTGAGGTAGACAAATTACAAGAACAAGCAATCACTAAATTGTCAAATGTTTGTATTTCAAATCAAAATGCCTTCAGCTTCTGTTGACCCATATAGATTAATCAATAACTAAAAACTGCTTATTCAAAATTTAAGAATAAAATTTTTGTACATCTGCAATTCAAGAACTAGAAGATAAGAAAAAATACGGCCGGGCGCGGGGCTCAAGCCTGTAATCCCAGCACTTTGGGAGGCCGAGACTGGCAGATCACAAGGTCAGGAGATCGAGACCATCCTGGCTAACACGGTGAAACCCCGTCTCTACTAAAAAATACAAAAAACTAGCCGGGCGAGGTGGCGGGCACCTGTAGTCCCAGCTGCTCGGGAGGCTGAGGCAGGAGAATGGCGTGAGCCCGGGAGGCGGAGATTGCAGTGAGCTGAGATCCGGCCACTGCACTCCAGCCTGGGCGCCAGAGCGAGACTCTGTCTCAAAAAAAAAAAAAAGAAAGAAAGAAAAAATACATATTTATTTCAGGATCATAATATGAGATTATTCAATAATTTCAACACTGAAACAAATGCTGTCCAATGGACATATGACGATTTTAGATGTTCTAGTAGCTGCATTTAACTATGTCAAGGAAAAAAGTAAAAATTGCATTAATATATTTTTGTTAACCCAACTTGTTTATGATATCATCATTTAGTAAGTAATAATTATGAAAATATTAGTGAGAAATTTTAAGCTTTTACATCCTAAACCGTTAAAATCTGGTGTTTTACAGTTACCGCACATCCTTATTTGGCTTACCAACGTGGCAAATTCTCAACAGCCACAAGTAGCTAGTGACTAATGTTTTCCAAAATGCAGTTCTAAACTAGTTAGTAAAGATGGGTGGCAACATTTTTGCTAGCATAAATCAGCATGTGGAACACTGATATTTTTGAACATTTAGCATTTAAGGGAGGTAATTTTAAAAACCTATTGATAACATTTCTATTACAATTGTTGAAAAACCAAAACAAAATCACCTGCCAATGTGGATTTATTTTTTTGAGCGGTAACTGTTCCTTGAGTTTGCATACTGTGGCCCTGATCAATTTGTGGCAGAAAATAAAATTGCAGGACACTTTTATAAATGACTTAGAAAATATGAAACTTTCTCAAAATGTTTTTACAATCTCAACCAATCCAAAGAGATTCCATATATTTTTTAAAGAAATGAAATTTTGTGGGAGGTATTATTTAACTGACATATTTGCTATTTTCTTTAGCAAGTGGTCAAATTAATCAAGTCACATTGTTAGACGTGGAAAGTTCTTGATATGTACAGAAATAACTTTTGATTTATTTATTTATTTATTTATTTTTATTGAGACGGAGTCTTTGCTCTGTCACCCAGGCTGGAGTGCAGTGGCCGGATCTCAGCTCACTGCAAGCTCCGCCTCCCGGGTTTACGCCATTCTCCTGCCTCAGCCTCCCGAGTAGCTGGGACTACAGACGCCCGCCACATCGCCCGGCTAATTTTTTGTATATTTAGTAGAGACGGGGTTTCACCGTGTTAGCCAGGATGATCTCGATCTCCTGACCTCGTGATCCTCCCGTCTCGGCCTCCCAAAGTGCTGGGATTACAGGCTTGAGCCACCGCGCCCGGCCTGATTTATTTATTTTTAACAAAATTAAAAATCAAAGGAAATATTTCCACTGATGTGAATACATTCTTGTGGTAAAGCGATCTGGCTCGGAATTAGATATATCTAAGACTAAATTCTAATGTTTTCAATTACAGAGGTTTTTCAAATTATGATGGGGTTACATTCCAGTAAACCCGTGCTAAATTAAAATATTATAAGTCAAAATGCATTGACTTACAAGATAAGATAATCAGGATTGTGGATTGCAGAAGTCCTAACTCATGTGCAATGGTCATTACTGGCTTGCCCTCTTTGTGCCTAGTAATTATATTGTTTCATCTCAAGAGTAATTGCCTTCTTCTTCTCACCAGGAAAAGCATGAGACACAGATGGACATTTTGTACACATGATGGGATGCAAAAACACAAAACACAATATCCCAAAACCACTGGCAACATAGTATACTGTAGTGGTTATTTACCCTCATGATCACATGGCTATCTGGGAACTGTGGCTCTCAGCCCCTGCCCAGTATCACGATAGAGTATGATGCTACATATTTTAGACTCGGAAAAGATCAAAATTCAAAGTATAGTTTCTGCTGAATGTGTTTTGCTTTCCCACCGTTGTAAACTCAAAAATTCCTAAGTCAATCCATTCTAAGTAAGGCTCAAAATAAGACCTCACTTCCTCAATTTTAAAATGAGAAAAAACAACATTGATGCAACAGGATAATTATAGCTAATTTAAATTAGATGAGCATCAACATATACAGCACAATGTCTGGCACCTGGTGAGCACTCATATTTGTGCATTATTACGATACATGCAAACTTTAGTGATAGTATTTTTACTAATATTATTAATTTTGTTATTATAATTGATGCTAAATATTGTGTTTTGTTCTTGAAATTGATTACAATTTGTTTTAGTATTTGACATTAACCAGGTTAATTGCAGCCAACACAGAAAGACAAATCAGAGAATATATGCACTTGCTATAGTTTCAGCTAGTATTTGAAGGTAACTCTGAAAAGAATTAATTGAAAGTACGGAAGCCAAAAATAAGAAGAGTCATACATTTGGAAAGAATTAATTTCGATAAATTAATTCTAGGGGGATAAATTATACATCTATATTTTGAGTAACTAACAGAAAATAAGGACCCAAACGTTTGCCTAGGTGGTTATATGCCAGAACCACTATCTAGGAAATTTAAGTGTTGTGCATAACGTTTGTAAAGGCAGTGCTAGATTTAATTTAAAGATAATATTATAAATTCTTAAAAGAGAATAAATTATAATATTTGCCACAGAATAATGAAAAAAAATGGTTAAAACTACATTTGAATTTTAGTCATAAGCTTTAAGAGTAAGTTCTATTTAGAAAGTTAAATTAAAATAAAATTTTTGAAAAATGTATTTGTAAAAATTCCTTAATTTATGTATATTTAAATAATTCAAAAGGCACTGGTATATTTTTGGCTAACTAAATTTTGAATTAATTTATTTTATTAACAGGTACAAATCTATTTTTAAAAGAATGCAAGGTCCTTGGCAAGAAAAATAAATAAGTAAATAAATAAATAAATAAATAAATAAATAAATACTGTTTTCCTCAAACTGACAGTTTATTTCTAAAAAATTGACAAGATAATAGTATCTTTAAAAATGCTTAAAATGCATTCCAAATCTACTAAAATTGCAGAGAATAAAATAGCATTTTCCTATGAATGGACTATAAGTGGCTATAGTCTGTCATATATATTTTAAATATTTGTAAAAGAATTATGTGAAACAAATATTGTGCATACATTTACCTTCATTTCTTCCTACGACTGAATAATATTTCATTATATGAATATATCACATTTTGTTTAAACATGTTTCAGTTGATACATAATGAGTTGTGTCCACTCTTTGGCAATTATGATTAATGCTTCTACAACCACTTGCATAGAAATTTTTGCATGGACATATATTTTCATTTCACTTCAGTATTTGCCTGAGAGTACAATTGCTGGGTCATATGCAAATGCCATGCTTAACTTTCTGAGAATTTGCCAAGCAGTTTTTCACCAGCAATACATGATGGTTTCAGTTTTTCCACATCCACACTAACACTTTTATTAACTATATTTTTATTGTAATCATCCTAGTGGGCATGAAGTGCCATCTCATTGTGGTTTTGATTTGCATTTCTATGATGCCTAATAATGTGAAATATCTTTTCATGTGCTTATTGGCCATTTTTGAATCCTGTTTGATGAAATCTGCAAACAGATTCTTTAACCATTTTTAATTGTGCTACCTGCTTTTTTATGATTGAATTGTAGATGTTTATATATTTTAAACATATGTCCTTTATGAGAAATATAACTTTAAATATTTTTTATATCCTGTAGGTTGTCTTTTTATTTCCTGACAGTATCCTTTGCAGTACAAATCTTTTAATTTTATGAAATTTAATTTATATTTTTTGTTAGTGTTTATGTGCTTTTGGTTTCATTGCCCAACCCAATGTCATCAAATTTTACGTGTATTTGATCTAAGGGTTTTATAGTTTAGCTCTTACATTTGAGGATTTGATCCATTTGAGTTAATTTTTGTACGTGAAATAAAATGGAGTTACAACTTTTTAAAGACATTTACAACTCAAATTCCAATTGTTTACTGTCATTATATAGCAATATGACTGACTTTTGTATACTGACCTTGTATCCTGCAAATTTTCCACAATGACTTCTTAGTTCTAAGAGTGGTTTTTGTAGTTTTAAAAAATGACTCTCTATAGCAATTATGCTGTTGGTGAATAGAGGCAGTTTTTGTTTTTCTTCTTTTCTGAACAGTATGTCTTTTATTCCCTTTTCTTTTTGCACTAGCTAGAACTTAAAATATTATTCTAAATAGGAGTATTTAGATTTGAGATCTGTAATTGAGTTGTTTACAATTTTAAGGGAAAAGTATTCAGCCTCTCACCAGTAATTGTGATATATAGCTAACTATTGGCTAACTATCAGCAAACAATAACCAGATATTGGCTACTAGATAACAATAGCTAGCTATTGGCTTTCTGCAGGTAATCTTTTTTAGGTTTAAGTTCTGTTCTTCCTTAAACTATTGAGAATTTAGACCATGGTTGGATATTCAATTTTCTGTAATGCTTCGCCTGCATTTATTGAAATGGCCATACAACATTTTTCTTCTTTGGACTATTAATACAGTCTGATTTTTAAAATACAGAAAGTCTTATTATTTGGCTGGATTCTACTGTGTATGTATTAGACATTTTATATATTGCTGCATTCAATTTGCTAGTATTTTAAGGTTCTCCTATGTTCATGAGTATATTTATCTATAGTCTTCTTTATCATAATATTGTATTTATTTGTGGTTTAATTATCAGTGTAATGCTGGGCTCATAATGAGTTGGAAAATATTTCTTACTCTGCTGAAAAAGTCTCTGAAAAAGATATGTGGAATTTAATCTTCCTTAAGTATTTGGCTATATCAACTAGTGAAACCTTGGGGATCTGGATATTACTGTTTTTTTTCTTCTTTATTTCAAGGTGTTACATACAAGCTCTAATTATTCAAAAGATATGAGGCTATTTAGAGTGTCTATTCTTAAAATGAGTTTTCATAGGTAGTGTATGTCTTGAAACTACTCTATGTCCCCTATGTTGTAAAATGTATGGGCATAGAGTTATTTGAAAGTTGTATTTTTTCAGTGTTGGTGAGGCCAAGCACCAGGTTTTCTCTTTATGTTCTGATATTGGTCATTTTAATGTTGTCAATTATTTTTTAGTATAGTTTGGATTTGGATAATTTTAATGATATTTACAAACAGCTAGATTTTTTTAAATATATGACACCTGCATTTTTTGTTTTAATTTCATTGATTTCTCTTTTATACCTTTAGAATTATTATTATTATTTACTTGATTCTGCTTTATTTTGTTTTAATTTGTTATTTATTTTAAAGATGAAAGCTTGTTACTAGTTTCATTTATTTATTAATTTCTACTATAAACATTTATTTCTAGAAATATCCCCCTGAACACTGCTTTAGGAGCATCAAAAAAATACTATGTTGTATTTTCACTTCATTTCAGTTCAAAATCTTTTTGTATTGTTTTTGGGACTTCCTCATTGACTCATATACTATTCAGAAGTGTTTTAAATTATTTAGAAATATTTTTGGATTTTCCAATGATATTTATAATATTGCCTTTTAGTTTAATTCTGTTGTTGTCTAGGGCATGCTGTGTATTATTTATATTATTTAAAATTAGCTAAATTGTTTTAATGGTACTGAATGTGTACTGCTTGGTGATCGTTGCTTTGCGAAAAATATATATTCTGCTATTATTAGAAAGTGTCCTATAAATCTGAAACAAGTCAGGGTAGTTGAAAGTGCTATTGAGGTCGTCTTTATCTTTACTGATTTTTGCCTAGTATTTTATCAGTCCAGCATAAACTCAAAAGTCTAAAGTCCAACATCTTATCTAAATATTATCTAAATCAGATATGAATGAGACCTAACATGAGGTAAATTTCCTTCCAACTGTGAGTCTGTGAAATTAAACATATTATCTGCATCCAAAATACAATGATGGGACAGACTCAAAACAGACATTTCTATTCCAATAGGAACAAACAAGTAAAAAAGCGTGACAGGTCCCAAGCAAGTCTAAAACCCAGCAAGGCAAACAATATTACCTCTAACATTTCCAGAGTAATCTTCTTTGTCTCAGTGTCACTCAGGAGAGGGTCCTGCCTTCAGGACACATTCAGGAAAAGGTGATGTCCCTGCATCTTTTCCCTAGAAAAGTTAGACTTTAAACAGCGTCGTCCCCATAGCTTTTTTTGGAAAAGCCCGCACCACAGATTATACAACTATGGCTATAATAGTCTGTGGTTTGTGAGGGGAGGTCCTGCTACCAGTCTCAGATGGTCATTGCCCAGTGAAGGATCTCTGCTGGTGATTCCATGCCACGTTACGGTTTTCTGCCTGGTTCCTGCAGCTCAGCTCTTTGGGACATTCTTCCATATCTAGGTAGAGGCTTCTGTGCTCCTACAGCTTTCCTGGGCACAGGACATTGCTGTACTGGGGCCTACTATAGCTGGAACTCGGGCAGCTGGGAAGTACTGTAACTGAGTGCAGGAAGCAGAGCCAGTGACCCCATATTACTCAGTAGGCTTGACGTGAGTGAGTAAAGAACCAGCAAGTTTGATGACAGGTAAAGATAAACTTTATTTATCCAACTAAAAAGTAAAATAAACAAAAGCAAAGTAAAACCAAGCCAAACCAAAAAAGAACATCCAAGAATTGTGGTAAAATTACAAAATGTAATTGGAATATCTGAAAGAGAAGAAAAGATCAGAAGAGGTTGGTGGGACTGTAAACTAGTTCAACCATTGTGGAAAACAGTGTGGCGATTCCTCAAGGATCTAGAACTAGAAATACCATTTGACCCAGCCATCCCATTACTGGGAATATACCCAAAGGATTATAAGTCATGCTGCTATAAAGACACATGCACACGTATGTTTATTGCGGCACTATGCACAATAGCAAAGACTTGGAATCAACCCAAATGCCCATCAGTGACAGACTGGATTAAGAAAATGTGGCACATATATACCATGGAATACTATGCAGCCATAAAAAAGGATGAGTTCGTGTCCTTTGTAGGGACATGGATGCAGCTGGAAACCATCATTCTCAGCAAACTATGGCAAGAACAGAAAACCAAATACCGCATGTTCTCACTCACACGTGGGAACTGAACAATGAGATCACTTGGACACAGGAAGGGGAACATCACACACCGGGTCCTATTGTGCGGAGGGGAGAGAGGGGAGGCATAGCATTAGGAGATATACCTAATGTAAATGATGAGTTGATGCGTGCAGGACACCAACATGGCACATGTATACATATGTAACAAACCTGCACATTTTGCACATGTACCCTAGAACTTAACGTATAAAAAAAAAAAAAATGACTGGAGAACTTTTCTAATTTAATAAGAAACACATAATTACTGAATCAGGAAGCCAAAGAACAACCAACAGAATACATACCAGTATTAATTTGTTGGGACTCTCATAACAAAATACCACAGATTGGGTAAGGGTAAGACTATGACTTAAATAACAAATTAATTTTCTTTTCTTTTTTTTTTTTTTTTTTTTTTTGAGACGGAGTCTCGCTCTGCCGCCCAGGCTGGAGTGCAGTGGCCGGGTCTCAGCTCACTGCAAGCTCCGCCTCCTGGGTTTACGCCATTCTCCTGCCTCAGCCTCCCAAGCAGCTGGGACTACAGGCGCCCGCCATGTCGCCCGGCTAGTTTTTTTTTTTGTATTTTTTAGTAGAGACGGGGTTTCACCATGTTAGCCAGGATGGTCTCGATCTCCTGACCTCGTGATCCGCCCGTCTCGGCCTCCCAAAGTGCTGGGATTACAGGCTTGAGCCACCGCGCCCGGCCAACAAATTAATTTTCTAACGGTTATGAAGTCTAGAAGTCTGACATCAAGGTGTTGGCAAGTTTGATTCCTTCTGAGGGCTCTCCCTGTGGCTTGAAAATGGTCACCTTCTTGCTGTGGGTTCATATGATTATCATCTTATGTATGTATGTGTCTGGTGTATCTTTCTGTGTTCTGTTCTTGTCTTTTAAGAGGACATCCATTATTTTAAATTAGGTCTCACTATAATAAAATGATTTTAAGTTATTTACCAATTTAAAGACTGTATCATCAAGTAAAGTCTTATTTTTAAGTTTTGGGGATTAGAGTGTCAACATATTAATTAGGGTGGGGGGGTGGCATAATCCAGCTCATACCAATACACGACCCAAAAATTCACTTACGAATCTCATACACTGACTGTTTTCAACATGCAAACATCAATTAATATAATCCACCCCATTCATAGATTAAAAAAGAAAAAATATATAATTATATCAAATGATGGAGAAAAGTCATTTGACAAAATCCAATACATCTCTATGATAAAAAACCTCAGTAAACTAGAAATAAAAGGAATATCATCAACTTGGTAAAGAACATCTAAAATATCTGTAGCTGACATCACATTTAATAGTAAGAAACTGGACATGTATCCTCTAAAATCTGGAACAAGGTAAGAATATCCTCTCTTTCCACTCCTTTTCTTTTTTTTTTTTTTTTGTTTGAGATGGAGTCTCACTCTGTCGCCCTGGCTGGAGTGCAGTGGCCGGATCTCAGCTCACTGCAAGCTCCGCCTCCCGGGTTCACGCCATTCTCCTGCCTCAGCCTCCCGAGTAGCTGGGACTACAGGCGCCGCCACCTCGCCCGGCTATTTTTTGTATTTTTTAGTAGAGACGGGGTTTCATCGTGTTAGCCAGGATGGTCTCGATCTCCTGACCTTGTGATCCGCCCGTCTCGGCCTCCCAAAGTGCTGGGATTACAGGCTTGAGCCACCGCGCCCGGCCTCCTTTTCTTAATGTACCAGAATTTATAATTATTGCAGTAAGACAAAAAAGGAAATAAAACATTACAATTGGAAAGAGAGATATAAAACTATCTGTATTTGCAGATGCCATTTTTAAATAATCAAACAAAGAACTTCTTGAAGTAAGTATAGCAATGTCTCAAGATACAAGATTAATATACGAAAGTCAATTGCTTTTATATATTCTAGCCATGAACAATTCAAATTTTCAATTTAAATAAAATAATACCACTTATAATGGCATCCTGAATAAGAAATACTTAAGTATAAATCAAACAAAATATGTACAGAGCCTATATACAGAAAACTAAAAAACACGGATAAAAAATAAAATAACTAAATAGATAGATATTCATTTTCCTAATTTGGAGGATGCCCTATTGTTAAAATATAAATTAATTCCAACTTGACCTACACAATCTGTATTCCTCTGTTCTCACACTGCTATAAACTACCCAAGACTGGGTAATTTATGAAGAAAAGAGGTTTAATTGACTCAAAGTTCCATAGGCTTAACAGGAAGCATGGCTGGGAGGCCTCAGTAAACTTACAGTCATGGCAGAAGACGAAGGGGTAGCAAGCATGTCTTACCATGGTGGAGCAGCAAGGGAGAAAGTGTCACACTTTTAAACCATCAGTTCTCTTGAGAATTCACTCATTGTCGCGAGAACAGCATAAAAGAAATCTGCTCCCATGATGCAATCACCTCCCATCAGGTTCCTCTCCTGACACATGGGAATTACAATTCAACATGAGATTTGGGTGGGGACACAGAGCCAAACCGTATCAAAATCCTAATCAAAATTACAGCAAACTAGTGTGTAAATATTGACATAGTAATTCCAAAGTTTATATAAAAATAGAAATGATCTAGAATATCAGACACAATATTGAAGAAGAACTAAGTTGGAAGATTTACGCTACCTAATTTCAAGACCCACTCTAAGGCTACACTGTATTGACAAAAGAATATGAAAATAGATCAATAAAAAAGAACAGGCATACCATATATGGAACCACAAAAACACAGTCAATTGATCTTTGATAAAAACCAAAGGCAATTCAATGGAGTAAGGATAGCTTTTTAAACAATTGAGGCTGGAAGAATTGTACACCCATATGAAAGAAAACCAAAAAACATGCACACCAACCTTATACCTTACACAAACACACAGGTACACACAAACACAACTCATGGAGGGTATGTCTAAAGGAAACAGGAGACAACTGAAAAAGCTCTAAATGGCTAAAGCTGCAACAATTTAAGCAACAAAATAAAGTTGTATTTGGTTATAACTGAAAGTATGAAATAGGTATTCATCAGTCCATAGTTATGTAAATCAGTGATTAAATAAATAAATATTTTGGGAAGAACAGACATATATTCCAAGTAGAATTTCCAATAATTTAGGTAGATATTTCATGCATAGCAACTTTCTTCTAAAGAATACAGTATGAAGATAGAAAGAGAGAAACAAAAAAGTAACTTTGCAGTGGAGAGACTTGAAAAATACTAACGTAATCCAGGAGATTCAGGTTAATATTAAATATGACAAGTCATGTTGATAATGAAATGGGAGAGTTCCCTTATCCCCCTTCCTGGGCATGCAACAGAGGTGTGGCTCACTTCTTCAATGCCCTGCTGCTCAAACCCCTAGGGGGAACATGCAGACGGGTGGGTGCAGAGCGCTTTTGGGTTCCGACCCCACGGTAGTGTCTAGGATGAGTGTTTATGACTCCCGAAGCCCAAGTGGGTGTGTGTTACAGTGTGCTCTTTCAGCTTTGCCATTTTCAGACGGCTTGTGTTAGTCAGCTCAATTAGACCCTCTGCCTTATCGCAAGGGCAGAGGGCTTTGTGTATTCTGAGTTCTTGTCCAATGGACCAGAAAAATAGAAACACAGATGGACCTGGAGGAAGAGTGCAAGGTTTATTGTTTTATTGAGTGTGGAGGTGGCTCTCAGTGACGTGAATGGTAAGCTGGAAGGGGGATGTTGTCGGAAGGTGGTCTTCTACTGGAGTTGGGCTGCCCAGAGGCCAGAATGTTCTCTGACTGCCCCCAGCCTTATGCCCCTCAGTGTCTGTACTGTCCCACCATCACTGGTCTGCTAGTGTCTGCTTGTGTGTTCCTCTGCTCCTTTAGATGTCCAGCTGCTTGTATTTGCCTGCAAAGGTCTTGGTTTTTATGGGTACAGGATGGCGGGTGTGCGGATGTGTGGACCAGAGTGGTCTTGGAAAATGGAGCATTTTGGTGCAAAAATAGGAGTGCCTGTTCTCACTTAGGTTCATGAGCACAGGCCTGAGGGTGGAGCCCTTGCAAGGGACCGCACCCTTCTTTACCCAGCACTTCTCTGCCCTCCTCTCATATCAATAGTATATTAATGTGATGTGATGAGAATAGTGCTTTAACACCATGGTAGCAAAAAGGTATTACTTCAGTAAGATCATGAGGAAAACATCAGACAGTCTTCAACTGAAGGACATGCCACATAGAACCTGCCTATCCTCACAGTGATGAATGCCATAACAACAACAACAACAACAACAACAAAAAAAAAAAAAAAAAAAAAAAAAAACAAAGAAAAGTCTGAAACATTACCACAACCAAAGAAACCAAGGAGACATGTATAACTACTAAATGTAATGTAGCATCCTAGATAGGATCTTGGAACCAGAAAGGACAAATGAGAAAAATGTATGACTGAGGAATACAAATAAAATGTAGACTCTAATTAATAATAATAATTTATCAGTATTGACAAATGCACCATACTACATATTATGTTAATAATAGATGAAATTGGGTATGAGGTATACAGGAACTTTCTATACTGTATTCATAATTATTCTGTAAATGTTAAACTGTTCTAAAATAAAATAATTTGGCAGAGATATGCTTCTCTCCAATCCTCCATCTAAGCACAACTGTAAAAATAACACATGATACATCTAGAAACACGTAAGAGGAGAGCTCTGATTAATAGCAAGAAGGTGGCAAACTGAAGGGTTTCTTGTATCCTCCCACTTAACAGAAAGAAGCATCCCAAGCCCAGCATTTCCTGATTTCCAACATAGCAGCAGTTGCCATAACAGGTAGTCTTATTTCTCTCCTAGAATAAAAGAGAGACCTCTGATGTCAGGAAAGCCTGATAAGAGGAATTATTTTGAGCCCTGGTAACAAGAGGAGGCCAGGGAAAGTATTCTTTTTCCATGTTGATCCTGATACTCCCCTCACGCATGAGAGATACTGAAATGAGCAGGTAGAACTGGCAAGAGATATCTGACCACAATGTGCTACCTGTTTCAGGAAGCCTCTTTGTACCCATAGTCCTCATACTCTTTTGCTTTCACTCAATGGGAGGCAGTGAATGGCCAGGGACCACCAGTAACCCAGCCAAAATAATGGTTCTTCCAGGGATGCCTCTAAGCCTGTTTATCCCAGCGTCTCTGAGAGTTCTCTCTTCTGCCCATAGGAATCCCTGCACAACAAATGCCCTGATCAAAAAGCAATTTCCATTTCTTACATTCAGAAGATGCTCTGTCACAACAAGTACCTGGCAAGGAAAGCTTCTTTACATTTCATGTTTGCCTGTGACATCCAGTAACTCAGCCTAGGGAAATCTCTTCTGTAACCTTAGTCAGTACCAACAGTAACCAGTAGCAGCTATAGTAGCACTATATAAGCCATCTGGCCTCAAATAACACCACAATGACTCTGAAAATCAAAACATTGATTAAATCACTGCTGACAAAAGTAATCTGGAACATGCATATGAAATTTAGACAGAGTGAATTCCTGCTAAAATAAAAGATTTAAATAGGACATAGTCTCCCAACATAATGGACAAAATGCCCAGGACACAACAAAAGAATCAAACATTAAATCAAGAATCAAGAAAATAAATGGAACTGATGCCAACACTGAGATGAATTAGATCTGAGAAATATCTGACAAGAATTTTAAAGCGGCTATCTTAAAAGTGCCTTAACAAACAACTATAAATAGTTTTATATGAATATAAAATATAACCAAATTAAAATTATAGAAGTATAATGCAGTAAGTTAAAGAAAAAAAAAACTTGGTGAATTTTTTATGGTAATAATAAATCTGACACGTGTGAGGTAATATTCCATAACAGTTTTAATTTGTATTTCTCTGATAATTACTGATGTTGAGGAATTTTTCATACATCTGTTGGCCATTTGTGTGTCTTCTTGGTGAAATGTTTATTCAGGTCTTTTGCTCATTTTCTTGTTATTGAGTAGTTTGAGTCTCTATATATTTTGGATATTAGCTCCTTATCTGATGTACGATTTGCCAATATTTTCTCCAAATCTGTGAGGTTTTTTATTCATTATGTTAGTTGTTTTTTCACCACATTGTATCCCATAAATATATACACTTATTTGACAGACAGAATAAAATAAAACTTAAGATAACTGGTTAAACTGGAGAAGATAGATGGTAGAATCAGTGAACTTGTGGACAGATCAATAAAATTACCTCAATATGCACAATAGTGGAAACAAATTTAAAATATTAACAGAGCCCCAAAGTCACATGGGACAATACCAGATGATCTAGCGTTCATATGATCAAAGTCCACAAAAGATAGGAGTAAGAGAGTGGAGCTCAAAGATAATTCAAAAAAAAAAGATGTTTGAAAACTACCCAAGTTTGACGAAAGACATAAATCTACCTAATTAAGAATTTGAGTGAATCTGAAACAGTATAAATAAACCCAAAGAACTTTATGCCAAGACCCATTGTAATTAAATTACTCAAAGCTAAAAGCAAAGAAAACACCTTGGACACAGACAGAAGGAAATGACATGGACACTACAGGGGAACACTAAGTCAAATGACACTGGATAATTGAGGGCAAAGGAAAAGGCACAACAGTTTAAAGGGCTGAAAGAAATTCACTATCAATCACAAATTTCATATTTGGCAAATTATCCTTCAAGCATGAAGTGGAAATAAATAAAGACATTGTCAAATGAAATAAAAATAATTTGTTGCTAACATACTTATCTTTAAGTAACATTCACAAAAATTTCTTCTAATGGAAAGGAAATAATGAAAGAAACAATCTTCAAGCAGAAGACCAGAAAAAGAAACACAAAAGAAATAGCAGAAAGAGGGGTACAAAAAAGAGTATTCATTTTGTTATGAATTGTATAAATTATATTTTATAATTGAAAAAAAAGACCATTTGATACTCAGGACTATGATATTTTAAATGGGGAAAGTGAATAGACCTTAATGGAAGTAAGATTCTTCTGCTTTGCTCAGTGTTAAAATGCTGCTCCCTGTAGGCTGTGATAAGTCACACAGGTGTACTATAATACCTAGAGCAATCACCATAAAAACACTACAAAACTGCTTACATTAGAAAACTGGGTATGTGTCAAATCAATAATCTAAGTTACTGTCTCAAAATTCTAGAAATAAAGAGTAATCTACAGCAGGCATATATGAGTGTAATAAAAATCATACCAGAAACCAACAAAATTGAAGCAGGAAAACAATAGAGAATAAATGAAACAACAAGCTAATTCGTTGATATGTGATGTTGTGATATTGTGATATTGCATTATTATTTTGCAGAATATTACCATTGATGGGTAAATACGTACATGGCATACCTCTGTATTTTTCTTAAATTGTATGTGATTATGTGTGAAACTACTATTACTGGATAAAATTTCAACTATAAAAGATACTCAGTAAAAGCATATTTGAAACATAGGTAGAAGGCAATGACAAAAATATGCGGATACATAAAAGATATAAAAATTAAATAGCACTTTCAGGTCTGACATGCAAAAAGCTTAGAAGTAATTACTCCCATCCTTACAAATTAAAACAAAAATAAGTGGAACTAAGTAGAAATCAACAAATTTTCTTCAATTCACCAGAGTATTGATATCATAGTAGAAACCATTGCTCCCCAAATGCTGATACAGAGAATCACGGCTATCAAAGATGCAGCCCCAGAGCAGAAAACTCCATAGAACCAGTACCAAAGAGAACAACCTGGAAGTTAACTGAAGACTTGCTGGAGGCTCAATGTGGACAACTCTAAGAGTTAAAAAAAACTTTAAACTGGGCCAGTCTTTGCAAGATCTGTTGTTTATATTATTTTATTTTTTATTGTTGTTTGTGTTTGTTTGTTTGTTTTGTTTTTTTAAGACAGGTTCTCAATCTGTCACCCTGACTGGAGTGCAGTGGCCCGATCTCGGCTCACTACAAGCTCCGCCTCCCGGGTTCATGCCATTCTCCTGCCTCAGCCTCTGGAGGAGCTGGGACTACAGGCACACGCCACCACACTCGGCTAATTTTTTCTATTTTTAGTAGAGATGGGGTTTCACTGTGTTAGCCAGGATGGTCTCGATCTCCTGACCTAGTGATCCGGCCGCCTCAGCCTCCCAAAGTGCAATATCTACAGTTTTGTGAGTTTACCTCCAGGAGCTGTACTATGTTCTCACAATGAAGAGCCTAGAAAATTCTCCTCATGCTTCTGGTAGACAGAAAATAAAATAACCATTTTAAAATATAATCAGAGCATTCTGTTCTTCTTAGAAAGGCTGGCTCTCAAGAGAAACTATTTACAAGAGATTGACTAACTGCAGTTTTACCAGAGACTAAACTGACCTGAAAGAAAAAATATACAATCCAGCCACTCTCTAGTATTCTCTGTAGGGGAAGATAAATACCCATTTTCAGCCCCCTTTCATCATGCTCTCTCACCTAAATGATAAAACAAAACTTAGAACCACTTTGGAAGGTCACAGCCCAGGGACACAGGTCACTAAAAAACTGACACAAAATCACAGGACTATAGAATGAGTCCCCTCTCTTAATACCTTACTAGTAAATAAATATGTCTCCTGTATAATAATAATAAAGGAGTTATTAAGAAATAATTTTTATGCAGCTAGGAAGGGTGAAGGGTCTTGGTGGAATTTTCCTTTAATAGAAAGCAAGCCTTGAACCATTTCCTTCCTAACAGAAAGTGGCTTGAAAAACCAGAACAGCAAGCATTGATACGCAAATGCCAGTGGCCAGAAACCAGTTCCACCCAACATGGCGGTTCTCGCCCTCTTCTCTTGACACCATGTGTGCCAGGTGTCATGGCCACCTCCAGATAACACCATGTGTGCAAGACATCATGGCAACCCATATTTGCATATTAAAAGACTAGGGTGGGAGGGCCAATTTTTCATGGGCTATGTGAATGACACACCTGTTCAAACCAATCCCCTGGGCCCTATGCAAATTAAACATCACCTCCTCCAGCCTCCCAATATAACTGACTGTTTTCCTCCACACGTGGGGCTTTTCCATTCGGAGCCTCTGTCCCTCTGTATGGGGGAGCTGTCTTTCTTCTTTCTTTCTTCTTGCCTATTAAACTTTCTGCTCCTTAAAAATTGTTCCACATGATCGAGATCATCCTGGCTAACACGGTGAAACCCCGTCTCTACTAAAAATGCAAAAAAGTAGCCGGGCGTGGCGGCAGGCGCCTGTAGTCCCAGCTACTTGGGAGGCTGAGGCAGGAGAATGGCGTGAATCCGGGAGGCAGAGCTTGCAGTGAGCCGAGATCGCGCCACTGCACTCTAGCCTGGGAGACTGAGCGAGACTCCGTCTCAAAAAAAAAAAAAAAATTGCTCCACGTGTGTCATTTCATTATTCTTAGTGGTGCGAGACAAAGGACCCTGGTGTTTCTCCAGTCATTAGAGGCGTATTATTTTGGTGCATTGGCTGGGAAACCAAGGTACAGCATTCATTGGATTGGTGAGTATAGAAGGGAACTTAAAAATCTGTCTATCATTCTGAGGCACTCTGGCTTCTATTTTAAAATCAAAATCAAATCAATTAACGGGAATCCGTCCACTGGTTGAAAATACGCTTCTCGTGGCTGCAGTTATAAAGACTTGGATGTCAGGTTTGCTGGTGAGAACATGGAGAACCCTCCATTACTCATGGATCATTGGGAATGTTGGCCATGGTTTGACTCAGTTTCTTTTCCTGGGGAAAACTAGCCATTACATGAAAAGTACTGAAGCAACTGAATTGCTGGCCAGGGCACACCCTGGTGTTATTCAAAGACTTCTGTACTGCACCCAGCCTCAGTCAGCCTGCTCCAGGTATTGGTAAAGAATTCCCAGCTATCTTGTCACAAAACTTTCCTTCTTTTTCTATCCACAGTCCCTTACTCTGTGTGTCGAATATGTGGGAATTTTTACAGTCTAGGGAAGTCATCCTGTTAGTCAAGATAGGAAAATTCTGTAGTATACAGGCATATAGCTTAGGTAAATGCTGTTGCAATCTTCTAGGAACGAGACCTCCCATTTCCCCCACAGTGAGTTTACTCGCTAATAGTCCTCTGGTGGTTACATGGTATATCCAAGCCAACATCGCCCCCTAGTGAAAATATAGAAATCCTCTTAATAAGACTCGTGATGGCTTTCTGTGGTACATTGCAGCCTTCCGATTTTTCCTTTCTATGACTTTCTACCAGAAACCAGGCTTTATGCTGCTTCTGTGAACAAGGAAAACTCTGCTTTCAACTATTAGGAATACAACGTCCTCTGCCGTCCTCTGCAGCCAAATTTTAGTCCCGACACTGTCCCATCAGCAGGAAAGTTGTCATTAGGTCCCTGCATCCCTTTAAGTCACCTATTCTCTCTCTGATTAAGATAGTATTTAACTAACGCAACCACCGCTGGCCTTCGCAGAACACCATGAACCACACAGTCCAAACCGTCTTCTCTCCTGTCAATAGCGGCCAGCCCCCCAGCTATGAGATGCTGAAGGAAGAGCACGAGGTGGCTGTGCTGGGGGCGCCCCACAACCCTGCTCCCCCGATGTCCACCGTGATCCACATCTGCAGCGAGACCTCCGTGCCCGACCATGTCGTCTGGTCCCTGTTCAACACCCTCTTCATGAACCCCTGCTGCCTGGGCTTCATAGCATTCGCCTACTCCGTGAAGTCTAGGGACAGGAAGATGGTTGGCGACCTGACTGGGGCCCAGGCCTATGCCTCCACCGCCAAGTGCCTGAACATCTGGGCCCTGATTTTGGGCATCCTCATGACCATTCTGCTCATTGTCATCCCAGTATTGATCTACCAAGCCCATCAATAGATCAGGAGACATCATTCAGGCCAGGAGCTCTGCCTATAACCTGTGTCCCACGTGCTCCACCTTCCATTCCTGGTCCTGCCCCGGAACCCAGTCCTGTATCAGCCCTTTATCCTCACACACTTTTCTACAATGGCATTCAATAAAGTGTACATGTTTAAAAAAAAAAAAAAAAGATAGTATTTAATTAGTAAGGGGATTTTAAGTACGGAAGTTAACCAGAACCATTTTTCTAAGGACGAATGCTTTAGAACGGGCCATGCCATAATAGGCAATCTAGCAAATTCCCTCCATTAAAGGAGGCTTGTCTTTTATATAGTCTTTCCCAAGATCCATTTTTTGGAGAACCAGGCAGATCACATAGGTTTAGTAAGTCAAAGGGCAATCACACAGGGCAGATAAGCTCAGGTTGCACGGGTAAAGCGTGGTTAGTCCCATCATTTAGTTCATTCAGTTCTATGGCTTGGAGGGCCACACTTACAACCATGGGTGACACATTTAACAGACTGCCGGGACCCAGGAACCAGGGAGGGAAAACAGTCTGGAGGACGCTTCCACTGTCTTCTTCTCCACCCTGGGTTGCATAAAAAGGAAGGAGACTGAAAGGATGCTTTTATTCTTGCTTCTCTGTCTAGATAGGTAACAGATTATCTTCAGCTTGCACCCCACTGGAGTGCACCCTGAAACACTGGAACTTCTTTGATCTCAGGACTTTGAAGAGAAAACCAACTCATCTTCTTTTGCACAAGGGCATGGCATTTTTACTAAACCTTTGGAAGCATTGTAAGATCAACCCAGTTCTTTTAACAGCCATGGAAGGCAAGCCCACAGGGAATAGTTTCCCAGAGCTAAAGCAGATTTTACAGGAGCAATCTGAGACAGCTATTGAATGTCCCAACCTTCCAGTTCCCCTCATTCAGAACCCCATCCAATCGTACCATCAGCTCCTCCAGATCCACCATCTCCGTTATTACCCACTTTCCACACTTCACCCTTACTTCTACAGGAAATGTCTGATGGAAATGGTGCAATGAGGGTTCAAGTTCCCTTCTCATTATAGAACCCTAGGCAAATAAAGGGAAACTTAGGCTGATTTTCTTTTCTTTTTCTTTTTCTTTCTTTTTTTTTTTTTTTTTTTTTTTTTTTGAGGCAGAGTCTCGCTCTGTCTCCCAGGCTGGAATGCAGTGGTGCAATCTCCGTTCACTTGAAGCTCTGCCTCCTGGGTTCACGCCATTCTCCTGCCTCAGCCTCCCAAGTAGCTAGGACCACAGGCGCCTGCCACCGCCTGGCTAAATTTTTGTATTTTTAGTAGAGACGGGGTTTCACCGTGTTATCCAGAATGATCTCGATCTCTTGACCTCATGATCCGCCCGCCTTGGCCTCCCAAAGTGCTGGGATTACAGGTGTGAGCCACCGCACCCAGCCATTAGGCTGATTTTCTGACGATCCTGATAGGTATACAGAAACTTTGCACAATTCAACTCAGGTATTTCACCTCACATGGAAAGATGTTATGGTGCTGCCAAACCACCCCTCACTGCAACTGAAAAATGGACAGCTCTGCAAACATCAGATAATTTTGGAGATGAGCAATATATCCCTTATAATAAACCAAAAGAAAAGTAAGCAGATAGGGAGAGTGAAGAAATAGCAGAAATACCATTCTCAGTTGAAAGGAAAGCAGTTCCCCCTTGACAAACTTGATTGTGACCCCAATAGCTCTGCAGATGAATGGAAAAGGAAGTACTTTTTAACATGCATTTTAGAGGGCCTACGAAGAACTAAGGCCAGACCTCTCAATTACTCTAAACTGTCTGTGATAAACGAAAAGCCAGAAGAGAATCCTGCAGCCTTTACGGAAAGGCTGAGAGAGGCACTAATAAAACACACTTCTTTATCTCCTGATTCAGTCAAGGGACAGCTCATCCTCAAGGACAAGTTTATTACACAGGCAGCTCCCAATATTAGAAGGAAACTACAGAAGCAAGCTACAGGACCAGAGAACCTCCTGAAGGTGGCCACTTTGGTCTTTTATAATAGGGACCAGGAGAAGACCCGAAAGAAAAAGAGAAAGCTCAGGAAAAGGACAGAGGCTCTAATAACAGCTTTACAGGCTTGCAAAGTCTACGATCCTCTAGGTGCATCTGTTAGTTGCTATCGGTGTGGTAGTCCAGGGCATTTTAAGAAGGAATGCCCAGGCAGCAAGTAGAAGCCATCTCAATCCTGTCCAGCCTTTAGAAGAGACCACATGAAATGAAACTGCCCCCAAAGACAGAGGTCACAGGGTTCAGAACCAGTCTCACATATGGTCCAGCAGGACTGACGGGTCCCAGGGCTCGAACCCCCGGCTCCAACAACTCAGACTGCCATTACAGCACAGGATCCCTACGTGATTCTGGAAATTGAAGGAAAGAAAGTAGACCTCCTTCTAAACACTAGAGCCAGTCTCTCTAATCCAAGCCTCCCCTCTTTCCATAGCACGATCGTAAGGGGTATCTCAGGAAAAACTCTAATCCAATATTTTTCTCAAACTCAGTTGTGGTTAGGAAGACCTACTGTTTAAACGTGCTTCCAAGCCATTGTCATGAGTCAGAAAAGTCTCCCAATTAACCCAAGGAAATAATTTTAACTGTTTACACTCCACATATGTGGCAGGATCACTGTCCTCTAGGGGGAGCTCTTGCCTAACAAACAGCCCGTAAAGCAAGAAGTACATAAGGCAGGATAAGCAGTAGTCACTCTAAATAACATTTCTTCTCAGACACAAGTGTTCAATTAGCTGAATTACTAGCTCTTACAAGAGCTCTTGAATTAAGCAAGGGAAAGATAGCTAACATTTATACTAACTCCAAGTATGCTTTGTTAGCTTTTCATGCTCATGCTGCCATTTAAAAGAAAAGACATTCTCTTACCACTACTGGATCTCCTGTAACATAGCACCAGGAAATGTGGTATTAGTGAAAATCTCACCTCCCTCCTTCCCTATGTCAAGCTCGGAAGGGCCTTGCATTGTTCTTCTTTCAATCTCCTCCACAGTAAAAGTTACAGGAATCAACTCCTGAATACATTGCACTCAAGTCAAGGCCTAAAGAGCTGGGGCAGCAACCCCTGACAACCCAGAGGAATATCCTGAATATCAATGGGGAGAAATAGAAGATCTTAAGCTGAAAAGTATAAAAGATAAGTAACTTGTGATAGTTTGCTGAGAATGACGGTTTCCAGCTGCATCCATGTCCTTACAAAGGACATGAACTCATCCTTTTTTATGGCTGCATAGTATTCCATGGTGTATATGTGCCACATTTTCTTAATCCAGTCTGTCACTGATGGACATTTGGGCTGATTCCAAGTCTTTGCTATTGTGAATAGTGCTGCAATAAACATACGTGTGCTTGTGTCTTTATAGCAGCCAAATACCGCATGTTCTCACTCATAGGTGGGAATTGAACAATGAGATCACTTGGACACAGGAAGGGGAACATCACACACTGCATCCTATTGTGGGGAGGGGGGAGAGGGGAGGGATAACATTAGGAGATATACCTAATGTAAATGATGGGTTAATGGGTGCAGCACACCAACATAGCACATGTATACATATATAACAAACCTGCACGTTATGCACATGTACCCTAGAACTTGAAGTATAATAAAAAAAAAAAAAAAGAAAAGAAAAGTAACTGAGTGCGGACCACTCATCTTACTCAATCCCGCTGCTACCTCACCAGATAATTTGTATTATTTCCGGCCTTTCCTCTCAAAATTTGCCACCAAATATTAGAACTTCTTTTTAATGCATATTGGCAGGCAGATTTTAATTATTCATAGAATTGCATTTGTAACTTTGTAGGTCCCTAAAGGGAAATGTTGTATGTATCTTGGCAAGTAAAGTTTTAAACGGAAATTATTTACTACACCATTCTTGTGGGAATTATTATAGTCATGCTACTATTTGCAAGAGAACTATACACTCTGGCACCACAATGTAGAATTCTGGTTGTAAAATTCTAATTGCTGTAATATTTTGCCTAATTATCATCCTTATAACAAGATTAATAATTGCAGAAAAGATTAATCAAGGTTGTTTTGCTTATAGCAGGAATAATCATTACAGATAAGAAGTAAGCATGAAAGTTTTACTATCATTCAGTTTGATAGGACTTTGTATTGAAGATTGGTAATATGGTGCACTGTAAGCTATGAAAAGGTTAGGAAAAAAGAGATTTTATATAAGGAAAGATTTTGTATGGTAAAATTCTTGTCCTAAAAGGAAATGATTGGTTGTTTAAAGGAAGGATGTTTAGGACCATTCAGAAAGTTTGAGTTTGTTGTAAGAGGGTCTGTGAAAGTCATAAAAGAATTTAATAATTCAAGGAAAAAATTGTCAAGATTAACACTAAAGTTATTTTAGCCACCCAGTAATGTATTTCTCACAATCATATTGCAAGTTATAAAAAATAGCCTAAGCCTAAAAGTATTCTCTAATGGCAAGTCAAGGGGGAAAAATGTATGCTTTTCTCAAGGGAAATGTTACTTTTCTATTAAAGTTTCTGCTAATGTACAGCACCATCTAGTGGACGCAAACCGGTATTACAATCCATTGATGTAACTAACAGGTATCACACCCTATTGTCATAGTTCTGGTCTGTAGTACCCCCACTAATAGTGGTAATCTTAATACTCATATGCTAACCATATGTTTTAAATTTTCTTGTAAAATTTATCTATTTTCACTAAAAAGCAATCAAATTCCAAATGGTGCTGCAAACCAAACCACGCATGGACACACCATTCTTCCGAGAACCATTAGATCAAGACCTGGAGGAGGCCCAACTGCTGTTCCCCCACACAACACCCCTTTTCAGCAGGAAATAGCCAGAAAGAATTGTCATCCAACACCCCCTAGCAGCAGTTAGGTTTACTTCTCCAGAGGGTGGAAATAATACAGGAGATAAGAAATAACTTTTAGGCAGCTTGAAAGGGTGGAGGTTATCAGTGAATTTTTCTTTAATAAAAAGCAACCCCAGAACAATTTCCTTTCTAACAGAAAGTGGCTTGAACAACCAGAAGGGCAAGCATTAATATTCAAATACCAGAGGCTAGAAACCAGATCCACCCAACATGGTGGTTCCCGCCCTCCTTGTCACCATGTGTGACAGGTGTCATGGCTGCCTCCAGATAACACCATGTGTGCAGGAAATTATGACGACCCATATTTGCATCTTAAAAGGCTAGGGTAGGAGGACCAGTTTTTTTGGGGCTACGTGAATGACACACCTGGTCAAACCAATCCCCTGGACCCTATGCAAATCAAACACTGCCTCTTCCAGACTCCCAATATAACCTACTGCTTTCCATAGTATCACCATTCGGAGCCTCCCTCCCTCTGTATGGGGGAGCTGTTTTTCTTCTTTCTTTCTTCTTTTTACTTATTAAACTTTCTGCTCTTTAACACTGTTGTGGGAATCAGGAGACCAGAGAGACCCATGGGTGGAACAGGAGGATTTTATTTAGGTGGCCACTGCCTCAGCAGATTCATATTCAGAGGCTGAGCAACGAACGGAGACAGGGCTTAACTTTTATTGTTGCAACCAAAGTGGGAGTGGCTTGCCAGTGGCACAAAACTTGTGGACAGGGAAAGCGAGCTTACAAAAGAGGAACAAAGGCAGTCATAGTTATGGTCTGTAATCAACTTAATCAAACTGTGACAGGTTCCTAACTCAGGCTTACATGTGACTCTTGCTATGAATGCCAGGTGGCTGTTAACTAGGTTTGCTCAAGATGCCTGCACAGCCTTATCTTGTGTCCTTCGCTATGGTACCCAGATGGCTGCAATCTAACCTTGCTCAAGCACTTCTCATGACCTCTGCGGTGCTACTCAGATGAAAAACAGAGACTTACAGACACTAGTTACAGAAAACAGGAAACCATAAACGCATAAAAACTTGCAGAGCAGGGTACGATGGCACGGAATGGGGAGGAATTCGAGGGGGAAGCTGCTCATACCAAAGGAAAGAGGGAACATTTGTTTTTCGTCTCACATCTCCTGCTTCATCACCACGTGACAGTGTGTCCATGTTGTTAATCTTATTGGCGTGAGACAAAGGACCCTGGTGTTTCCCAAGTCATCAGAGTTGTATCAATAAGAGGGAAATGCTACTGTAAGTACTGCACATTTCTAAGAAGTATTTAGGGAAATCCAAAGACAAAAGGGAAAAAAAGCAACAGAGGAAATTTTACCCTCTGAACCTTATAACTACAGCTAACAGTTAAAATAGTCTAACCTCCAGACAGGTATGTAAAACGCCACACTGAAAACCAATACAGTTTTTTTTATTTGTTTGTTTACCCTGTATATCATGTACAACTTTAAACACAAATTTAAAAGCATACTAAAATACAAACACAGTTTGAACAGAACAAGTATTAGAATCAGAATCAGATATGGCAGAGATAGTAAAATTATCAGATCAGAAATTTAAAAAAAAACTACGATTAAGATGCTAAGGGCTATAAAAGAGTGAATAACATATAAAACACATAAGTAATATAAGCAGAGAGATAAAAACTATAAAATTGAATTTTTTTAAATGCAAGAAATGGAAAACTAATAGAAATGAAAAGTGATTTTGATGACTTGATGGTCTTATCAACAGTTTGGATATCACCAAGATAAGAATAAGTAAGTTGTGGAGCAAGATGGCCGAATAGGAACAGCTCCAGTCTCCAACTCCCAGTGCAAGCGACACAGAAGACCGGTGATTTCTGCATTTTCAACTGAGGTACTGGGGTCATCTCACTAGGGAGTGCTGGACAATCGGTGCTGGTCAGCTGCTGCAGCCCGACCAGCAAGAGCTGAAGCAGGGCGAGGCATCACCTCCCTGGGAAGCACAAGGGGGAAGGGAATCCCTTTTCCTAGCCAGGGGAACTGAGACACACAACAACTGGAAAATCGGGTAACTCCCACCCCAATATTGCGCTTTAAGCAAACGGGCACACCAGGAGAATATATCCCACACCTGGCAGGAGGGTCCCACGCCCACGGAGCCTCCCTCATTGCTAATACAGCAGTCTGCAATCTAACCGCAAGGCGGCAGCGAGGCTGGGGGAGGGGCGCCCACCATTGCTGAGGCTTAAGTAGGTAAACAAAGCCGCTGGGAAGCTCGAAATGGGTGGAGCTCACAGCAGCTCAAGGAAACCTGCCTGTCTCTGTAGACTCCACCTCTGGGGACAGGGCACAGCTAAAAAAAAAAAACAACAACAAAAAGTCAGCAGAACCTCTGCAGACGCAAACGACTCTGTCTGACAGCTTTGAAGAGAGCAGTGGATCTCCCAACCCGGAGGTTGAGATCTGAGAATGGACAGACTGCCTGCTCAAGTGGGTCCCTGACCCCTGAGTAGCCTAACTGGGAGACATCCCCCACTAGGGGCAGTCTGAACACCACCACCTCACAGGTGGAGTACACCCCTGAGAGGAAGCTTCCAAAGGAAGAATCAGACAGGTACACTCGCTGTTCAGCAATATTCTATCTTCGGCAACCTCTGCTGCTGATACCCAGCCAAACAGGGTCTGGAGTGGACCTCAAGCAATCTCCAAGAGACCTACAGCTGAGGGTCCTGACTATCAGACGGAAAACTATCAAACAGGAAGGACATCTATACCAAAACCCCATCAGTATGTCACCATCATCAAAGACCAGAGGCAGATAAAACCACAAAGATGGGGAAGAAGCAGGGCAGAAAAGCTGGAAATTCAAAAATAAGAGCGCATCTCCCCCCGCAAAGGAGCCCAGCCCATCGCCAGCAACGGATCAAAGCTGGTCAGAGAATGACTTTGACGAGATGAGAGAAGAAGGCTTCAGTCCATCAAACTTCTCAGAGCTAAAGGAGGAATTACGTACCCAGCGCAAAGAAACTAAAAATTGAAAAAAGAGTGGAAGAATTGACAGCTAGACTAACTAATGCAGAGAAGTCATAAACGAATGACAGAGATGAAAACCATGACACGAGAAATACGTGACAAATGCACAAGCTTCAGTAACCGACTCGATCAACTGGAAGAAAGAGTATCAGCGATTGAGGATCAAATGAATGAAAGGAAGCGAGAAGAGAAACCAAAAGAAAAAGAAGAAAAAGAAATGAACAAAGCCTGCAAGAAGTATGGGATTATGTAAAAAGACCAAATCTACGTCTGATTGGGGTGCCTGAAAGTGAGGGGGAAAATGGAACCAAGTTGGAAAACACTCTTCGGGATATCATCCAGGAGAACTTCCCCAACCTAGTAGGGCAGGCCAACATTCAAATTCAGGAAATACAGAGAACGCCACAAAGATACTCCTCCAGAAGAGCACTCCAAGACACATAATTGCCAGATTCACAAAGTTGAAATGAAGGAAAAAATCTTAAGGGCAGCCAGAGAGAAAGGTCGGGTTACCCACAAAGGGAAGCCCATCAGACTAACAGCAGATCTCTCGGCAGAAACTCTACAAGCCAGAAGAGAGTGGGGGCCAATATTCAACGTTCTTAAAGAAAAGAATTTTCAACCCAGAATTTCATATCCAGCCAAACTAAGTTTCATCAGTGAAGGAGAAATAAAATCCTTTACAGATAAGCAAATGCTTAGAGATTTTGTCACCACCAGGCCTGCCTTACAAGAGACCCTGAAGGAAGCCTAAACATGGAAAGGAACAACCGGTACCAGCCATTGCAAAAACATGCCAAAATGTAAAGACCATCGAGGCTAGGAAGAAACTGCATCAACTAACGAGCAAAATAACCAGTTAATATCATAATGGCAGGATCAAGTTCACATAACAATATTAACCTTAAATGTTAATGGACTAAATGCTCCAATAAAAGACACAGACTGGCAAACTGGATAAGAGTCAAGACCCATCAGTCTGCTGTATTCAGGAGACCCATCTCACATGCAGAGACATACATAGGCTCAAAATAAAGGGATGGAGGAAGATCTACCAAGCAAATGGAGAACAAAAAAAGCGGGGGTTGCAATCTAGTCTCTGATAAAACAGACTTTAAACCATCAAAGATCAAAGAGACAAAGAAGGCCATTACATAATGGTAAAGGGATCAATTCAACAGGAAGAGCTAACTCTCCTAAATATATATGCACCAATACAGGAGCACCCAGATTCATAAAGCAAGTCCTTAGAGACTTACAAAGAGACTTAGACCCATACAATAATAATGGGAGACTTCAACACCCCACTGTCAACATTAGACAGATCAACGAGACAGAAAGTTAACAAGGATATCCAGGAATTGAACTCATCTCTGCACCAAGCGGACCTAATAGACATCTATAGAACTCTCCACCCCAAATCAACAGAATATACATTCTTCTCAGCACCACATGCACTTATTCCAAATTGACCACATAATTGGAAGTAAAGCACTCCTCAGCAAATGTACAAGAACAGAAATTATAACAAACTGTCTCTCAGACCACAGTGCAATCAAACTAGAACTCAGGACTAAAAAACTCAATCAAAACCATCAACTACATGGAAACTGAACAACCTGCTCCTGAATGACTACTGGGTACATAACGAAATGAAAGCAGAAATAAAGGTTCTTTGAAACCAATGAGAACAAAGATACAACATACCAGAATCTCTGGGACACATTTAAAGCAGTGTGTAGAGGGAATTTATAGCACTAAATGCCCACAAGAGAAAGCAGGAAAGATCTAAAATTGACACTCTAACATCACAATTAAAAGAACTAGAGAGGCAAGAGCAAACACATTCAAAAGCTAGCAGAAGGCAAGAAATAACTAAGATCAGAGCAGAACTGAAGGAGATAGAACACAAAAAACCTCCAAAAAATCAATGAATCCAGGAGTTGGTTTTTTGAAAAGATCAACAAAATTGACAGACCGCTAGCAAGACTAATAAAGAAGAAAAGAGAGAGGAATCAAATAGATGCAATAAAAAAATAATAAAGGGATATCACCACCAACCCCACAGAAATACAAACTACCATCAGAGAATACTATAAACACCTCTACGCAAATCAACTAGAAAATCTAGAAGAAATGGATAATTTCCTGGACACTTACACTCTTCCAAGACTAAACCAGGAAGAAGTTGAATCCCTGAATAGACCAATAGCAGGCTCTGAAATTGAGGCAATAATTAATAGCCTACCAACAAAAAAAGTCCAGGACCAGATGGATTCACAGCTGAATTCTACCAGAGTACAAGGAGGAGTGGTACCATTCCTTCTGAAACTATTCCAATCAATAGAAAAAGAGGGAATCCTCCCTAACTCATTTTATGAGGCCAACATCATCCTGATACCAAAGCCTGGCAGAGACACAACAAAAAAAGAGAATTTTAGACCAATATCCCTGATGAACATCGATGCAAAAATCCTCAATAAAATACTGGCAAACCGGATTCAGCAGCACATCAAAAAGCTTATCCACCATGATCAAGTGGGCTTCATCCCTGGGATGCAAGGCTGGTTCAACATTTGCAAATCAATAAACGTAATCCAGCATATAAACAGAACCAAGACAAGAACCACATGATTATCTCAATAGATGCAGAAAAGGCTTTGACAAAATTCAACAGCCCTTTATGCTAAAAACGCTCAATAAATTTGGTATTGATGGAACGTACCTCAAAATAATAAGAGCTATTTATGAAAAACCCACAGCTAAATCATACTGAATGGGCAAAAACTGGAAAATTCCCTTTGAAAACTGGCACAAGACAGGGATGCCCTCTCTCACCACTCCTATTCAACATAGTGTTGGAAGTTCTGGCTAGGGCAATCAGGCAAGAGAAAGAAATCAAGGGTATCCAGTTAGGAAAAGAAGAAGTCAAATTGTCCCTGTTTGCAGATGACATGATTGTATATTTAGAAAACCCCATTGTCTCAGCCCAAAATCTCCTTAAGCTGATAAGCAACTTCAGCAAAGTCTCAGGATACAAAATTAATGTGCAAAAATCACAAGCATTCTTATACACCAGTAACAAACAGAGAGCCAAATCATGAATGAACTTCCATTCACAATTGCTTCAAAGAGAATAAAATACCTAGGAATCCAACTTACAAGGGATGTAAAGGACCTCTTCAAGGAGAACTACAAACCACTGCTCAGTAAATAAAAGAGGACACAAACAAATGGAAGAACATACCATGCTCATGGATAGGAAGAATCAATATCGTGAAAATGGCCATACTGCCCAAGGTATTTATAGATTCAATGCCATCCCCATCAAGCTACCAATGACTTTCTTCACAGAATTGGAAAAAACGGCTTTAAAGTTCATATGGAACCAAAAAAGAGCCCGCATTGCCAAGACAATCCTAAGTCAAAAGGACAAAGCTGGAGGCATCACGCTACCTGACTTCAAACTATACTACAAGGCTACAGTAACCAAAACAGCATGGTACTGGTACCAAAACAGAGATATAGACCAATGGAACAGAACAGAGTCCTCAGAAATAATACCACACATCTACAGCATCTGATCTTTGACAAACCTGAGAGAAACAAGAAATGGGGAAAGGATTCCCTATTAATAAATGGTGCTGGGAAAATTGGCTAGCCATAAGTAGAAAGCTGAAACTGGATCCTTTCCTTACTCCTTATACGAAGATTAATCAAGATGGATTAGAGACTTAAAGTTAGACCTAATACCATAAAACCCTAGAAGAAAATCTAGGTAGTACCATTCAGGACATAGGCATGGGCAAGGACTTCATGTCTAAAACACCAAAAGCAACGGCAGCAAAAGCCAAAATTGACAAATGGGATCTAATTAAACTAAAGAGCTTCTGCACAGCAAAAGAAACTACCATCAGAGTGAACAGGCAACCTACAGAATGGGAGAAAATTTTTGCAACCTACTCATCTGACAAAGGGCTAATATCCAGAATCTACAAAGAACTCAAACAAATATACAAGAAAAAAACAAACAACCCCATCAAAAAGTGGGCAAAGGATATGAACAGACATTTCTCAAAAGAAGACATTCATACAGCCAACAGACACATGAAAAAATGCTCATCATCACTCGCCATCAGAGAAATGCAAATCAAAACCACAATGAGATACCATCTCACACCAGTTAGAATGGCAATCATTAAAAAGTCAGGAAACAACAGGTGTTGGAGAGGATGTGGAGAAATAGGAACACTTTTACACTGTTGGTGGGATTGTAAACTAGTTCAACCATTATGGAAAACAGTATGGCATTCCTCAAGGATCTAGAACTAGATATACCATATGACCCAGCCATCCCATACTGGGTATATACCCAAAGGATTATAAATTATCTACTACAAGACACATGCACACGTATGTTTATTGCGCACTATTCACAATAGCAAAGACTTGGAATCAACCCAAATGTCCATCTGTGACAGACTGGATTAAGAAAATGTGGCACATATACACCATGGAATACTATGCAGCCATCAAAAAGGATGAGTTTGCGTCCTTTGTAGGGACATGGATGCAGCTGGAAACCATCATTCTTAGCAAACTATCACAAGAACAGAAAACCAAACACCGCATGTTCTCACTCATAGGTGGGAACTGAACAATGAGATCACTTGGACTTGGGAAGGGGAACATCACACACTGGGGCCTATCATGGGGAGGGGAGGGGGGAGGGATTGCATTGGGAGTTATACATGATATAAATGGAATTGATGGTGCTGACGAGTTGATGGGTGCAGCACACCAACATGGCACAAATATACATATGTAACAAACCTGCACGTTACGCACATGTACCCTAGAACTTAAAGTATAGTAAAAGTAAATTAAAAAAGAAAAGAAAAAAATAGAAAAAGAAAAACAAAAATTAAAAAAAAAGCATAAGTAAGTTGTAAAAAAAAAAAAAAAAAAGTCAGCATTATTCCAAAAATAAAATGAAAAAAAAAAAAAAAAAAAGTAATTAAAAAACCAGGACAAAATATTCAAGAATTCTAGGACAATTTTAAAAAGGTATTATATATGTATAATGGGAATATGTTTAGAAGAAAAAGGTAAGGGACAGGATATATAACTGAAGTAGTAATGAGTGAGAATTTTCCAAAAAAAAAAAAAAAAAAAAAAGAAAAAATGAAACTAAACTACAGATATATCTAGGAAGCTTAGCAAACACCAGGAAGATAAAACGAACCAACAAGAAAAGAAAGAAAGAAAGAAAGAAACTCTAGCTGCAGGCATGTCAGATATCAAAGACAAGGAAACTGCAGATATCAAAGACAAGGAAAAAATCTTGACATAATGCACGGGAAAAAATATATCTTATAGAGAAAGAAGGATAATAATTAAATATAACTTCTTTCAGATACCATGCAAACAAGAACAAAATGGTGTAAAATATTTAAGTTATTGAGATAAAATAATTATGAAAGGAAAATATATTTGGCCACTACAAGCTGGGAGCCCCTCAGGGCAAATATGCCTCCCATTCTATTCAAACGCATCCCTCTGCTCACAAAGATAGATTCATATTATGATTGCCTCCCTTGGAAAGACTTATCAGAAACTCAAAAGAATACAACCATCTGTCTCTCGCCTACCTATGACCTGGAAGCCCCCAGTTGGGGAACATGAACTTGAGTTGTCTCCACCTTTCTGAAAGAACTAATGTACTTCTTACATATATTGATTGATGTCTCGTGTCTCCCTAAAATTTATAAAACCAAGCTGTGCCCTGACTACCTGGGCACACGTTTTCAGGAATTCCTGAGACTCTGTCACAGATGCATCCTCAACCTTGGCAAAATAAACTTGCTAAATTAACTGAGATCTGTCTCAAATTTTCAGGATTCACACAATCATCAACCAAGAATTCTAATTTCAGCAAAAATTATCCTCAGAAATCTAAGAAGAAATAAAGATGTTTTAGATAAACAATAATTAGAAGATTTTTTTACCTAAAGATCTGCCTTGCAAGGCACGTTAAAAAAAAATTAGAAAGAAAAATTGATACAGATCAAAAACTTAAATCTCCATAAAAGGAAGAAAGAGCATTAGCAAAGGAATAATTGAAGGTAAAATAAAATCTTTCATTTTTCTTATTCTTAGTTCATTTAATGGATAAGTGTTTGACCACAATAATAACAGCAATGATGTTATTGATTATTATAGCTTGTGGATAAGAAAATTTTATGGCAGCAATGTTACAAAGGATGAGAGGGAGGAATTGAGAATATGCTGCTATAAAATCTTGCACTTTCTGGGAGATGGTATTGTATTCTTTGAAAGTTGGCTTCGATTAGCTGTATAATTTTTGGCAATCACAAAGGCAACCACTAGAAAAAGTTTTATAAAAAGTATAGTAAATATGTTAAGAGAAAATAATTAAATTATATAAGATCTTAAAACCAGAAAAGGGTGAAAAAGAGCGAAATATAAAACAAAGGAAAAGGCCAATAAGAAGAGGAACAAGTATAATACATATTAATTCAACTGTATAATAAGCATTTTTAGTATCAATGATCTAAATACAATAATTAAAATAGAGACTGTCAATAAACAGAGAAGAGAGGCTATATTCTAACTAATTTTATGAGGAAAGCATTATGCTAATGCCTAAAACACACACAAATATTACAATAAAGGAAAGCTGCAGGCCAATATCTCCCGTGAACATAATACAAAAATCTTTAACAAAATATTAGCAAATTAAATCCAACAAGTATAAAAAGAATTATACACCAGTGGAATTGATTCCTAGTATTTAAGGCTGGGTCAACACATAAACCAAAAATACAATTCAAATTACCCCCAACCATCTGAATGAACTTCCTCTTCTAGAACAAGGCCCCCCAAATTTAACCTCAAAGACTGGTTCAGGCTATGATGGGAAGTGGAAGTCAGATATGCTTCAGTATTTCTTCCTCCCTTTGGGAATTCAGAAAAAGCAGAAGAGCATTTAACATCAACACACACCTTAAGTCTGATAAGAAACATTTACAATGTATGCTCTCTGAAGCCTGCTACCTCGAGGCTCCATCTGCATAATAAAACGTTGGTCTCCACAACCTCTTGTCATAACCCAGACTTTCGTTTCTATTGATAATAACTCTTTCCACCAATTGCCACTCAGAAAAATTTTAAATCTCCCTATAACCTGGAAGCCCCCACTTTGAGTCGTCAAGCCTTTCTAGACCAAACCAATGTATATCTTAAATGTATTCGATTAATGTCTCCTATTTTCCTTAAGTGTATAAAACCAAGCTGCACTCTGACCGCTTTGGGCACATATTCTCAGCGTCCCCTAAGGGCTGTGCCATAGGCCATGGTCACTCACTTTCAGCTCAAAATAATCTCTTCAAATATTTTACAGATTTTGACTCTTTTTGTTGACAATAATTTGATGCCCAAACATGTGGGGCCTCAGAAAAGACTCAGGACCATGAAGTTGCCTGAACTTGGAGCTAAGGTACTAGCTAGAACCCACTGAAAGCCTCCCTTGACTTAGAGCTTCTTCTCTGGTAGAACTGGTAAGTCCTCCTGAGCTCCAGACCTTCCTTTGATGACGGCCCTTGACGTATTTTGAGTAGTTATTTATTTATTTATTTATTGTTATTTATTTATTCCTAGAAAGCTTTTGTTTAGATTCCTAATACTAGTTTGGAGGTGTATTCTAAATGGCCTTCTCCATTGCCTTTTTCTAAAAACGAGAACACCCCACTTATAGGCACCCCAGTGCTGGTTCAGAAATGAGTTCTAAAGGGTCGTCTGCATTGTTTTTTCTCCTCAGATTAATCTCATTTGGCTTGCTGGGGCATCTGCATGAGAAAATGAACTGTTGTATTCATAAATGAGAGACTGAGTTTCCTCAGTTCTGAAGAGAAAGGGACCTTTGCTCCTCTCAGCTAAAAGACACTCCGAGGTGACCAGTCATTGAGTGATAGTGTTTGAGGGATTGACCCCTTGTAACATGTAGCAACCTGAGAGGGAACCCCCAACAAAATTAGTTTCAGAAGGCTACTCCAGGAGATACATATAGGAGGTGGTCATTCCATTCTTTGTGTCCTCCTGGAGGTGTCATACCTCCGGAGAGATAAACTGAGGTACATAAAAGGGCAGAAATGACTCAGTGGTGACACACTATAGAGTTTCACCCACAATCGGCACATTTTGACACACTACACTAAAGCCTAGGCCACAGTCCAGTGTCTCCCTTAAAATAAATAGTGGAAAACAAATAATCTAAGAATGAGGAAAACACAAAGATAATGACCCACTTCCAGAAATACATTTGTTTTACAGCACCTCTACTTGCAAGTATTGGTGTAAAACAGACATATTATGCTCTTTTTGTACACACTTACATGAGGAAAAAAGAGGCTTATAGTCGACGTTCAACTATAGAATTCCTAAGTTCTCTATTTCCCTATTTTCCTGTCTTCCTGCTTTAAATCTACTGCTACTTCTACTAACAAAAAACCAGTGTTGGCTAGGGTTCTGAAGTAAAGAGTACAGAATCTTTATATGTTAAGTTAACAAACCTTCCAATAATTTTGGGATTCTGTTAAATGACCAAACATAAGAATAATTGAGGTTCTAGAGGAAGAAGAGAAATCTAAAACTTTGAAAAACATATTTGAAGGAATAATCAATAAAACTCCCTGACCTTGCTAGAGATCTAGACATCCAAATACATGTAGTTCAAAGAACACCTAGGAAATTTATCACAAAAAGATCATCACCTAGGCACATAGTCATCAGGTTATCTAAAGTCAAGACAAAGGAAAGAATATTAAGAGCTGTGAGTCAAAAGCACCAGGTAAATGTAAGTAATATATTAAATATATTTAATAAATAACACATATAATTAACATATCATTATATGTTAATAATAAATATATATCTACTGATATTATTAATAAGTAAATAAATAAATCAATATTTCTTTATTTATCTCAGAGCACAGTGAAATAAATTGAAAATCAACTCCAAAAGGAATCTTCAAAATCATGCAAATACATGAAAATTAAAAACCTGCTCCTAACTGATCATTGCATCAATAAGGAAATCAAGATGGAAACTAAAAATTCTTTGAACTGAATGATAATAGTGACAAAACCTATCAAAAACTCTGGGATACAGCAATGACAGTTATAAGAGGAAAGTTCATAGCCTTAAATGCCTACATCATAAAGTCTGGAAGAGCACAAATGGACAAACTAAGGTCACACCGCAAGGAACTAGAGAAACAAGAACAAACCAAATCCAAACCTAGCAGAAAAAAAGAAATAACCAAGATTAGAGCAGAACTAAATAAAATTGGAACAAAACATACAAAAGATAAATGAAACAAAAAGCTGTCTTTTTTTGAAAGGATATATAAAATTGATAGACCATTAGCAAGATTAACCAAGAAGAGAGAATATCCAAATAAGCTCAATTAGAAACAAAATGGGAGATATTACAACCAACACCACAAAAATACAAAAGGTTATTCAAGGCTACTATGAAAACCTTTACATGCATAAACTAGAAAACCTAGAGGAGATGGATACATTCCTGGAAATATGCAATCCTCATAGCTTAAATCAGGAAGAATTAGGAACCCTGACAGACAGTAACAAGCAGTGAGATTGACATGGTAATATAAAAAAAGGCCAACAAAACATAGTCCAAGACTAAATGAGTTCTACTAGACATTCAAAGAAGAATTGGTACCAATCCTATTGACACTATTCTACAAAATAGTGAAAGAGGAAATAATTCTATGAAGCTGGCATCTCCCTAATACCAAAAGTGGGAAAACACATAATAAAAAGAGAAAAATACAGACCAAAATATCTGATGAACATATATGCAAAAATCCTTAACAAAATGCTAGCTACCAAGTCCAACAGCATATTAAAATGATATACATCATGATCAAGTGAATTTCATACCAGTAATGGAGAGATGGTTTAACATATACAAGTCAATACATGTGATACATCACATAAACAAAATTTCTCTTAAAAAATCACACAATCAACTGAACAAAGAGAAATCATTTGACAGAATCCAGCATCCCTTTAAGATTAAAACCCTCAGCAAAATCAGCATACAAGGTAGATACCTTAAAGTAATGAAAGCTATTTATGACAAACCCACAACCAACATAATACTGAACAGAGAAAATTTGAAAGCATTACCTCTGAGAAACGGAACAAGATGAGAATGCCCACTCTCACCACTTCTAGTCAACATAGTACAGGAGATACTAGCCAGAACTATCAGACAAGAGAAAATAATAAAAACCATCCAAACCACTAAAGAGGAAGTCAAACCATCACTGTGTACTGATGATATGATCATATACCTTAGAAAACACAAAAGACTCTTCAAAAAGCTTCTAGAACTGATAAATGAGTTCAGCAAAATTTAGGATAAAAATTTATATACACAAATCAATAGCTCTGCTATACATCAACAGCAGCCAAGCTGAGAATCAAATCAAGAACACAATCTCTTTTACAATAGTTGCAAAAAATAAAATAAAATAAAATAGGAATATATCTAAGCAAGGAGGTGAAAGACCTCTATAAGGAAAACTACAAAACACTGCTGAAAGAAATCATACTTGACACAAACAGATGGAAACACACCCCACGCTCACAGATGAATAGAATCAATATTGTCAAAATGACCATACTGCCAAAAGCAATCTACAAATTCAATGCAATTTCCATCAAAATACAACTATCATTCTTCACAGTACTAGAAAAAACAATCCTAAAATCATAAGGAATGAAAAAAGAACCCAGGTAGCCAAAACAAAACTAAGCAAAATGAACAAATATGGAGGCATCACATACTGACTTGAAACTATACTGTAAGCCCATAGTCACCAAAACAGCATGGTACTGGCATAAAAATAGGCACATAAACCAATGGAACAAAATAGAAACCCAGAAATAAAGCTAAATACTTACAGCCAACGATCTTTGACAAAGCAAACAAAAACAAAGTGGGGAAAGGACACCCTATTCAATAAATGGTGCTGGGATCATTGGCAAGCCACATTTAGGAGAATGAAACTGGATCCTCATCTCTCATCTTACACAAAAATCCACTCAAGATAGATCAAGGACTTAAATATAACACCTGAAACCATAACAATTCTAGAAGATAACATCAGAAAAATCCTTCTAGACATTGGCTTAGGCAAAGACTTCATGAACAAGAAACCAAAAGCAAATGCAACAAAAACAAAGATAAACAGTTGAAACTTAATTAAAGGGCTTCTGCACAGCAAAAGGAACATTCACCAGAGTAAACAGACAATACACAGAGTGGAAGAAAATCTTCACAATCTATACATCCAACAAAGGACTAATATCCAGAATCTACAAGGAACTCAAACAAATTAACAAGAATAAACAAGCAGTCCCATCAAAAAGTGAAAATAGACAATTCTCAAAAAAAGATATACAAATGGCCAACAAACATATGAAAAAATGCTCAACATCACTAATAATTAGGGAAATGCAAATCAAAACCACAATTCAATACCATCTTACTCCTGCAAGTATGGCCATAATCAAATAATAATAGATGTTGGTGTGTATGTGGTGAAAAGAGAACACTTCTACAATGCTGGTCAGAATGTAAACTAGTACAATACTATGAAAAACAGCGTGGAGATTCCTGAAAGAACTAACAGTAGACCTATCATTTGATTCCGCAATCAAACTACTGGGTATCTACCAGAGGAAAAGAAGTCAGTATACAAAAAGATACTTGGACATGCATGTTTATAGAAGCACAATTTGCAATTGCAAAAATATGTAACCAGCCCAAATGCCCATCAATCAACAAGGGATAAAGAAATTACCCTCAGAGCCATAAAAAGGGAACAAATTAATTGCATTTGCAGCAACCTGGTTGGAACTGGAGACCATTATTCTAGGTGAAGTATAACTCAGGAATGGGAAACCAAACATTGTATGTTCTCACTCATAAGCGGGTAGTGAGTTATGAGAATTCAAAGGCATAAGAATGATACAATGAACTTTGGGAACTCAGGGGAAAGGGTGGGAAGGGGATGAGAATAAAAGACTACAAATTGGGTTCAGTGTATACTGCTCGGGTGATAAGTGAGCCAAAATCTCACAAATCACCACTGAAGAACTTACTCATATAACCAAATGCCACTTATTTCCCAAAAATCTATAGAATAAAAAATTTAAAAAAAACCTAAGAAAAAAGAAATGAGCAAGATTGACTTATTTGTGTGGTAAATTACAATAACATTCTTTTTAATCATTTTCAAGTATATTGTTCAGTGATGTTAAGTGCATTCAAATTGTGTGCAATCAATACCACCATCCATTTCCAGAACTCTTTCACTTTTCCAAACTGAAACTCTCTACCCATAAAATAATGATTCCACATATGTCTCATCCCCTCCTTTAACAAACATCATTCAACTTTCTATCTTTATAATTTGACTAATCTAGGTACCTCAAATAATTAGAATCATATGGTATTTGTCCTTTTGTGATTAGCTTATTTCACTTAGCATAATGTTTTCAGTGTTTATCCAAGTTGAAGCATGTCTCAGAATTTATTTTTACTTACTTACTTACTACTTACTTACTTACTGAGAGGGAGTTTCACTCTTACTGTCCAGGCTGGAGTGCAGTGGCACGATCTCAGGCTCCCCGCAACCTCCGCCTCCTGGGTTCAAACAATTCCCCTGGCTCAGCCTCCAGAGCAGCTGGGATTACAGGCGTGTGCCACCACACCCAACTAATTTTGTATTTTTAGTAGAGATGGGGTTTCGCCATGTTGGTCAGGCTGGTCTTGAACTCCCAACCTCGTGATCCGCCGGCCTTGGCCTCCCAAAGTGCTGGGATTACAGGCATAAGCCACTGTACCCAGCAATTTCCTTTATTTAAGACATTATTTCATACCACATTTTGTTCATCCATCATCTTTCAATGGACATTTTCATTGTTTCCACCTTTTTGGCTATTGTGAATATCGTTGTTATAAACATTAATGTATTAAGATTTGTTTACATACTTGATTTAAATTCTTTTTGTTGTATATGCAGAAGTGGAATTGTTGAATTGTATAAGTGTCTGTTTAATTTTTGGAGAAACAGATTGTGTTATTGAATATTATAATATTTTTAAATATTAAAAACCTTCATGAAAACTAATATTTAATGAAACATAAATAGTTAATGTGTAGAATAGATACAAGTGGAAGCTAAAATTTTGTTTCATAAAAGGGCCTTTTAAATCAGTGGGGAAAGATATGTTAGTCAATAAATAGTGTCAGAACATAAACTGTTTTTATAACAAAGAAGGACTTCTATTTCATCATTCAGATGAAATAAATGCCAGATTAAGAAAATGTTTTAATGAGACATTTGGCACTTTGATAATGTTACACAAACACACAAGTGAACTTTAGAATAATCTGTGAGGAAATGCCTTTCTAGGAATACAAGGTACATATTATCAATGTTCACTAATATCTGAGTGTAGTCTTCTGTTTACACAGTTTGGTTGCACTTCCCTAATCTCTTAAATTTAGGTGAGGCCACAAAAATTATTTCAACAAGCACATGTGAATAGAAACAATTATAAAAGTAAAACTCTCCTTTTACCACTATGGTTGGTGATATTGTAAATGGTGGAACCTCGTTCTGCCTGGAATTTAGAATTGACATGTGTATTAAGTAATAAATGACACTTTGCCATTTGACCCAATGAAATTTGGAGTTTGGGACTTTATTACCGCCTGGTCTATGCTGACTAAAAACCACTTGACATGTAACAGAAACAATCAAGAAACAGTGCTGATCAATTTAATGTTTACAATTAAATCATTTTTCACATGTATAGTCATAAAGAAATCAGAATAACTAATACAAACAGAATAAAGCATGTTTCCTGTATTTTTGCTAAAAAAAAAAAAAAGCTTTCATTATTCAATAAGAAAAAAATAGACACTTGAACAAAGGGGGAAGTTTATATAAAAAGCTACATAAATGGCCAATTGACAAGTATCAATATTTAATGTCATTAACAATTCAAAAAATCAACTTTGGGGCAACTATGGAAGGCTATACTAAAAAGACTGACAAAGAATAAGGAGTTTACTGGAAAAATACCAGAGTATTCATCTACTGTTGATGCAGTCTTTATAGTGGAACATGTGAATATATCTGTCAAATTTTATGATGTCCTTTTCTTGACCAAATTTATGTCTAAGAATAAATATTATCATGCTATTCACAAAAATACAGAAAGGTACATGCTCATCAGGTGGGCTTTGACAAAGTGATGGTACAGGGATAGGACAGAGTGATGTATCATCATCAGGCTACTTAAGGCCTCCTATCTATACTAATATGGAAAAATATCCAAGAAACATTTTTAAGAAGAAGAAATTCTCATAATTTGGTGGCCTACATAGCATCCACTCTCTCAAAAAGAGTGAGATATTTTCTAAAATTAAATGTATAGCTGAGTTAATGAGAAATAAAGGAAATTCTTCGTGACCGGAAAAAAATAGGGGACCTGAAAACCAAATAAGCCAGTGACTTGACACCATGGATAATGGGAATATGGGGAAGGGGAATATCAAAAATCTAAGACCTCCTATTACAATGTCAGCACTGGGATGGGAGATAAGGTTGTATATGCATATGAAATGGGGAATCAACACACGTTCCACTGTACAATGTTGAATATCATAAAGTATTATATTTCCAGTAAAGAGTGAAAAGAGTGAACCATAGAGGAAAGAAAATTCAGCCATTAGACACATGAAAGGAACAAAGAATCTCCTCTTTGATTCTGAATATGAGAAGAACAAATTTTCAATTGGGAATTTACTATACATTTATGCCACATATGAGTCTTGAATTTCAGTTTGTATGACACACGCAGTTTGTTCTCTGACTAGTGCTATTTGCAGAAATAGTACAAGACACATCCATCTAAAAACCCTTGAAAATACAAATTTAAGACCACACTTGCAAATTACTCATGAGTCAAATAAACATACAAAAATTATTCAATATTTTAAATTAAATAAAGACATGAGATCCCACCATCTCACACCAGTTAGAATGACGATCATTAAAAAGTCAGGAAACAACAGGTGCTAGAGAGGATGTGGAGAAATAAGAACACTTTTACACTGTTGGTGGGAGTGTAAACTAGTTCAGCCATTGTGGAAGACAGTGTGGCTATTCCTCAAGGATCTACAACTAGAAATACCATTTGACCCAGCCATCCCATTACTGGGTATATACCCAAAGGATTGTAAATCATGCTGCTATAAAGACACATGCACACATGTTTATTGTGGCACTATTCACAATAGCAAAGACTTGGAACCAACCCAAATGCCCATCAATGATAGACTGGATTAAGAAAATGTGGCACATATATACCATGGAATACTATGCAGCCATAAAAAAGGATGAGTTCATGTCCTTTGTAGGGACATGGATGAAGCTGGAAACCATCATTCTCAGCAAAGTATCGCAAAGACAGAAACCAAACACCGCATGTTCTCACTCATAGGGGAAGTGAACAATGAGAACACTTGGACACAGGAAGTGGAACATCACACACTGGGCCTGTCGTGAGGTGGGGGGAGGGGGGAGGGATAGCATAGGAGATATACCTAATGTAAATGATGAGTTAATGGGTGCAGCACACCAACATGGCATACGTATACATATGTAACAAAACAGCATGTTGTGCACATGTACTCTAGAACTTAAAGTATAATAATATTAATAAAAAGAACAATCCAAATAGATTGAAAAAGAAAGAAAGAAAGAAAGAAAGAAAGGAAGGAAGGAAGGAAGGAAGGAAGGAAGGAAGGAAGGAAGGAAGGAATGCACATAAACATGTGTGTATTGTCGCTAAAATTATGCCAAGGCAAAATTTAGAGATTTGTGTTTCTACTAGCAAATAAGAAATGATATGCATCCAACTACAGAAGATAGAGAACAACAGCAAAACTCAAGGAAAATAGAAGTATATCATAATGTTAAGAGAAAAGATAAAGATAAATAAACAATAAGGAGATGAAAAAAGACCCAAAGCTGCTGCTTTGAACAAACAAAATAAGAAATTAAAAAAAGAAACCTTGTTAAAATGCTTTAAAATATTAAAATATAAATATGAGAAGTCAATAATTCTGTGAGGTTAAATGCTTTAGAAACAGACACACTACTATGTATAGCCCACATGTTGGTAAATAAAGTGGATAAATTTCTAAAATGAATGAAGCGTATCCAAACTTTCTCAGAAAGAATGAAAAAGCATAATTATTTAACAAATAATACGTTAAATAGGCTGAGAGTGACAGCTGACACCTGTAATCCCAACACTTCGGAGGCCGAGACTGGTGGATAATTTGAGCCCAAGAGTCCGAGACCAGCCTTGGGCAACATGGCAAAAACACGTCTCTACGAACAATACAAAAAAAGTCAGTCATGGTGGCATGCACCTGTAATCCCAGCTACCCTAAAGGCTGAGTTGGGAGGACCACTTGGGCTAGGGAGGTCAGGGCTGCAATGAGCCACAAGTGTACCACTGTACTCCAGTCTGGGTGAGAGTCAGACTGTGTCTAACTAAATAAATAAGTCAAAATCAACCTCCTCTCCCTGTCTCTCTCTATAAAACAAACTATACAGCTTGAACATTTTAGAAGAAAGCTTCACCAAACTATATGAGGAAAAAAAATAATATTATTTAAATCATATCAGAAAAGAAAAAAGATACTGCACAAATCGCTTTGATGCTAGTATAACCATGATACCAAATCCAGAAAACAAGAAACTTAGATCTTGAAAATATAAGATGAAATCCACTTATGGACATAAACTAAAAATTTCTAAATAAGATATTGTTAACTTAATTCAGGAATTTATGAATGTTTTCATTTTCTAGAAAAGTTTTAATGTAAATCCTAACACTAACAAGTATTTACATATATAATGTTTGTTGGTAAGACTTTAAAATGTGTAAATACATTAAAGAAATAATAATTAGAAAATAGGCAATCTTTTATTAATATATCCTGTTATTAATATGCCACCAAAATATTTAACTTGTTATGTAGTAATTTAAGGAATAAGACAGAAATATTTACTATTTCAATACATATTCAACATTAACCTGGATATCCTAAGCAGTTTTAGCAAGACAAGACAAAGAAGAAAAACAGACTAATTTTTTTGGTTATTTTTCCATCCCTCACCAGGACAGCCTCACATTTTCAAAAGTAAGACAAAAACTGTCATTGTTCTTAGATGGTCTAAACGTCTATACAGGAAAACAAAAAGACTATGTGGGCCAGGCACGGTGGCTCACACCAGCACTTTGGGAGGCTGAGCTGGGAGGATCACCTGAGTTCAGGAGTTCGAAACCAGCCTGGCCAACATGGTGAAACATCATCTCTACTAAAAATAAAAAGAGTAGCCAGGCATGGTGGCGGGCAGGCACCTGTAATCCCATGTACTCGGGAGGATGAGGCAGGAATCACTTGAACCCAGGAGGCAAAGGTTGCAGTGGGCCGAGATTGTGCCACTGCACTCCAGCCTGGGCAACAGAGTGAGACTCAAATAAAATAAAATAAAATAAAATAAAATAAAATAGGATCAATTAGCTATTTAAGTGTATAAGGGAACAAAATTATACCTGTGGAACAAAGGTAAAATTAAATTTCTATATTATTGTTTTTTAATGATACATGAATCTGATATGTTACATTTTACAATCAGTTTGTCAGTTTTTAGAAAAGATCCTTGATGGGATTTTAATTGAGATTACATTGAATGAAGAGATAATTTCCATAGTACTGAATAATTTGAAGACTATAATGTATCGTTCATGTCGCCATCTTGTACTTATGTTTTATACACTTCTGTGAAGTGTTTTGGACATTTTAGGCTTTTATGAGATTGTCAGTGATTTTTAATTATGTTAAGCTGTTTGTTTCCAATAATGAAATAAAATTGATTTTAATTTTTTTTTTTTTTGAGAGAGTTTCACTCTTTTTGCCCAGGCTGGAGTGCAATGGCGCGATCTCGGCTCACTGCAACCTCTGCCTCCCTCCAGTTTTTTTGTACTTTTAGTAAAGATGGGGTTTCACCATGTTGGTCAGGATGGTCTCAATCTCTTGACCTCGTGATCTGCCCACCTCGGCCTCCCAAAGTGCTGGGATTACAGGCATGAGCCACCGCGCCTGGCGATTTTAATATTTTAATCCTGTCTCAGTTTTGAAAGATTCACTTTTTAATTCTGACAGTCTATTATTATTTTCTACATAGGTAATATGTGTCACGATAATGACATTTTATTTATCCCTTTAAATTCTTAGATTTTTATTTTGCACTTTCTGTGTCTTTTTCCATGGGTCAAGACTTTGAGTAAAGTTAAAATTAGGATGACAAACTCACTTTAATTTACCAGGCACTTTCCAAGTTTCATCACTGAGAGCCCCATGTACTGAAAAATATTTCAGTATCTGTAAAACTGAAAAGTTTAATCACTCTGTAAGAGATATGTGGATAACAGGCATTTATTTCTGTTTTTTGTTCTCATAGAGAAAAATTTTTAACATTTTACTATCAACATGATCTGTGGTTTTGGTAGAAACTTTAATCTACTAAAGATTTCCTCTTCTATTCACAATTACATTTTAAAAATCATAAATAATGTTAGATATCATAAAAGAATGTTTCTGCACTCATCAATATAACCAAATAATTCATATTTTTTTCTATAATTCAGTAATTTGATCAGATTTTGAATGTGAAGCCAATCTGGCTTTCCTGCCATAAAACCTCTGTGTCATATTATTCTTTATAATTATCACTGGATTCAATTTGCTAGTGATTGTTAAAAAGTTTGCATCTATATACATAATAGATTGGTGTGCGATATTTTTTGCATTAATTGTCTTTGCAACTTTTGATATATACACGATGCTGACTGCATAAAACAATATGTGATATATTTTCTCTTTTCTGGTATCTGACAATATTATGTTTGAGTGATTTTGTTTTTATCTTTTTACATATTTGATTGAATTGATCAGATATTCCACATCGACTGTAGTTTGCTTCAGGATAAAGTATTCATTTGCAAATAAAATATTTTTAGTCAATAGGGAGCTTTTTAAATTTCATGTGTTCATTTTGGTAATTTGTTTCTCAACCTCTCTGACTATTTAATATATAATATCACATCTATTGGCTCGACTCTTTTTTTTTGAGTATATTCTTAAGATGTTTTGATATCTACAAGTTATACAGTAATACATTCCTGAATTTGTGTGTATTCGTCGTGTATTCTTTTTTTGGATCAGTTTCTCAACAGTGTTATCACTTTTATTACTCTATACTCCAAAAAATACCTTAAACATGGCTGATTATCTCTATTGTACATTTGCTTGCTACTTTATTGTTTTCAGTTTCTATTTCTTCTTTCTTCTTTGGATTTAGTTATATGTTCTTTTACTAATGTCATAAGGTGAATGCATAATGTTTTAAGACAGATCATTGTATTTTTGTCTTGTGGTTTTCTATGTAAATGAATTTAGACTGCAAAATTTCCTCTATGCACATATTTTAGCTGTGTCTCACCAATTTTAAGATATAGGATTTCCATTTTATTCACTTTACGATACTTATATTATTATGATTTATTCTTTGATACATAATATAACAGAGTATTTCTGATTTTCCAAAAGAATTAGAGATTTTCCAGTTATCCTTTTGTAATTGATTATTAACTTATTTTTATTGTAGTAAGTAGAAAAATGGACTGTACATGATACCAATCTTACAAAATTTGCTGAGACATGTTTTCAGTCCAGCATATGGTTAAATTTGATAAAAGTTCTATAACCACTGGATAATAATACGTACTTTGCAGCTGTTGGGCAAATAGTATTACGTATATCAGTATTTTTGTTAAAGTCAAATCTTCCACATTCCAGCAGATGTTTTTTGTGTGTTCTTCCTGTTAGACACCCAGTCAGCTATGTTAAATATCTCACTATGGTTAAATTATCTTGTTTCTGTTAATTCTTGCTATGTATTTTAAAATTTAACTTGGTAGCACTTTGTTGCCTTCAAATAGACTGTGTGTAGTTTTTTTATTTTTATTTTTTCTAATTGTTCTCAGTAGAAAAGTTGTTTTGGAATAGCACACACTCCCATTGTCATGAGAGAAGTCCACTAGTAGTATTTATACCTTTTTCATTTTGCCTTAAAAATATTTTGAAACCATTTTGTACTTGTTTTACCTTGATACTGTAAAAAATAATTTTTATGACAATTTTTTTCTGGAAAAACTCAGAGTTCTTATTTTCTGTATTTATTATTCATCATCATTTTAACTTTGGGGTCATAATAACTACTCTGTACATTTTTGTTAAAAATAAAGTTAATCATAACATCTGCAAAAATAAAGGCAGTTTTATACTGCCCTTCTAATATTCTAATATCTAATGTTTTCATATTACAAATGATATCTCTCAGAGCATTCTTAAATAGTAGATATGAATTGTAATTCTTCCCTTCTCTTGATGTTAATGAGGATACTTCAGTATTTTATCATGATGATTAACAGATTATTTATTATTATTTTTTTCTAGCCCTAGTTGACAAACTCTTATTTTTAAAAATAATTTGTTAGTATTATAAACCTTTTCTATGCCATTCAAAAATAGTGTATTCTCTTCATCAGATTTTGTAAGTTCAATGAATTATATCAATGTTGAAATCATATTAAATCTCTTTGTAATGCAGTATCCAACTTTAATTGTGAGTCCGAGGAAGATGATGGAGACAAGACAGGGCTAACATGCAGCTTCCACTTGGAGGGACAGAACCTACTGAGACACACACTGTGAACTTTTGCTCCAAGAACAACATCAGAAACATACCAGGAAAACTGAAAGATTTCACAAATCCTTTGAAAGAAGCAGCATGCCACTGCAAATTCTGCACGACGCAAAAAACCTGAGTTTCCAAAGTGTGAGAAGGGGGAAACTTGCCTCCAAACACAAATGCCTATTGGTGAATTCAAAAATCCACATCATGGGAGAAGAATTTAACCTTAGCTAGAGCTGAAGTGGATTTAGAGAGCTGTGCAAAATATAAAAGTAGAAGCAACAGTGCTAGAAAGAGCCTTATAAGCACTCAGAGTCTCCAGTTCAAGCCCACGGAAGACATTCCTGACTATATCTCACAGGTGCCCTCAGGGAAGATAGCCAGAAGAACTAGGGAGTGGTCACAGATGGAAAAAACTTCCAACTGAATTTTGTAATAATTTCAACTGTGCACAAATTTTCTTGAGCAGAATCCAAAGGGTTAACTGTAACTGCTACAGATACCAGCACAGGAGTCACCACGTTTGCTTTCTCAGTGGAGAAGCTCAAGGCCTGGATCAAGTTCTAAGTGGGCAGTGCAGGAGCAAGACCAGCCTTACCAACCTCATGGGAACTGTGTGAGGCCTTTTGCTACTGGTGATCTCCCACTTTTCTGGCAAACTATATGACACAGCAGAGGCAGCTATAGTACCCCCTGGAACATAACTTCATTGGCCTGAAATGCCCTCCATTCCCTACTGTGGCCACAGCAGCCCCTGCCCAAGGACTGTCTGAGAACAGACCTGCTTAATCTTGCCTCCACCTTATGGCATTTATCTATAGCACCCTTATAGCTAAAAACAAAATATATAAACTGTTGGAAGCTTCGTGTCCCACCCATCACCTAAAAAACTAGAATTATTACTCTGACCAATGTTGGGCAAGCTCATATACCTCAATACTACCTCAGCTAATGCTCTCTTGAGAGTACCACCTCCTGGCTGGAGTCCAACAAACTCAGGCCATTTCAGTAACTCATGACAAAATCACCCTGCTCTCAAGAAGGAGAAAACAACAGCTAATTCCATTGCCTGCAAATCCTGGCTAACAAGAGCTCCTGAGTGTGTCTACCTGACAACTTCACTGCTAGCATAACCAGCATTCAAGAAAGCTAGCACACTAAACCAAATACTCTAACCCTCTATTTCACTTCCCTGCCACCTCTACCAGAAGAGGTGCTGGTATCCACAGCTGGGAAACCTGACAACAGATTCCATCACAGAACTCTGCAGACATTCCCCAGTGCAAGCCTAGGGACTGATAGCCCTGCTGGCTGGTCAGACCTGGAAGAGATATAACAATCACTGCAGCTCAGCTTTCAGCAAGCCCCATCCCTAGGGGTAAGGCGGAGAGCACCACATCAGGAAATCAACCCATGAGACAAAAGAATCTGAACAGTTGGCCTTGATTTGCAGATATTTCCACTGTAATAGTCTGTCAAAACGAGAAGAAATCACAAAAGCAATTCTGGTAATATGACAAAACCAGGTTCTATAACACCCACAAAAGATCACACCAGCTCCCCAGCAATGAATCCAAACCCAGCAGAAATCTCTGAATTTCCAGATAAATAATTCAGAAAGTTGATTACTAAGCCTACTCAAACACATAACAGAATGGTGCTAACTTAAATAAATTTTAAAAAATACATGATATGCATGAAAAAATTTCCAGAGAATTAGATATCATTAAAAAACTCACAACTTCTGGTAATGAAAGACACACTTAGGGAAATACAAAATGCAGTGGAAAAGTTTCAACTACAGACTAGAACAAGTGGAATAAAGAACTTCAGAGCTCAAAGACAAGGTTTTTGAGTTAACACAATTAGACAAAGACAAAGAAAAAATAATGTTTTTAAAATAAGCAAAGCCTTCAAGGAATTTGGAATTATATTTATGGCTGAACATAAAAATAACTGGTGTTCCTAAAGAAGAAGAGAAATCTAAAAGCTTGGAGAACTTGTTTGAGGGAATAATTGAGGAAAACTTCCTGTCTTGCTAGAGATCTAGACATCCAAATACAAGAAGCTTAAATTACACTTGAGAAATTTATTGCCAAAAATCATCACCTAGGCACATAGCCATCAGGTTATCTAAAGTCAAGACAAGGAAAGAATTCTAAGAGCTGTAATACAAAAACATCAGATAACCTATAAAGGAAAATTATAAGATTAACAGCAGATTTTTCAGCAGAGACCTTATAAGCAAGAAGAAATTAGGGTCCCATCTTAGCCTCTTGAAACAAATAATTGTCAGTCAAGATCTCTGTATCCAGCAGAACCAAGCTTCATAAATGAAAAAAAGATAACATCTTTTTCAGATAAATGCTGAGAGAATTCAACAAACTAAGCCAGCACTACAAGAAATGCTAAAAAGACTCCTAAATCTTGAAACAAAACCTTGAAATACACCAAAATAGAACCTCAATAAAGCATAAATTTTACAGAACCTATAAAACAATGACACAATTTTTTTTTTCCTTGGAAAAAAAAGGTATTTCAGCAACACCTAACATAAGCCTAATGCTCCATTTAAAATATACCAAATGGCAGAATGCATAAAAATCCACTAACCAAGTATCTGCTGTTTTCAAGAGGCTCACCTAACACATAAGGACTCACATAAACTTCAGGTAAAGGGGTGGAAAAAAATATTTTATGAAAATTGAAATGCAAGCAGTAGTAGCTATTCTTATATCAGACAAAATAGACTAAAAAAAAAAAACAGGAAAAAAGACACACAGTGAAATTATATAATGATAAAAAGACTAGTCCAACAAGAAAATATAACAATTCTGAATATATATGCACATAACACTGGAGATCTCAAATTTATAAAACAATCACTGTTAGACCTAAGAAATGAGATGGATGGCAACACAATAATAGTGGAGAACTTCAACACTTCACTGAAAGCACTGGACAGGTCTCAAGAGAGGAAGTCAACATAGAAAAAATGGACTTAAACTATAGCCTAGAACAAATCAACTTAACAGACATTTACAGAACACTCTACCCAGAAACTACAGAATATACATACTTTTCTTCAGCACATAGAACATTCTCCAAGATAGACCATATGATATGATAGGTCACAAAACAAGCCTTGATAAATTTAAGAAAGTCACAATTTTATCAATTATCCTCTCAGACCACAGTGTAATATAACTGGAAATTAACTCAAAAGGAACCCTCAAAACTATCCAAATACATGGAAATTAAATAATATGCTCTTAAATGATCTTTGGATCAATAATAAAACCAAAATTAAAATTAAAAAAAAATTTAAGCTTAACGATAATTGTGACACAACTTATCACAATCATAGCATTAAAAGCTTACATCAAGAAAGTCAGAAAGAGCTCAGTTAGACCATTTAAGGTCACACTTCAAGGAACTAGAGAAACAAGAATAAACTAACCCAAACCCTGTAGAAGAAAAGAAATAACAATATCAGAGCAGAAGTAAAGGAAATTGAAACAAAAATATACAAAAGGTAAATGAAACAGAAACCTGGTTCTTTGAAAAGATAAACAAAATTAATAGACATTAGTGAAATTCACCAAGAGAAAAAGAGAGATCCAAATAAGCTCAATTAGAAATGAAATGAAAGCTATTACAACAGATTCCGCAGAAATACAAAAGATAAAAAATACTGTGAACACTTTTATGCATGCAAACTATAAAATCTAGAAAAGATGAATAAATTCCTGTAAATATACAACTCTCCTAGATTAAATCAGCAAGAATATGAAATTCTGAACAGACCAATAACAAGTAGTGAGATTAAAACAGTAACAAAACAAATACCAACAAAAAAAAGTTCAGAACCAGTTGGATTTACAGCTGAATTCTATCAGACATTCAAGGAAGAATTGGTACCAACCTTACTGAACCATTTCAAAAGATAGAGAAAGAGGGCTCCTCCTAAATCATTCTATGAAGCCAGTATCACCCTAGTACCAAACCAAGAAGTACATACTAAAAAAAAGAAAACTATCGACCAATACCCTGATGAACATGATGCAAAAATCCTCAACAAAATACTAGCTAACTGAAACCAAGAAAATATCAAAAAGACTATGCCACAATCAAGTGGGTTTTACACAAGGGATGCTGGGATAGTTTAACATACACAAGTCAATAATTGTGATACATCACATAAACAGAACTAAAAACAAAAATTATATGATCATCTCAATAGACACAGAAAAAGCATTTGACAAAATCCAGCATCCCTTCATAATTAAAACCCTCAGCATAATTAGCATAGAAGGGACATACTTCAAGGAAGTAAAAGCTATCTATGACAAACCCACAGCCAACATTACACTGAATAGATAAAAGTTGAAAGTATTTCCCCTGAGAACTGAAAGAAAACAAAGATGTCTACTTACCACTTCTACTCAACATAGAACTGGAATTCCTAGCCAGAGCAAACAGAGAAGAGAAAGAAATAAAGGCCATCTAAATCAGTAAAGAAGAATTCAAACTGTCACTGTTTGCCAAGGATATAATCGTATACTCAGAACACCCTAAAGACTCATCCAAAAAGCTCCTAGACCTGATAAACAAATTCAGCAAAGTTTCAAGAAACAAAATCAATCTTCACAAATCAATACCACTACTATTTACCAACAAGGCCAAGCTTAGAATTAAATAAAAAACTCAGTCTCTTTCACAACAGCTAGTATACCTAACCAAGGAGGTGAAATATCTCTACAAGAAAAATTACAAAATACTGCTGAAAGAAATAATTACCTACACAAACAAATGGAAACATATCCCATTTCCATAGATGGATAGAATCAATATTGTGAAAATGACCATATTACCAGAAGCAATTAGAGATTCAATGCATTCTTGTACATTTCAATATCTTCTTAGATGTTTTATAATGTCCTTAGCATTTTAATGCTATAGATATATAATTTTTATTTTATTTATTTCACTTTTATTTTGCTTTATGTTGGCTTGATTTACAAATAAAAACTGTAAATTATATTCATCAACTGCAGAGTTTCTGAAGCATTTTTGCACCCTACTTCATTATGTTACTTTAATATTTTCCATCTCTATCAATTTTGAGATTTTTTTTATTAAAAGTAGCATTTTCACAAAAATAAAGATGATTGTTGGCTAAATTAGACAAATTAAGAACTTGCTATTTTCTCTGTTATACCTAAAATCTCTTACAGTAAGAAAGTATAATATAGAATTGAATTACTTTAAAGTTTAGGCTGATCAAAAGGTGAAAACCTCAGGTGTATGGAATGGCATTATTCTACAGAAGAGTTAAGTTTTCTACAAATTTTTAGTAATAAATAAATTCACCAGGCACAGTGGCTCAATGCCTGCAATCCCAGCACTTTGGGAGGCCGGGGCAGGTGGATCACCTGAGGTCAGGAGTTCAAGACCAGCTTGACCAACATGGTGAAATCCGGTCTCTACTAAAAATACAAAAATTAGCTGGGCATGGTGGCGGGTGCCTATAATGTCAGCAACTGGGGAAGCTGAGGCAGGAGAATCACTTGAACCTGGGAGGTGGAGGTTGCAGTGAGCCGAGATCCCACCATTGTACTCTAGCCTGGTCAACAGAGAGAGACTCTATCTCAAAATTAATTAGTTAATTAACTAATCCACTAGGTAATGTTAGGAGAGAATATTCAACACAATATAAAGTATCATTTTGCTACACAACATCATTCTGATTCTGTTTTCATCAATGCATGTATTTTAAGAAAATGAAATTTAGAAAAATATTTTGTTAAACTGTCCAAATTTAAATAATGCTTCATTTGATGACCTTGGATAACATGCAGTGTTAATCCAAGAGGACAATAGAAACTCTAAAATTCTTTAGAAAAATTATGTTTGAAATTAAGATCCTTTGAAAATCTTGATAATGAAATATACATATTTTGCTAAAATTTAATATTTCTGACCAAGCAAGCAATGTAATTTAGAATGTTTCAAAAATAAAATCTTTACATACAAATTATTTGTATGAATGTGCTTGAAATAATAAATAAAATTAAAACTTGATGAGGTAAGATTTTAAAGTGCTTTGTTTCCCTATGAATAATTTAGAAAAATATATTTATAGGCAATTTGTCCATCATATCAACAAATATTTATTTGCTATATATTTTTTAAAATTGTCTTCATGATATTTCACATATATATATTACAGACAATCATAAAAATACAATTAAGTCTTTAGGAAAAGAATGTTCAAAAAAGCATCACAATAACTTGAATTTGAATTTTAAACATATTGATTTAAATAACCAAATTTGAATTTGTATTTATACAGTATAGATTTTAAGTGGGTTTCTAAGTATGTGACATCCCAATGTTCCCCATTTAAAGTCTTGCAAAAGATGTATTATTGATCTTTAATTATTATATTCACTTTTGTATCGTACTCTTGATTTGGTAGCATAAAAAAATTATTTCAGCAAGAACAACTGTCATGCAGAATCCCAGACAAGTTGTAATTTTAACATAACATTTCACTTAAATACAGCTTAATTAATTTGCTACTGATCATTTTAAAAATAGGATCACATTTTACTTAAAGTTGCTACACAGATAAGGAAACACTGTATCTGGGTAATTGGAGCATTTACCTGCATTTTTTTTCTGCCTTTTCATTATTATTATGTTGAAGATGAAATGATCTAATGAGGAAAATAAGTCAATCAAGATCAACTACTATTTATTCCTTCAGTTGTAAACTGAATCAAGTTGAAGCAAATTTATCAGATTATTTAATCTTAAAAAAGTTTCTAAGCACTATTTTGTATTTGAAAAAAAATGAAACATACTGCTATATAACAGTTTACGTTTTATTTCTAAAAGGAATATAAAAATACCTCTCTCTATCAATGCTATTTTAAATATGATACTTTGATTTTTTTCTGTCTATCCATTAAGATTTTTCTTAATTCTCCACTCTAGAATATGTCTCTTCTCATATCATTCACATTCACTTAAATTTAGTTATTACATCTTAAACATCAGAAATATATCCATTTATTTAGTTTAAATTTGCCTACCCAGTAGACTGCAAAATCTATCAAATCAAAGTACATCCTGATAGAACCTAATGGAAAGAGCCTGGGCTCTGGTGCCAGCCTACCTAGTTTGTATCCTAGCTATACCACTTGTTAGATATGGAAACTTGGACAAGTTTTAAACTCTCAGTGTCTCAATTCCTTATGTGAGAAATAAAGATCATCCTCAAAGAGTTGTGAAAATTTAATAACTATATTAAATATATTAAATGCTTTGCCCAACACAATGTAAGAACTATATAAATATTAAACATTATCTGTTGCTGTAGTCTTAACCCTTTTTCCCAGTGTCTAGTAGAATGTTTGACATATGGGGCATTTAATGAACATTTGTTGAATAAACGCATGAATAAATTTATAAATATTCGGTACTTCTAATACTGTATGAGTGATAGTGCTTCACAAAGAGATTAAAGTGTAAAAGATTTAGTCTAGGCCGGGCGCGGTGGCTCAAGCCTGTAATCCCAGCACTTTGGGAGGCCGAGACGGGCGGATCATGAGGTCAGGAGATCGAGACCATCCTGGCTAACACGGTGAAACCCCATCTCTACTAAAAATACAAAAAAAAACTAGCGGGCGAAGTGGCGGGCGCCTGTAGTCCCAGCTACTCGGGAGGCTGAGGCAGGAGAATGGCGTGAACCCGGGAGGCGGAGCTTGCAGTGAGCTGAGATCCGGCCACTGCACTCCAGTCCGGCGACAGAGCGAGACTCCGCCTCAAAAAAAAAAAAAAAAAAAAAAAAAAAAAAAAAAAAGATTTAGTCTAGTAGGTGAAACAGACACATGAATAGGCAGAACGGTAAAAATAAAAACAAAGAATTACAGTAAAGTTTCTATGGTAACACATCAGAGAAGATGCTTTCCCTATCTAGTAAAACAGGGAAGCTGTCTGGACAATATAGTAGTAGTATAGTGGATAGAAAACCACACTAATATTGAAAAAATCAAGTTTTAGTAGACATTCTATACTTTCTCTTTGGAAATGTATCAATGTGAGGAGATTTATTATTTTTCAGTTCTCTAGTTCTCTGTGTAAGTGATTTTTATTATCCTACCTAATTGGAGGAGGGCAGGCATTGAGAAGAGAAAATACTTGTGGAAAGTCAATATATACTATAAAGCATTAGGTAAGCATAAGATTTCTTTTTTGGTGATATAAATGTTCATACAGCAAAAAAAGTGCATCAGCTGGCTAAACAGCCACTACATGTTATTTTCGACCTGTTTTAAAAGCACTCTAAATATAGTAACAGCAAATGTTTTATTATTTCAGTTTATGTCATCATTTTGTCTCCATTCATTCTTTTTCTTGGGAATTTGTCTTTATTGTATTCCAAATCAAACAAATTACGCAAGTAAATAACTTCTGCATTTTAATGTCTAAAGAAGAAAGAAGATGGTCTCGATCTCCTGACCTCGTGATCCGCCCGTCTCGGCCTCCCAAAGTGCTAGGATTACAGGCTTGAGCCGCCCAACCCCGTCTCTACTAAAAACTACAAAAAACTAGCCGGGCGAGGTGGCGGCGCCTGTAGTCCCAGCTACTCGGGAGGCTGAGGCAGGAGAATGGCGTGAACCCGGGAGGCGGAGCTTGCAGTGAGCTGAGATCCGGCCACAGCACTCCAGCCTGGGTGACAGCGCGAGACTCCGTCTCAAAAAAAAAAAAAAAAAAAAAAAGAAAAAAAAAAAAAAAAAAAAGAAGAAAGAAGAAACCTTAGGTTTTGTAAACATAGTTAAAAAGCAGACTGCTGGCCTGGCGCAGCGGCTTGTGCCTGTAATCCCAACACTTTGGGAGGCTGAGATGTGCAGATCACCTGAGGTCAGGAGTTTGAGACCAGCCTAGCCAACATGACAAAAGCCCGTCTCTACTAAACATACAAAAATTAGACAGGCATGGTGGCAGGCACCTGGAATCCCAGCTACTCAGGAGACTGAGGCAGGGAGAATTGCTTGAACCCAGGAGGAGGAGGTTGAAGTGAGCTGAAACATTCCATTAGAGCAAGACGCCATCTCAAAAAAAAAAAAAAGACTGTTTTGCAGATGGTTAACAGTATGTAATTCTTTTAGGATCACATAAAAGAGATTTGGATAAATATAGAATACATAAATACAAATCTGTAAGAATATGTTTTATTTTCTGGTATTTTTAAACAATAAATATTTAGTTTGAAATAAAGGTGAAATAGAGATTAAGATAATTTCAAGGTTTTAACTCTTAGATCAGCCAAAGGTTTCCACTGTGTTGATCTGGTGTTAGACACTACTTACATTTCAAGTGAATAGTTTTAGATGGCTCTAATTAAAAATAATTTCACATTTTCCAAAACTTTCTTTTTTTTTCTGGTATCAAGTAACTTTGAAAAACATTTGTCATCTCTGGATGCCAGATGAGTCTAGCAATGAGAGAATCAGCAGATAACAATTTGCCTAAGGGTAATTTAGCTCCCTAAATCATGTTTGGCATGGAAGTATAATTAGCCATTTGCTCACATTCTGTGTCTGTTTGCTTACTTGCTTATTTAAATGAGTTCTCATCCTTTCTATTACAAATCACTATTTATTTTGGACTAGAGTTGTCTTATCTGAAGTTTATCTTAATATTTTCAGAGTACCTTGCAATACCGTAATATATGCTCCTTCATATTTTCAGCTAAAACTCTGCTCATTAGTCTTCTATATATTAAGATATTAAACTTTACTTCATAGCTTTTCTATTTCACAGAAGCCTGAACATAAAACACTTGAAACTTACAAACTGCTATATTCTTAGACTTTGATTCAAAAGAGCTTAGAAGTTGTCACTCTGACCTAACAAGTAAAAAGATAAACAAACTGAAATAGCAGCAACTCTTTTTGCCTCTGTCAAAGTGAGGTCACAGGGCAACATATTGCCTAAAAAATTAGAAGGATAGACAAGTGATTTATAGAAAATTACAATGTACCAGAGCAAAAACCAAACAGCAGAAACCTCTGCAAGAACCAGTGTCAGGGTAGGAAAAGCTAAACTATAATTGAAGAATTGCTGAAGGCTCAGTGTGGACAAGCCTGAGAGTTAAAATTTTCACAGGGACCTAGTCATGGGGGACAGGGATCAGACTTTGCAGAGTTTTTTCCTCAGGATCTCAACCAGGTTGTCAAAGGGAATAATAGAGAATAAGCCCCTTATGCTTCTAGCAGGTATTGGGATAAAGTAATCCTTTAAAAATATGCCAGAATAGTTTGCTCTCCTTAACATAGCCTGCTCTCAAAAGAAACAATTTTAGCAAAGCCTAAGTTATTTATTTATTCATTAATGTTTAATTTTTTTCAGAAGCAAACCAATTTAGGGAATGGAAAATATCTAACTTCAGTCTGCCCCAGCTATCCTGTCCCAGTAAAGGTTGGGGAACTAATAAACACTTGTGAAGTTTATAGTCAAGAGGCATGTATCGGGGGAACCAGCCTCCAATATTTCAACATAGGTTCTTTTCTATTTTCCCTAAGTGTTGACTGGTCTGAGAAATAAAGGGAAAGAGTACAAAAGAGATAAATTTTAAAACTGGGTGTCTGGGGTGACATCACATGTCAGCATGTTCCATCATGCCCCCTGAGCCACAAAACCAGCAAGTTTTTATTATGGATTTGAAAAGGGGAGAGGTGTACGAATAGGGTGTGGGTCACAGAGATCCCATGCTTCAAGGGCAATAAAATGTCACAAGGCAAATGGGGGTGGAGCGAGATCACAGGACCAGGGTGAAATCAGAATTGCTGATGAAGTTTCATGTCCCACTGGGCAAGCATTGTCATTGATAACATCTTATCAGGAGACAGGGTTTGAGAGCAGACAACCAGGCTGAAATTTACTAGGCAGGAATTTCCTAATCCTAATAAGCCTGAGGGCACTACAGGAGACCAGGGCTTATTGCATGCCTTATCTACAACTGTATAAGGTAGACACTCCCAGAGCGGCCTTTTTAGAGACCTCCCCATGGGAATGCATTCTCTTCTCAGGGCTATTCCTTGCTGAGAAAAAGAATTCAGTGGTATTTCTCCTATTCGCTTTTGTAGGAAGAAAAATATGACTCTGTTCTGTCCGGCACCACAGGCAGTCAAACCCAATGGTTATCTCCCTTGTTCCCTGAAAACTGCAGCCATCCTGTTCCTTTTGGATGCCCAGATTTCATATTGTTCAAACACACATGTTCTACAAACAAATTGTGCAGATAACGCAATCATCACAGGATCCTGAGGTGACATACATCCTCAGCTTACGAAGATGATGGGATTAAGAGATTAAAGTAAAGACAGGCATGGGAAATTATAAGAGTACTGATTGGGGAAGTGATAAATGTCCATGAAATATTCACAATTTATGTTCAGAAATTGCAGTAAAGACAGGAGTAAGAAATTATAAAAGTATTAATTTGGGGAACTAATAAATGTCCATGATATCTTCACAGTTTATGTTCTTCTGCCATTGCTTCAGCTGGTCCCTCCGTTCAGGGTCCCTGACTTCCTGCAACATGCACGGGTTCATTAAAACAATGAAACAGAATCACAGGGCTACACAATGCTTCATTTTTTTCCCCATACCTTACCATCACATTACCAAAGGCCTACTTGACACAGTTTTCTCTACAGGGTCAATTATGTGTGACTCGTAAGAAAAAAAAAATCCAAGAAATATTAAAGGGTGGAAAACACAGTTTGAAGAGACAAAGCCAACATCAGAACCAGAATCAGATATTGAAATTATCAGATGGGAAATTAAACACTTTGATGAATATGGTAAAGGATTTAATGGATAAATTAGATAGCATGCAAGAACAGACAGAAAATGTAAACAGAAAGATGAAAATTATAAGAAAAGTTTTAAAAATTGAGAGATCAAAAGCACTGGAGCAGAAAAAGAGATAATACCTTACATGGTCTCATTAATAGACAACTTGCGTGAGGATATGCCAATCTTTGAGCTTTAGAATATGCCAAGAGAAGTGCCAAAGCTGTAAAGCAAAGATCAAAAAGAAAAATACAAACATAATAAACTGTGGAAAATTATACAAAAGATGCAACATTGATGTACTGTGAATTGCAGAAGGAAAGGAAAAGAAAAATGAACAGAAGAAATATTTGAAATAATGATGATCAGATACCTAACCGTATAGTGTCATAATACATGAGGCAAAACCTGATAGAACTCCAAGGAGATATAGAAGAATCCACAATTATGGCTGGATACTTGAATATCCTTATATTAGAAAAAGGCAGATCAAGTGGGTAGAAAAACAGTAAGGACATAATTGAACTGAACAGTACCATCAATCAACTAGGTGTAATTGACATCTATTGACTATATCCAACAACAAAAGAATATATATTCTTCTCTTTTTATTTATTTATTTATTTATTTGAGATAGAATCTCACTCTCACTCAGGCTGGAGTGTAATGATATCATCACGGATCACTACAGTCCCCTGGAGTCAAGCAATCCTCTCACCTCAGCCTCCTGAGTAGCTGGGATTACAGGTGCATGCCACCATTTCTGGCTAATTTTTGTATTTCTTTATGTAGATGAGGATTCATTATATTGCCCAGGCTGGCCTTGAACTCCTGAGCTCAAATAACCCTTTTGTCTCAGCCTCCCAAGTGCTGGGATTACAGCCATGAACCACCATGCATGGTCTTACATATTCTTATCAAATTCTCAAGGTGTACTCACCACGTTTTAGGCCATAAAACATCCCTTAAAAATTAAGAACAATAGAAATCTTGGCCGGGTGCAGTAGCTAACGCCTGTAATCCTAGCACTTTAGGAGACTAAGGCAGGTGGATCATGAGGTCAGGAGTTTGAGACCAGCCTGGACAATGTAGTGAAGCCCTGTCTCTACTAAAAAAGATATGAAAATCCCAGCTACTCGAGAGGCTGAGGCAGGAAAATCACTTGAACTCTGGAAGTGGAGGTTGCAGTGAGCCAAAATCATGCCATTGCACTCCAGCCTGGGCCACAGAACGAGACTCTGTCTCAAAAAAAAAAAAAAAAAAAAAGAAGAAGAAAGAAAAAAAAAGAAATCTGAAAATATCTGCTCTCAGAAAATAACAGAATTGATCTGCACCAAGATGGCCAAATAAGAACAGCTCCAGTTTCCAGCTCCCAGTGTGAGCAACACAGAAGATGGGTGATTTCTGCATTTCTAACTGAGGTACTGGGTTCATCTCACTGGGGTGTGTCAGTGGGTGTAGGACGGTGGGTGCAGCCCAACAAGCGAGAGCTGAAGCAGGGCGAGGCATCGCCTCATCTGGGAAGCGCAAGGGGGAAGGGAATACCCTTTCCTAGCCAAGGGAAACCGTGACACACAACACCTTGAAAATTGGGTCACTCCCACCCTAATACTGCGCTTTATCAAGGGTCTTAGCAAGCAGCACACCAGGAGATTATATCCCGTGCCTGTCTTGGAGGGTCCCACACTCATGGAGCCTCCCTCATTTCTAGCACAGCAGTCTGAGATCTAACTGCAAGGTGGCAGCGAGGCTGGGGGAGGGGCACCTGCCATTGCTGAGGCTTAAGTAGGTCAACAAAGCAGCCGGGAAGCTGGAACTGGATGGAGCCCACCACAGCTCAAGGAACCCTGCCTCCCTCTGTAGACTCCACCTCTGGGGACAGGACATAGCCAAATAAAAGGCAACAGAAACCTCTGCAGATGTAAATGTCCCTGTCTGACAGCTTTCAAGAGAGTAGTCGTTTTCCCACCACAGAGTTGGAGATCTGAGAACGGACAGACTGTCTGCTCAAGTGGGTCCCTGACCCCCGAGTAGCCTAACTGGGAGACATTCCCTACTAGGGGCAGACTGATACCTCACATCTCACAGGGCCAGGTACACCTCTGAGATGAAGCTTCCAGAGGAATGATCAGGCAGTAACATTTGCTGTTTAGCAGTATTCACTGTTCTGCAGCCTCCGCTGCTGAAACGCAGGCAAACAGGGTCTGGAGGGGACCTCGAACAAACTCCAACAGACCTGCAGCTGAGAGTGCTGACTGTTAGAAGGAAAAATAACAAACAGAAAGGACATCCACACCAAAACTCCACCTGTACCATCATCAAAGACCAAAGGTAGATAAAACCACAAAGATGGGGAAAAAGCAGTACAGAAACCTGGAAATTCTAAAAATCAGAGTGCCTCTCTTCCTCCAAAGGAACTCAGCTCCTCACCAGCAATGGAACAAAGCTAGACGGAGAATGACTTTGATGAGTTGAGAGAAGAAGACTTCAGACAATCAAACTCCTCCGAGCTAAAGGAGAAATTATGAACCCAGTGCAAAGAAAATAAAAACCTTGAAAAACAGTTGACGAATGTCTAACTAGAATAACCAATGCAGAGAAGTCCTTAAACAATCTGACAGAGATGAAAACCATGACACGAGAACTATGTGACAAATGCGCAAGGTTCTGTAACCAATGTGATCAACTGGAAGAAAGGGTGTCAGTGATTGAAGATCAAATGAATGAAATGAAGTGAGAAGAGAAGTTTAGAGAAAAAAGAGTAAAAATAAATGAACAAAGCCTCCAAGAAATATGGGACTAGGTGAAAAGACCAAATCTACGCCTGATTGCTGTATCCGAAAGTGACGGGGGGAATGGAACCAAGGTGGAAAACACTCTGCAGGACATTATCCAGGAAAACTTCCCCAACCTAGCAAGGCAGGTCAACATTCAAATTCAGGAAATACAGAGAACACTACAAAGATACTCCTCAAGAAGAGCAACTCCAAGACACGTAATTGTCACATTCACCAAAGTTGAAATGAAGGAAAAAATGTTAAAGGCAGTCAGACAGAAAGGTCGGTTACCCACAAAGGGAAGCCCATCAGACTAACAGTGGATCTCTCGGCAGAAAAGCTACAAGCCAGAAGAGAGCGGGGACCAATATTCAACATTCTTAAAGAAAAGAATTTTCAACTCATAAGTTTACATCCAGCCAAACTAAGTTTCATAAGTGAAGGAGAAATAAAATCCTTTACAGACAAACAAATACTGAGAGATTTTGTCACCACCAGGCCTGCCCTACAAGAGCTCCTGAATGGAAGCACTAAACATGGAAAGGAACAACCGGTACCAGCCACTGGAAAATGATGCCAAAATGTAAAGACCATCAATGCTAGGTAGAAACTGCATCAACTAATGAGCAAAATAACCAGCTAACATCATAATTACAGGATCAAGTTCACACATAACAATAGTAACCTTAAATGTAAATGGGCTAAATGCTTCAATTAAAAGACACAGACTGGAAAATTGGATAAAGAGTCAAGACCCATCAGTTTGCTGTATTCAGGAGACCCATCTCACATGCAGAGACACACATAGGCTCAAAATAAAGGGATGGAGGAAGATCTACCAAGCAAATGGAAAACAAAAAAAGGAAGGCATTGCAATCCTAGTCTCTGATAAAACAGACTTTAAACTAACAAAGATCAAAACAGACAAAGAAGGCAATTACATAATGGTAAAGGGATCAATTCAACAGGAAGAGCTAACTCTCCTAAATATATATGCACCCAATACAGGAGCACCTAGATTCATAAAGCAAGTCCTCAGGGACTTACAAAGAGACTTAGACTCCCACACAATAATAATGGGAGACTTTAACATCCCACTGTCAACATTAGACAGATCAACGAGACAGAAAGTTAACAAGGATATCCAGGAATTGAACTCAGTTCTACACCAAGCAGACCTAATAGACATCTACAGAACTCTCCACCCCAAATCAACAGAATATACATTCTTCTCAGCACCACATCACACTTATTCCAAAATTGACCACATAATTGGAAGTAAAGCACTCCTCAGCAAATGTACAAGAACAGAAATTATAACAAACTGTCTCTCAGACCACAGTGCAATCAAACTAGAACCAAATACCACATGTTCTTGCTTATAAGTGTGAGCTAATCAATGAGAAAACACGGACACATAGAGGGGAACAACACACAGTGGGGTCTGTCAGAGGGTGGAGGGTGGGTGGAGGGAGAAGATCAAAAAAAAAAAAACAACTCATAAGTACTAGGTTTAATACCTGGGTGATGAAATAATCTGTACAACAAATCCCCATGATGCAAGTTTACCTATATAAAAAACCTGCACACCTCCTCCTGAACTTAAAATAAAAGTTCAATTAAAAAAAAAAAATCTGCCGGCTATGGTGGCTCATGTCTGTAATCCCAGCACTTTGGGAGGACGAGGTGGGAGGATCAACTGAGGTCGAGAGTTTGAGACCAGCCTGACCAACATGGAGAAACTCCATCTCTACTAAAAATACAAAACTAGCCGGGCATGGTGGTGCATGCCTGTAATCCCAGCTACTCGGGAGGCTGAAGCAGGAGAATCACTTGAACCCAGAAGGTGGAGGTTGTGGTGAGCCGAGATTATGACACTGCACTCTAGCCTGGGCCACAAGAGTGAAACTCCATCTGAAACAACAACAACAACAACAACAACAACAACAAATGGAAGTCATGTCTCATGAAAGTGAGGGGGATACATCTCATTGAAGAATTTTAAGAGTGCCAAAAGACAAATTAGGATGGCAGAACAGGGTGGCAACAATGCAACATCAGTCAAGTTGCTGATTTATATAGATTTGTTATTGAACCATCTCTAATCTTTGGAAACATTAGGGTTAATTTTCTTGGGAGAAGTAAAACAATTTTCTTGGAGAGAGACATATATAGTAGAAATATAGTGTACAAAAGGATTATAATCAAAAAGAGAATTTGTGTGTCAGAACAAAAAACCTATTTCACTGGGGAGTCAACTAAAAACATCATGAAGAAAATTAAAACCCAGTCTTTCTTCATAGACCTATTGTAGCCAGAAAATAATTTGGGATTTAGTCCAAGTTGTAGGAAAACAGTACAAACTCAGAAATAATGATGAGAGCTGGAATGTAATAATAGATCTGTTATAATTTTCCCTGATACATAATTTTTCTCTCCCCAGTTCCCCATTTCTACCAAAGATAAATCTTAGTAAAACCAACTTACTTGCAAAATAAGTTTTAGTATTTTACTTGGCCTGATTATTTGCATAAACAAGAATAATGAATCATCATATAGGGTCTTTTAAGTTGACTTTGCTGGAATATTTTCATAAAGAATCTCAAATTCAACTTCTAAAAGCCTTTTAAGACCAGGAAACCAAGCCAATAATTCACCATTAGACTATGCCTGTAATATGTGCATAAATTGAGTGAATTTCTCTCTTCTTGAGGTCCCCAGATATCTTGAGGTTCCTAGGCTCCTAAGGGAACCAAGTAGGTGAGATACTAGGCCAATCTTTCCAAGGTGCTCTTTATCAACTTTATAAAGTCCACTTAAATTCCTCAAAGCAGTCTCGTCATATCCATAAAATATGCCATTTCAGATGAAGCTTTGGTTAAATAACCAGTGTTTTCAATTGTGTCCTGTTACCAAGGAAAATGGATTCTTATTGAACTGTTTTCTTGATTCTAGAAAATAAAATAAGAAATAAATCAGCAATGTTTCAAACAAAAAAAGTATTAAAAATGATTGAATTCTAAAACAATTCCAAGCATTTAATTCTTATTCTGCTTAATGTTGGCTCAGCATTCCTTATAAAGGTATTTGCTTTTTAATTAGAGTCTTGGAAATGTTTTATCTAGTTCAATGAAAGGTATAATCTCCAAAGTTATCAGAAACCCTCATTTAAGAGTATTTGCCAATGTCCTTTTTCTTTTTATGAATTTCCTTGAAGAAAAGGCAAATTTGAACTGTAGACAATTGAAAACCATTTTTGAAAAAAATCAAAGTCAAACAATAATTGTTTATGTATGATAAAAGACTTAGAGTAGCCATGCTTAAAGATGCAATTGAGAAGAAAATTTGGTCATTTCTGTGGCATATAACAATTTAACATAATAACCGTAATTATGACTGACAACAGACACGAAGACATATCAGAATTCAGGAATATCATACAATTAAAAAAATTAATAACATTTATACAAATATAACAAATTAAATTAAACACCATTTCTTATTGAAGAATTCTTCCCACATGATTTTAGCACACCAAATAATCCTAATATGTCTTGCTTTGACATCCATGGATTCCTATTTGTTACATTTCAGTTAGTTCAGGTCAAAAATCTTAATTTTAGAATTTAAAATTTGATCTGGGGGAGTATACCAAATATCAAGGATTTGAAATAATATTAAAATAGGATCACAGGTCACTGTAAAATGTCATTTATTTAGCTACAATGATAATTCAAAGATTTCAAAAGGCAAAGGGCATTAACCTGATAGAGACTCAATTTCCCAAACAATTCAGAGATCCTCAGAAGATAGCATGAGACCAAAAGGACATGTCTCTCCGTCTCTGCCCACATCTATTATTTTTTCTGCAATTTACTTAAAAGGGAAAAAAAATCTTTTACTATCTCTTATTAATACTACACAAAATTCATGTCAAAACCAAATTTTACTTTTATATTCATGTATTTAAAATATAAAAGCTAACATTAATAAAACATTAAAATCAAATTCATCTAATCTCAGTTTCCTTGGAACACATATTAGAAGATTTTTATGCAACATTTGTAATATCTTACAATTTTTTTCATTTTTTCTTTCCCCAACTTTTACATCCAATTAAATCTATAATACTTTTTCAATTAAACTTAAATCAACTAAATCAATTAAAACAAATCAATTAAACATTTTCTGTATATCATTTTACTTCATTTTGAAACAAACTTCAAATAACATTTAAACCAGAAAAAAGTCCTATTTTCTTTGATAAAAATCACATATTTATGCTTTTCTGACAACCTTTTTTTCCAAAAAAGAATGCTGTCTTAAAAATATATTTTGCCTTTAGAATTGTACTTAGTACAAGTTAGTACTTTCAATTACATATATTAATTATAATATTAACTCAGTAACCCTAATTTTCTGTGAAAACCCTAGAAAGCAATTTTAAAACATTTTATACCAATATTTGCAGAAGAATACTATTTTATAATCTGTGTGTATATATATATATTTTAAGAGATAAGTTTTTGCTCTGTCACTCAGGCTGGAGTGTATCGGTACAATCATAGCTCACTAATGTTACTGGGGGGTCCTTGCTCCCAGAGCTCCCAAGATGGTTGTTGGCTGCTTCCAAAATGGCAGCGGGCTGCTTCCAAGGTGGTGACAAGCCTCGTGTTCTCTGATCTGGGGTTCTTGGCCTCATGAATTGCAAGGAATGGAATCGTGGCCCATGCAGTGAGTGTTATAGCTCTACTAGAAGCTGTGGGTCACGGAAGAGAACCATGGAACCCAGTGACTAGTGTTCAGCTCGATTAGGATGAACCTGGGCACTTAGCCGTGCAGGAACAATGGCAAGCCTTTTAGCCAGATCAGGAGCGGCAATGGGAGCCTCGCTGGATCGGGAGAACAGCAGACACTCTGCAGGCTCCAGAGGGATGGAAGTCAGCAGCGTGTCTGCGAGGGCGGCAAACAGCAGTGGTGGATGGCGAGCAAAAGCTCGGCTCCAGCCCTAACAAACACGGACCAGAAGAGAGTGTAGCTGCGAGATTTATCAGAGTGAAAACAGAGCTCCCATACAAAGGGAGGGGACCCAAAGAGGCTAGCCGTTGCCGGCTGAAATGCCTGGGTTTATATCCTGATCATTGTCCCGCCCCATGCGCTCTCAGGTGATAGATAATTGGCTATTTCTTTACCTCCTGTTTTAGCCTAATTAGCCTTGTAGTGAGCTCTCTTTACTATCTGACCGGTCGGGTGTGAGCTAAGTTGCAAGCCCTGTGTTTAAAGGTGGGTGTGGTCACCTTCCCAGCTAGGTTTAGGAATTCTTAGTCGGCCTAGGAAATCCAGCTAGTCCTGTCTCTCACTATAACCTCTAACTTCTGGGCTCAAGGGATCCAGGATTCTCTCGTGTCAGCGTCCCAAGTAGCTGAAACTACAGGCATGCATGATCACATCTGAGTAATTTTTAAATTTTTTGCTAGTGATGAGGTTTTGCTGTTTCCCAGGCTGGTCTCAAACTCCTGTCCTCAAGCAATCATCCTAAATCAGCCTATCAAAGAGCTGGAATTACAGGCATGACACACTGTGCATGGCCTCATTTTATAATTTTTAAAAGATGTTTCCTCAATTTTTTTGGTTATCAACAGATTTAAGAATGTTTAGTTTTTCTATGCCATATAAAAATAATATGCCAAATTATATAAACTTAAACTTATATTTGATAATTAATGTTTCAGTGTTTTACCTTACCTAGAAATGTCTCAGTCATCAAATATTTATCGATCACTTCATTTAACATAACAATAATTCAAGATATCAAATTACTAAAATAGTTTTGAAACTGTAGAAACTTCATTTATAAACTTATATCTCATTTAATTTTTTCTTAATATTTGTGATTGAATAGTTCATTAAACTAAGCTAGCCATCACCTCAAGTTAATTTTTTATTTACCATTTTTATATTACTGTATGTTAAGCAAGTATAGCAGCAAAAAATCATAAAGTTAAATGCATTTTTTGCTCATAACTTAAAATAAATTATTGTTTTTGTTAAGCTGAAAATATTAAACTACTCTTATTTACCAAAGATTTACGCAAGTCATGCGAATTAAATGGCATTTGAAGAGTTAGTTTCCACTTTTCTGATACAATATTTGACTTAGGCATTTACTTTTTTTAAGCCAATTACTTAGAACTCTTTCACATATTTTGGTAGTGAAATGTTGCCTATACACATATAGACATAGAAAAACAGACAGAAGCAGCTTTTATAGCTTCACAAAGTTTTTCCTTTGCTGATTTTCAAATAGTTTCTCTCATTCCTTCAGACTATCAAGCCCTAAATAATTGTTAGCCAGGCAACAGTAAATTTGCTCTTCCAAAAGACATGACTCAGGCAAAATTTACATCCCAAAGGCAAATAACTTAGATCACCATTATTTGCTGAGAGAAAGAATGAAATAGGTACAGGCTGAGTCAAGACAAAATTGCAGGAAAGTATCTTGAACAAAGGTAAGGTTTGTTATGTAAACTTAGAGCCAATATATTCACCATCATGCAGAAAGAGATGTTTTTACAAATGAAGATCTCCTTTATACCTGTAAAATTCTTTTACAAAGGGATTTCAAAATTGCCAGCTAAATGCCAGAAAGGTGTACTTTTTATACCAATTGTCTTCAATGGGTGGTCTTTCCAACTTAGTTCTATTTCTTATCTAATTATTGAGTCCAGAGTAGAGCTCATTAAGGAAGCAGGCAAATGATTTTTTTTTTATGCCTAGACTCATCATAGATAGCTCTGAAAAAGAAGTAAGCCTATCTTATCTGAAGGCTTATCTTTTATAATATTTTATTACACCTTTTTTTGAAAGCCAAAGGTATCTTTTGGTGGAGTGACACACCAAAAGCAGTGAGCCTTAACCAAATTTATAACTTAACCAAGAATTACTAGACATCTCCAAAGACGTGTAAAGCAATCCTTACAAGATCCAGAATTACTCCAAAGACAGCTCAAAGAAAGAAAAGTCTTGCTAGTCACAAATGGAATATAACCCACATTTCTATCTGGCCAGATTTTCTAGGATATCAGCTTCTCAGCTGAGCATTTACACATGAAGGCCCCAAAGCTCCACGTGCCCCACATATGAAAAGACAAAAAATCGAAAGCTGTCCATGGAAGGGAAAAGGATCAGTAACAAATAGGTGCCTAAAAGGTGTGGAGTCATACAAATAATTTAAGACATATGAGACTGATTCCCTAAATGAGGGACTGAAAACAGTTCACAGCCATGAAAGCTCAGAATCCTAACCACTAGACCACAGGGTAGAGTGCTTTATCCAGATTCTGTATGGGATCCAAAGCAGGCAGTTTGAGTATTTAAAGAATTTTAACTTGTTTCAGATCTGATCTCAACTGCTGCTTAGCTAATTCCCTGGATATTACCATTTCAAAGACATGGTAAGATTTACATCTCCAAGGGACCACAGAGTAAACCAGGGCATTGAAAGGATTCATCTGCTATTCGATCACTATATCATCAGTGTTGTTCATCATTTCTAGTTTAGAAATAATTTGTTGGATCTGTATTTTTATAATCTTAGGTTCATTTTCATTTTGTAGTTGTTCTGTTTATTCCCACTGTTCCAAATTTAAATACATTGTCCCCCTTTCGAGTAAAGGAAATGTGTGCATAGTAGAATTCCAAAAACCTCAGCCTAAAAGATGTATGGGAACGGAGGAAATAAGCAGAAAGGGATGAGTTCAGATCTCGAGGCTAAAAAAAAAGAGCAGTTGGAGGTGACAGGGAAAAAGCCTTCAGTGTTTCCTTTTTTAATTTAAAGATAGTTTTAGACAATATTTTGTTTTCTTCCTTCAAAGAAATGACTTTATCAGAACCTCTTTTAGAGGCTTCTAAGTACTATTGAAAAATATCTCTTCAAGTTCTTCTAGTTTACCCTAGAGCTGGCTGTTTCTCACTGAGCACACAGATAAACGAATTTAGGTATTTAAAGTACTCTATCTGGCTACCTATTTTTAAAGGTACCCCATTTTGGGTTCTTCATGCAATAAGTAAGACCATTTTTCTAGATACCAACAGGAAACGGTGCCATAAGTATTTTACATAAATTCAGTTGGAGTGTCTAAAGGTGGATTTCTCCTTGAGGATAAAGACATGGCCTTATAGGTATGATTGCTCATAATTTAGATTATTACCTAGTGTGAAGAATGTTGGTCATTCAAGAAAGTTTCAAATTGTCAATGTAATCAAGCCTCAGAATCTGGTCAGTTTTAAAGATTACATATATGTTGCTTAGGTTACAAAAATTTCACTTCTTCTTTTCAAAGAGAAACTATTTTCTTCTTGACTGAACTTCTACTGAGAGAAATAGATTGCAAACTTTAATAAGTAAGATAAACAAAATCTTAACCTCAGAGAAAAATTAAAAATCACAAATCTGCAGTCAGCAGAATCTATGCAGAATAACAAATAATTCTCCTTCCTTAAAAGCAAAGCTTCAATTCCAGCTCTGTGGAGTGTGATTCAGGTCACTCAAATAAGGCCCAAATTCCAAGCCAAAATTAGGGAGATTTAAAACCCAAGAAGAGTCTTGACAGAGACCCCTGCCAGCTCTGGTGAGGCTGGTAAACAAAAGCCATATGCGCTGGTGTCAAGGTACCAGTTGTGTGCAAAATGGTAGGAATCTTGAAGACTTGCTTCAGGTTCCTTCTGAGTTACCAAAATGTCAACCTAAAATAATTGAAATGGTCAGAATCTAGTTTAAAGAGAGCTTATGCAAGCACAAAGTTTGAGGATGATCCATCTAAGAAGTACAGATTCCAAAAAATGGAAATCAGTGTTTCAAAGAGTAAAAGTTTGAGATTGCTTATATAAACAAAGTTTAGGGAAGTGTAACAGAATGTCAACATATTTCTACGGAAGACATAACACATAGTTTAGTCAAGGTGTCTTTTTCTTTCAGAGAGACATATTCATCATTCTACACCAAAGGTGTAACAGTTATAGGGTCTTGGGTATCATCTAGTCTGAGTCAAGTACAGGACTTAAAGGAGGCAGTTAATACAAAAGCAAACATTATAGCTTGTTAATGTTAATATTTCAATCACTTTCCATTGAAAGTGGGGAAGTTCTGGTCTTTGGTCTCTCCTAGTCATTTATGGAACAAGAACAATGAGGAAGAGAGTTATCATCATTTAAGAAGCAGAATTGCAAAAGTGATATATGATTCTGTCACTCGGGCTTAACTTCTCCCTTAGCATTATAAATTGAGAAGGCCCTGAAATTTTATTTTCTTTTACACATATCATGTATTCTCAACTATGCCTATATATTAATATTTTAGTGACAATAAAATAGTGCCTAATTCTCATTGTCAATTAGAAAACATATAAAGTATGTAATCTAAGTTGTAAGAATATGCACTTTTATGTAGGGCCAATGAAGCTATCTTTATTTTGAATGAAAAAATATGAATAAACATGTTTAAATGCCTTAACTTACCCGCAGGTGGAAATTATTGCTTACCAATTTGTCGTACAGGAAGCCAATGCCTAGATAGTAATGTATATTATTAGGACTCTGAGATACGCAGGAAATTCCAAATGATTAACATATTTGGCCTCAAAGTCTTGGCAACTGAGGCAAAGGGTGAAACAGGTTAATTTTCATTTGGCCATTTAAAGTTCATGAAACAACTACAAAGTGCAGGTAAGTATAAAAGAGTTTACTGAGGCTCATGCCCGTAATCGCAACACTTTGGGAGGCCAAGGTGGGAAAATTGCTTGAAGGCAAGAGTTTGAGACCATACTGGTCAATATAGCAAGACATCCCCTATCTACAAAAAACACAATATTTTTATAAAAAGTAGGCAAGTGTGGTGGTGTGTGTTTGTATCCCAGCATCTCAGAAGGCAGAGGTAGGAGAATACCATGAGCCCAGGAGTTTGAGGCTGCAGTGAGCTGTGACTATACCACTATACTCCAGTCTGGGTGAGAGAGCAAGACCCTGCCTCCAAAATAAAGGAGTTTACTTAGCATTTTGCTTTCAGTAACTACTTCAAAATATATTAAAAATGAATGAATGAATGCATACTTGAAGGAATGATATACTCAACAAAAGAGATCTAAAACCAGCCCTCACAGTGTTTAACTGAAACACTGTGCTATATGTATAACAAGCCAGGCTTTTAAACAGGCACTAAAAAAGAACAAATCCAAATACCTGGTAGCACTCAAGAAGATGCAGAACCTCATTAGTAATGAGGGTCAGGTTAGATGAAACTATAATGAAGAAAGTATACATAGCTATTTTGACAAAAGAGAAATGTCATTACAAAATTACAGCAGGGACATGAAACAACAAGAACTCTCCTATTCTAATGGCAGATTAAATTGGTCAAACTTATATGGACTATGATAACTTTAATTAGAAATGTTGATGTTGTTTATCAAACTCAAGCATCTGCCTAACCCAACTTAGCAATGTCACTGCTAGTTGCAAGTAGAGAGAAGTCTTGAATATGTGCACAAGGAAGCTTATATAAGTACATTCATGGAATCAATGTTTATAATGGCGAAAACTTTAAATGACCCAAGTATCTATCAACAATAAAATATGTAATTTGTTGTAGTGATACAATGGAATAAATTATAGGAGTGAAAAGAGAAAATGGCATTCCTTTACCCTTGAATGTGATGTTTGTTACAAACATAACTTTGAGCAGAAGTGAATCATGGAGTAACGTATATGGAATAGCTAAGCTTTACAATGTCCAAAGCCACAGAAAACCTAACCATACAGTTTTCAAATATGAATATGTATATGATAAAACCACAAATAAAAGTGAGAGAATGATTAATCAAGATAGAAGTTATAGCTGAGGGAGGGGAACATATGCAATGAGGGCTATGCAGGTTATTGTTACGTGAGTGTTTATTTTATAATTAATATTTATTAGTTAAACTACAAAAACATTTTATATTCTCTTATATAAAAATAAAATTAATGGAACAGTAGTGTAATGAGTTTTAGTATTGTACCATTTAACTATCAGATTCATTTATTTGGGTTTAGGAAAGAGAGACGAGATTCTCTCTCCAGAATGAAGAGCTAAGAAGCAAACCTGGTAGGAATCATATAAGGGTAATGATGATGATCACGATGTTGCTAGATATCAGATGATAAGTAGTGTTTATTGAGCACTTACGATGCCCTGGTGCTCTAATTAAAGTGTATTATATCATTTAATCTCCAAAGAAAAGTATGTGTTAAGTACTATTATCATCTTCCTCCCCATTTTAGAAATGACTAAATGTAAGCAAAGAGAGGTTAAGCCATTTATTGTTGCACAGCCAGCTTCTACAGTCCAAATTCCAACTAAGACAAGCTCCAGAGTCTATACCCTTAGCCCACTAAGAAGATAACATGGAACATGAAAGGTTATGGAATAATAAAGGGACTAATAATTGAAGGTGGACTTCAGAAAAAGAAACAAAGCAATTTCCCACTGGATTGCAAAACAGAATGAGAATTAGGGAATTCCATCTTAATGAATGAAGCTCTAGAGAAAAAAGAAATCTAGGCTTAACACAGAAACAAGATACTGTATCTCATTAGATGGGCACAAATCATTTTATCAGATGCTCAAAATGTATGTGAACTACTCCTTAACTTAGTTTCAAAAAGCCTGTACCCAAATTTTCAGGAAATTTGTAAGTGTAGATTCCTGGACCTCACCCTTAGTATGAAGTACCAAATCAGAATCCCTGGATGTATGTCTATGAAATACAATTTTAAAATAAATTCCACACATTTTTTATACACAGTCAAATGATACTGCCACTGCACTAACCTGGCTTTGTGTCACAGTATTCCCAGGTAAGCATCCAAAAATATGTGAGATTACTTTTAAAAAAACACAAAAAATGTAATAGCAAGACAACTAATTTTTCAAGTCTAGTATTATTTATTGGTGTATGTTGCCAAACAATGCTTTCTTTATGAAGGCATATAGAGACTGCCTAGTTAGAAAGAGGATTACTTCTTTAAGCCAAAAATAATTTTTTGAAAAAGAAATGCTTCATTAGGGAAAGAAAGTATCAAATGGGGCTTCATGTCTTCACACATCTAAGCAATTGAACATTCTTTCCATGCTGTAAAAGAAAAATGCACAAAGGTAGATGTAGATACTGGATCATAGTCTCAGTGTTCTAGCAGTGTTCTAGCCAGCTGCTAAGACAGGTGTCTGTGAACAAGCAATTTATTGATTAAGGTCCTTACCTGATAATATTTTCCTCAGAAGAAAGCACCTTTTCCTTCCCTGGTAGGGCAAATTGCTATGAAGGTGATGACTAACAATCTACCTTTAATTGCTGTTGTTAAGCATAGAAAACTTTTGACCTTTGATAAAATACAGAGACATCATCAGATCTATATATAAAAAGTGATAGAATCAGTTGTTCTATTATCCTTCTTGCCTTTAGCATCATTTCAATATATTGATTAATCACAACAGAGCTATATTGCCTAGTTTGGATCTTGGCTTAGCCGTTTATTATCTGTGTGACTGTTGGCACATTACACTCCATTACCTCCATTTCCTCAACTTTAAAATAGGGGTAATTTATTTTATAGGGTTGTTGTTAAGAGTTCCTAATACATGTTAAGGGCTCAATAAAATATTTTTGCTTTTCCAATATTTCAGTCATAAACTTATTCCTTTAGGCCAACACATTAGCCCCACATTTAACTAGAATAGTTGAAATATAGATGGTATTAAAAATACACCTGCTCCCAAATTTCTTCTCCATCATCTTGAATCACTCTAAGAAATGTCCAACATTTGTCATTCCTTGATTTCAGTTTGGAGATGAAGTCATTCTTTCCCTTCTTTATTATTTGTTTTGCTTTTATTTTAGGTTCAGGGGTACATGTGCAGGTTTGTTATATAGGTAAACGTGTTTAATCAGATTAAAATGTTATTTTCCCTTTTCTGAATGGGGAAAATATAAGTTAGTTAACGTGTTCATAGAATGCAGAGCCCTGAGTCAATTAGATACACAAACATGAAATTTGACTTGGGGTTAAATAGACTTTCAATTATATACCAGAAGAAGTTAATGATGGCCTACAATCACCACCACCCAAAACACACACACACACACACACACACACAACAAAACAAAAAACAAACAACAAAAACAATAGAAGCACACAGAAATGCTGGATGAAATATGATCATTGAAAAAATATATAGCATATTTAAAAGAAGGAAGGAGAAATTGAAAAAAGAAGAAGGGGTGGGGGAAAGGAAGAAGAAAAGGGGAAAGGAAGAAGAAAGGGGAGAGGAAATGGAGAAGGGAAAGAAAAGAGAAAAAGAAAGAGGAACAAATGAAGGGGAAAGGAAAGCAGGAAAGGAGAGGTTAATAGGAATGAAGACGTATTAATAACAAAGCGAGAATGGTAAGCTAAAATCAAAGGAATGTTAGCCATTCACTATAAAACCTACCTATAGACCATAGAACAGTCAGCTAGGATCCCTTCCCTTCCCTTCCCTTCCCTCCCCTCCCCTCCACTTCCCTTCCCTTCTCTTCCCCTTTCTTTCTTTCTTTTGTGCTGTTTTTGTTTTTGTTTTTGTTTTAGACAGGGTATCACTCTGTCACCCAAGCTGTAGTGCAGTGGTGTGATTATGGTTCACTGTAACCTCTGCCTGGGCTCAAGCGATCCTTCTAGCTCAGCCTCCTGAATAGCTCAGACTATAGGCATGCATCACCATGCTCAGCAAATTTTTTATATGTTTTTGTAGAGACAAGGTTTCACGATATTCCCGAGGCTGGTCTCAAACTCCTGGGCTGAAGCGATTCTCCTGCCTCAGTCTCCCAAAGTGCTGGAATTACAGACTTGAGCCACTGCGCCAGGCCAAAATTTTATTGCTTAAGGAGATCCATCAATTTTGGGTCCCTACTCAGGTGAGGTAGATTGTTACAAAGCTGGAAGCCTCAAAATCCAGTCCCATCTGTGAAGGAGAAACTAATAAATAAATAATAAATAAATAAATACATAAATACATAACTCAAGGAAGTGGTAAGGAAGATTGCTTTCTAATCAAGAATGTGAACTGGGAATGAAAGTTCACCCATATTAAATCAAAACCCCAAGCCTAGATCATAAGAATTATTGGGTTGAAAATTGGCTCTTCTCATGTAATATAGGGCCTCAGACAGAAAAAAAAATAATGAAAAAGTTCTTCTAGGACAGATCAAACACCTTGGATTCCAGAAAAATAAGAAAAGGTGGTGCAACAAGCTCTAAATACGAGCTTTACAGATCTCACAGTTTTGCCTAAAGCTATACCTGCCCAAAAGAAAAAAGATGAGTAGTTTTCCTTGGGAGGTGTCCCCGAGTTTTAAATATGAATTTCTGCCATGCTATGACATGGTCTCCTAAAGAAGATGGTGCTAACATAGCCTGAGTTGAGTAAAACAATGATATTCAATGATTTCCAACCCACATAAAGGGTGTTAACATAAAAATCTCTGAATAATCTGTCATATTATATAAAAATAACTGTATCATTACTGCTCCTTTTTCTATTTATAAAGCCTACCTTGCTACCTAATTTTTAAGTTTAAAACATTCAGAAATAATGGCTTGCAAAATAATATGAACTATTTTCTTCTTTTAAATATTGATGTTTATTTTACCTTAAATGTCACAGTTAATGTCTCCATTGTTTTTTCAAATAGTTATAACTTTTATTTTCTTTGTTTGAACTAGATAAAGAAGAAAGACAGGAAATATCATGCAGGTAGAGATGCTAATTTTTCCCCTTATTTAAACAAATAGAATACAGTTAGAACATTTATTCAAATATGTCCAGATGGGTACAATTGGAACATCAAAAAAAATGAAACAGCAGTTAGACAGATGCATGAAAAATTAAGCCATACCCATAATGAGTGTAACTTGCATAATTCTAGTCATTTCCTGAAATGCCATTGCTTTTTAAAATGTGTTTCCTTGATGTATTTTTAAATACATATTACACGAAATTTCTTTTGGAAGCATTCACATAAAGCATAGTAGGAAATAAAGGCTGAAGTGATGTGCAATAAAAGTACAAACAAAAATGACACTTATTTGCAATTATTATCTTATGTTATTAGTGCTAACAACTAGGCCTGAAGTTAAGAGAGCATGGTATGGTTCATGACTTCTTTGTGCTCTGATGGAAGCTAAGAAAGCCCAGCATTCTGGGAAGCCAAATCATTAAACCATATAAATAAACAACAATTAACGGTACTTTAATAAATGATATAGATGTTTATGTCTCTGCTTTCTAATTTTTAGATATAGAGTGGAGTGTAATTTAGTGTAATTGCCACAAGATAATGAGGCATATTAGTTTGGTATTGCAACTAACTACCTATGCAACTTTAGGCAAACCATCTCATCTTCTAAGCCTTTGTGTTGTTTTGTTTTGTTTTGTTTGGTAAATGCAAATAATATATCTACCTGCTCATCATCAAAGATTTTATTATCAAAATAGGAATACAGATAAAAATGCCTGGTGGTTTTCATGCAAGGCAGGAGTTTCAGCTAAAAATTTTAACTATGATCACACTTTCCAACCAGATTAAAATAGTAGCAATGTTATCAAGAATATATATACCAAGTTATTCATTAGATAGGATGGCAGAAATGACTGCCTTATATTCTTTGCTTTTGGGGACTGAGGAGAAAGCCATGCAACACTGAAACTAAATTTTCTTTTCTTCTTTTTTTTTTTTTTTTTTTTTGAGACGGAGTCTCCCTCTGTCACCCAGGCTGGAGTGCAGTGGCGCGATCTGGGCTCACTGCAAACTCCGCCTCCTGGGTTCACACCATTCTCCTGCCTCAGCCTCCTGAGTAGCTGGGACCGCAGGCACCTGCCACTACACCCGGCTAATTTTTTGTATTTTTAGTAGAGACGGGGTTTCACTGTGGTCTGGATCTCCTGACCTTGTGATCTACCCGCCTCGGCCTCCCAAAGTGCTGGGATTACAGGCGTGAGCCACCGCGCCCGGCCTAATTTTATTTTCTTAACATAATTAAAGTTCAATTTTGAACTTTCATTGTTTAATTATATCAAAAGAACCTATACAAAATTCCAAATATATAGTTTCTTTTCAAATGTGATTATTTTGGGAAGCTGCCCCAAAATTTCCACAAGCTCCACCTGGTTCTAGAGATGGACATATTATATGATTTAAAAACATGTAGAATTGTTTTGCAAAATAAATATAAAATAAATACCATCTCATTTTACTGTGCTTCACTTAATTGTGCTTCATAAATACTGTGCTTTTTACAGATTGAAGTTTTGCCTTGCATAAAGCAAGTCTATTGGTGTTTTTTTTTTTTAATAGCACATGTTCACTTTGTGTCTATGTCACATATTTATAATTCTCACATTATTTCACACTTTTTCTTTATTCTTATATCTGTTGTGGTTATCTGTAATCAATGATTTTTGATATTACTATTGTAATTATTTTGCGATGCCACAAACCATACCCATGTAAAACAGCAAACTTAATGTATAAATGGTATATGTGTGCTGTTGACTACTCCACTGACTAGCCATTTCCCCATCTCCCTCCCTCTTTTCAGGCCTCCCTATTCCCCGAGAGACAACAATTTTGACATTATACCCATGAATAACTGTATAATAGACTCTAAGTATTCAAGTAAAAAGAGGAGTCACATGTCTCTCACTTTAAATCCAAACTTAGAAATGATTAAGCTTAGTGAAGAAAGCATGTTGAAAGCTCAGATTGGTAAAAACAAGGCCTCATGTGCCAAATAATTAGCCAGCTTTTCAAGGCAAAGAAAAAGTTATTGAAGGACATTAAAAGTGCTACTCCTGTGAACACCCAAAAGATTTGGGCTGTGACTGAATCTTATTGCTGATATAGACAAAGTTTCAGTAATCTGGATAGAGGATCAAACCAGCCGCATAACTCCCTTCAGTCACAGCCCAATTCAGGGCAAAGCTTTATCTCACTTCAATTCTATGAAGGCTGAAAGAGTGAGGAAGCTGCAGTTGGAAACTAATAGAGGTTGGTTCATGAGGTATAAGGAAAGAAGCCATCTCCATAACATAAAAGTGCAAGGTGAAGCAGTAAGTGCTTCAGAAAGTTAATCAGAAGATCTAGCTACTTGATGAGGGTGACTATATTAAATAATGACTTCAATGTAGACAAAACAGCCTTATATTAAAAGAAGATGCCATCTAGAGTTTTACTGTTAGAGAGAAGTCAATATCGGCTTCTAAGCTTCAAAGGACAGGCTGACTCTCTTGTTAGGGACTAATACAGCTGACCACTTCAAGTTGAAGCCAATGCTTATTTACCACTTAAAAATCCTAAGGCTCTTAAAAATATGCCAAATATACTCTGCCTGTGCTCTATAAATGGAAGAACAAAGCCTGGATGAGAACATATTTATTTACAGTACAGTTTACTGAATATTTTAAGTCTACTGTTGAGACCTACTGGTTGGAAAAAAGACATTTCTTTCAAAGTATGGCTGCTCATTGGCAATTCATCTAGAAACCCCAGTGCTCTGAAGGAGGTGTACAAGGAGATTAATGTTGTTTTCATGCCTGCTAATACCACATCCATTCTACAGTCCATAGAGCAAGGAGTAATTTTGACTTTCAAGTACTATAGTTTAATAAAAATATTTTATAAGATCATAGTTGATATAGATAGCAATTCTCTAGTGGATTTGGGCAAAAAACACTGAAAAGCTTCTGGAAAGAATTCATCATTATAGACTTCATTAAGCACACTTCTGATTCATGGAAGGAGGTCAAACTATCAAATTTAACAGAAGTTGATTCCAAACCTCATGCATGACTTTGAGAGGTTCAAGACTTTAGTGGAGGAAGTAACTGAAGTTATGGCAGAAACAGAAAGCATCCCAGAATTAGAAGTGGTGCCTGAATAAGTGACTAAAATGCTGCAATCTCATCATAAAACTTGAACAGATCAGTAGTTGCTTCTTATGGATGATCAGAGAAAGTGGTTTGTTGAGATGAAATTTACTCCTACTAAAGATGCTATGAACATTGTCGACATGACAACAAAGGGTTTAAAAAGTTACATAAACTGATCATGTAGTGTCAGAGTTGAATAGAATTGACTCCAATTTTGAAAGAAGTGATACTGTGGGTAAAAGGCTATCAAAAAGCATCACATGCCACAGATAAATGTTTCATGAAAAGAAGAATCAATTGATGTGACTAACTTTATTGTTGTCTTATTTTAAGAAATTACCACAACCACCCCAACTTTAAGCAATCACAAATGAGATCAGACAGCAGCCATCAACGTAGAGGCAAGATCTTCCACAGCAAAAAAATTATGACTCACTGAAGGGTTGGACAGTTGTTAGTGAAATAAAGTGTGTTGTTATTGTTGTTGTTGTTGTTGTTTTAACTTTTGGAGACAGAGTTTCACTCTGTTACCGAGGCTGGAGTGCAGCGGTGTAATCATGACTCACTGAAGCCTTGAATTCCTGGGCTCAGGTGATCTTCCCACCTCAATCTCCTGAGTAGCTGGCACCACAGACATGTGCCACCACACCCAGCTAATTTTTTGTATTTTTTTTTATAGAGACAGCGTTTCGTTACGTTGCCAGGCTGATCTTGAATTTCTGGGCTCAAACAATTCTGCCTTGTCCTCCTAAAGTGCTAAGATTACAGGCTTGAGGCACAGTGCCAGGCCAGGTGTTTTTAAATTAAAGTATATACATTGTTTCCTTAGACATAATGCTATTGCACCTTTAATAGATTATGGTATAGTGTAAAAGTAACTTTTACACACACTGGGAAAGCAATATTTACAAAAGTGACTAGCTTTATTTTGATATTTGTTTCATTGCAATGGTCTGGAACCAAACCCACAATATTTCTGAGGTATGCCTGCATATAAAAGGGCAAGATGGCCAACTAGATGCAGCCAGGAAGTGCTGCTTGCACCAAGTGAGTCTGAATCATCTTGTAAACCACCATAATTTGGACAGTTTTTTTGAAAATAAAATACTGAGAATGTATAGAGAGGTGATGTTGAAGCTGAGGTTGAAGAGAGAGGAAGCTGGTAATCCTCCACGGTGTTCCCAAACACTAGATCTAGTTCCTGGCCCCAAATGGCTTCTGGGAAAGGGATGAACAAGGGAACTGAGGGATGATTCCCTCTGCCATGGAACTCCGGGATCCTAGCTGCAGGATACCTCACGTTATCCATGGATGTGTGAGCTGGTAGGGTGATCTCCTTAGGGCGCAGGCAGTGACAGTCCCTCTGATGGCACAGAGCCCAGGAGGTTGTGTGTGCTGGGCACCACCAGCAGACAGTGGTCAGAGATGCCCATCCCTCAGGTTTTCCAATCCCTTTTCAGGAGGCACTGCCCACGTTGACCTGAGCCAGGAGAAAGTGGGGCTGGCTTCCCTGTTGTACTAGATGGGATCCGTTCTGCAAGCCCTCCTGTCCACCAGTGCATCCTTTGGCCCATGTCTAGCTACCCCAGAAAACAGATGCATAGTAGCCTTCACGGCCCAGCATGAGCACACTGCTATACCTGAGTCCATTGTCAGAGAACCAGGAGTACACTGATCCTCCAATACAGCTGGAACCCAACCCAAAGCCATGGGATTTTCTGGTGCCCCCAGGGGTGCAGCATGCAGTTCAGGAGTGCAGAGCTGCAATCTGTGGCCAGCACTCAAGCAGAGGAGGAACCCTTATCCTCAGAGCACTGAGAGGGGCCAGATGTACAGGTCCTGGGCTGGAGAGGGAGCAAGGCATTCCTCCCTCCGCAAGGCTGGTCCAGAAAGGGTGTGGGACATCTCCCTGCTACAGTCTCTGCCCGAGGAGGTCCCATGGCCTGGAACATCTAACAAAAGATATACAAGCACAGCGCCAGTGACTGGAGAGGGTTCCCCAAGTCCCATAAATGGATCTGATGAGGGAAACATTTTTCTCCCTGCCCCTACTGCAGAAAATACCTGTTAACATGAGGAAGTACAAAAGAGCCATATGGCTGGGTATTAGCCTAGGTACTGGCCATTACTCTTAAGCACCTTCTACTGGATCATAGCCCAAACAGCACCAAAAATTATCCCACTAATACGTATACCTGTAAAACCAAGCACAAGAATTCACCCACAAATAAAGATCCTGTACAGCACCTTGGCCATCTGAAAGTATCCAGGAATGAGACCAACTGACTATACTCAACTTACAGCATAGCTTTAACACCAACCGTCCTAGATGAGAAAAAAACAGCACAAGAAATCTGGCAATTAAAAGAGCCAGAGTGTCCCTTACCTTCAAACGAGTCCACTAGCTCTCTGGCAATGGTTAATAACCAGTCTGAAATAACAGAAATAGAATTCAGAATCTGGATGGCAAGAGAGCTCATCGAGATTCAGAAGAAAGTGGTAACACAATACAGGGAAACCAAGGAATCCAGTAAAATTATGTAAGAGCTGAAAGACAAAATACATTTTAAGAAAGAACTAAACTGAACTTCTGGAAAGGAGAAAGTCACTGCAAGAATTTCAGAATACTATCAGAATCAGGAACAGCAGAAGAGATCAAGCTAAGGAAGCAATATTAGAGCTTGAGTTCCACTTATTTGAATCAGCTCAGTCAGATAAAAATAAGAAAAAGGAATTTAAAAATGAACAAAATCTCTGATAAATATGAGATTATGAAAATAGAACAAATCAACTACTTATTGGCATTCTTGAGAGAGAAAAAGAGAATAAACAACTTGAAAAATATATTTGAGGATATAGTCCATGAAAATTTCCCTAATCTTGCTAGGAAGGTTGACACAAATCCAACTTTTATTTATTTATTTATTTATTTATTTATTTATTTATTTAGACGAACTCTTGCTCTGTCACGCAGGCTGGAGTGCAGTGGTGCAATCTTGGCTCACTGCAACCTCTGCCTCCCAGGTTCAAGCAATTTTCCTGCCTCAGCCTCCCGAGTGGCTGGGATTACAGGCACCCACCACCTCACCTGGCTAATTTTTGTATTTTTAGTAGAGACGGAGGTTCACCATGTTGGCCAGGCTGGTCTTGAACTCCTGACCTCCTGATCCGCCCGCCTTGGCCTCCCAAAGTGCTGGGATTACAGATGTGAGCCACCACACCAGGCCGATAAAATCCAACTTTCTTTCATGATAAAACCCTCAGCATTGTAGACATTGGAGGAATATAGCGTAAAATAATCTACCTTTGACAAACCTACAGCCAATATCATACTGAATGTGCAAAGACAGAACTATTCCTGTTTAGAACTGTAACAAGACAGGGATGCCCACTCTTACCACTACTATTCAACATAGTACTGTAAGTTCTAGCCAGGTCGATCAGGAAAGATAAAGAAATAAAAGGCATCAGAATAGAAACAGAAAAATCAAAGTATCTCTTTTGCTGGCAATATCATTTTATATGTAGAAAACCCTAAAGACATTACCAAATGACTAATAGAAATGATAAATGAGTTTAGCAAAATTTCAGTATATCAAATGAAAGCACGAAAATTAGTAGCATTTCTATACAACAATAATTCCCAGGCCGGGAGTCAAATCAAGAAAACAATCCCATTTACAATATCCACAAAGAAAATTAAATACCTTAGAATACAGCTAAATAAGGAGGTGAAAGATCTCTTCAAGGAGAACTAAAAACACTGCTTAAAGATATCAGAGATGACATAAATAATTGGAAAAATATTCCATGCTCATAGGTTAAAAGAATATTAAAATGGCCATTCTGTCCAAAACAATTTATAGATTTACCACTATTCCTATCCAACAACTGACACCGTTTTTCTCGAATTAGCAAAAACAAACAAGACAAACAAAACTATTCTAAAATTTATATGGAATCAAAAAAAGTCCCCCAAATCCAAACCAATCCTAAGCACAATGACTAAAACTGAAGGAATCACACTACCTGACTTCAAACTACGCTATAAGTCTATAATAACCAAACAGCATGGTACTGGTACAAAAACAGACACATAGACCAATGGAACTGAATAGAAAACTCAGTTTTCTATATAAGGCTGTACACTTACAATCATATGATCTTTGACAATGCCATCAATAGCATGCAATGGGGAAAGGATTCCCTATTCAATAAATGATGCTGGGATAACTGACTGGCCATATGCAGAAGAATGAAACTAGACCATTACATGTCACTGTGTACAAAAATTAACTTAAGATGCATTTAATTTCTTTTCTTTTCTTTTCTTTTTTTTTTTTTTGAGAAGGGATGTCACTCTGTTGCCAGACTGGTGCACAGTAGTACAATCGTGGCTCACTACAGCCTCAACCGACTGGGCTCAGGTGATCTTCCCACCTCAGTCACTAGAGTCGCCGGGACTACAGACATACATTACCATGCCCTGCTCATTTTTGTATTATTTTATAGAAACAGAGTTTCAACATATTGCCAGACTGGTCTCAAACTCCTGGGCTCAAATGATCTGCCTGTCTCGACCTCCCAACGGGCTAGGATCACAGGTGTGAGCCACCATGCCTGGCAAGATTTAATATTTAAATGCAAGACTTCAGAGTATAAAAATCTTGGAAGACATGTCAAAATTACCCTTCTCAACATCTGCCTTGGCAAAGAATTTTTGGCTAAGTCCCCAGCAGCAATTATACCCCCACCCCCAAAACATAGACAAACTGGACCTAATTAAACTAAAAAAAGCTTCTGGACAGCAAAAGAAACTATCAAGAGAACAAACAGACAATCTACCAAATGGGAGAAAATATTTGCAAACTATATATCAGACAAAGTTCTGATACTCAGAATCTGTAAGAAACTTAATTCAACAAGCAATAACCAAATAACCCAATTAAAAATGGGCAAAGTAAATGAGCAAACACTTCTCAAAAGACAGAAAAGCAGCCAACAAACATGAAAAATATTTGCTCGACATCACTAATCATCAGATTAACTCAAATCAAATCCACAATGAGATACTATTTCACACCAGTCAAAATGGCTATTATTAAAAGTAAACTAACAAGTGTTGGCAAGGTTATAGAGAAAAAGGAATGCATATACACTGCTTATGGGAAGGTAAATTAGTTCAGCCACTGTGGAAAGTAGTTTGGGGATTTCTCAAATAACCTAAAACAGAGCTCCCATTCAACCCAGTAATCCCTTTACTGGGTATATACCCGAAAAAAATAAATAAGTAAATAAGTAAGTAAGTAAGTAAATAAATAAATAAATGATTTTATCAAAAATGCACATACACTCATAAGTTCATCACTGTGCTATTCACAATTGCGAAGACAGGGCATCAACCCATGTGCCTATCAATGGTAGATTGAATAAAGAAAATATAGTACATATACACCATGGAATACTATCCAGCCATAATATATAATAAAATTATGTCCTTTGCAGCAATGTGGATGGAGCTAGAGGTCATAATCCTAAGCAAATTAATGCAGGAACAGAAAACCAAATACCATGTATTCTCATTTATAATGGGAGCTAAACATTGAGCACGCATGAACATAAACATGGAAACAATTGACACTGTGTAGACTGCTAGAGAAGTGAGGGAGGGAGGAAAGCAGGGGTCAAAAAACTACTTGTGAACTGTGCTCACCTCCTGAGTGCCTTATGCCCATGTGATAAAATACCCCCTGTATCTCAAATAAAATATACCCTCTGTATCTAAAATAAAAATGAAAAAAACAAAATGCCCAGGATAGATCACCGAATAATGAGAAGCAGAATGAAAGAAACTCTGTAGTTCAAAGCTACCCTGAACTTTTTAGCTATAGCAGAGTTCCTAGCTGAGTACTGCTACATGAATAACCCCAGCCAATACTATGGGACCAAATATCACCCAGCTGATTCCCACTTTAATCCTTAATCCACAGAATGAAAACGTATGCTTAATTATTTTCTGTATTTTAAAATATACATGACAGCTTAGTACTAGCATTCTTACAAGTTAGGAGAAACAAAACAAGTTACGTATTGAAAATTTCATACAGGAGAAAGTATGAAAAAATAATAAAGACGGGGCAAAGTGTAAGAATTACAAAATGGGCATAATGTTAATATAATAGCCAGAGGAAGCCTGGACCAGAAAGTACCATCTGAATCAGTACCTAAGAAAACTGAAAGAGTGAGTCCTGCTGATGTGTAAACGTGTATTACTATATACATTATTAAAATGACTTTGGTTTTTACCTCAAGACTGGGATATAATGGAGCATTTTTAGCATAGGTATGTTTGGCAAGTCAGCTCTTCTTTTCAAAGTCTTTAAGGAACTTAGCTTTCTTATCTCATCTTTGGCACTGGCCAAAGATGAGTAACTTATATGGTACGACCTCATGCAGCAAAAGGTGGCACAATTTTACTGCAAGAACAGTTGGACAGTCAAATGTCCAGCAGTAATTCTATTATTATGAAAGAAGGAGATAATAGATTCTGGTGGACAGCTAGAACAGATTTAGGTGGACAGCTGAAGTCATTACCATATACATGACAATTTAAGCCACAGTACTACATGAGATGAACGAGTGAGTAAATGTGAAATATATGAGGATAATACAAGTAAGAGACTATAAGAAAGCTCCAAATAGTCTACATCTCTGTGATTTTGATCATATTAAGTGCAATGAACCCATGACAGATAGAATTTAAATACAGTCCTTGATAAAAAAATTGATGGTATAAATGTGATTTCTCCTTGTTGCAAATGAGACCCTCTCCTTATACTACTAAGTTTATAAATAAATATACTGCATGGAAATGAAGAATGTATTATTAATACATAATCCAGGTGTAACCTAGATTTGAGCTTGTTAGTTCTACATTGGGTGGGTAAGGGATGGGTAACATTTGGGTGGCCTTTGAACAGAAAACTTAATATGAGTGTTAAGTTAAAGAACTTGAAGAAAACTTGGGAGTTTAAAAAACTCTTGAGACTCATATCTGTATTTTACCTATTGGCATAATCAGAGCAATGCAAAAAAATGGTGCTCATTAATCCATATTATTTAACCTATTCTAATTGTGGAAGGCTTTAAGAAATAGCCCAGTTCATTCCTTTAATGATTGTTATAAAAGTATAATTATAAAAATTAACTGGGCTATTTACAATTGAGCAAGCCCGGTCATTTAACTGCTCTCTCTGCACCTTACTTCAAACCAAAATTAACCACACAGAGAGTCAAAGTGTAGGGAAGAGTCAACATATTTTCCTCTTAAGCCGAGCAGACAATATCTCTTTATTTTCCCTTAGTAATGTTTGTGGAGTTCTGGAATTATGGATTTACCTCACTGTCAAACTTCTTTCTTTACATGCCCAAACATTCACACTAGAATCCTTTCCCAGAAGCATCATCCAGTTTTTATAGGAAGCATTTTTTGGCTGCTTATTTGTATACCAAAGCCATGGCTGTTGGCCACACTGTGGGAGAGGAGATAAACCCAATGGGGCCAGCTGTTCTAAACAGATTTTTAATTAATTATTTTGATTATTACTCCATTTCCAAGTGTCAATCTTCTATTTGTTTACACTGAGCATGGAGCTTCTTTGGGGTTTATTTGAAAATGACCACTATTAACTCTAATATTTTTTGATTAAATCAGTTTAGTGCTATCTTCCTTGTAACTTTTAAGAACCCCAAAAATTTGATTTGCTGAGGATATTCTTTCTGGTTCTTAAGAATTATTAGATTTTTATTAATTTATTTAAATATCTTCCTGTCATATAAAAGGAGAGATTTGAGAGACTAAATATCTCAAAATCAGCTTCACTAGGTTTGATTCTTAGTTCCAATAGTCACTAACTTGTAAACTTAGGAAAACTAACCATTTTAAGTCTAAGTCTCTTCAATTCTAAAACATGATAATATTTACTATTTCAGAGTAATTATTTTGGAGATTACTTTGAATAATTAAACTGGTATCTAGGATATAGTAATTATTCAGAAGATATAGATTCTAAAATACTTTTATTGTTGTAAGACATAATACAGTCCAATTTGTTAAAACTAGGAACTACCTTATTTTCCATACTTTACTTTTCTCAGAGAATTTTCTAATTTGTCATCAGTGTACCAAGGAGAGGTAGTTTACTAATCAGTTTGCTAATGTGTGTAGATGAAGGATAAGTGTTTAGAAATAAACACAAACATATACAACAATCACCAACACACAAACACAATATCAGATAATTGGACAAAAGTGCAGTTTGAGACTGATTTCAATCATATATTTTTTTGCTTTCAATTTGCTTGGTAAATATTACTCCAACCCTTTATTTTGTGCCTATGTGTGTCTTTGCACGTGAGATGTGTCTCCTGAATACAGCACACCTATGGGTCTTGACTCTTTATCCTCTTTGCCAGTCTGTGTCTTTTAATTGGGGTATTTATCCCTTTTACATTTAAGGTTAATACTGTTATGTGTGAATTTGATCCTGTCATTATGATGCTAGCTGGTTATTTTGCCCATTAGTTGATGCAATTTCTTCATAGTGTCAATGGTCTTTACAATTTGGTATGTTTTTGCCGTGGTTGGTACCGGTTTTTCCTTTCCATGTTTAGAGCTTCCTTCAGGAGCTCTTGTAAGGCAGGCCTGGTGGTGACAAAATATCTCAGGATTTGCTTATCTGTAAAAGGTTTTACTTCTACTTCACTTATTAAGCTTAGTTTGGCTCGAAATGAAATTCTGGGTTGAAAATTCTTTTCTTTAAGAATGTTGAATATTGACCCCCACTCTCTTCTGCCTTGTAGGGTTTCTTCAGAGAGTTCCACTGTTAGTTTGATGGGCTTCCCTTTGTGGGTAACCCAACCTTTCTCTCTGGCTGCCCTTAACATTTTTTCCTTCATTTCAACCTTGGTGAATCTGATGATTATGTGTCTTGGAGTTGCTTTTCTCGAGGAGTATCTTTGTGGTGTTCTCTGTATTTCCTGAATTTGAATGTTGTCCTGTCTTGCTAGGTTGGGGAATTTTCCTGGATAATATCCTAAAGAGTGTTTTCCACTTGGTTCCATTCTCCCTGTCACTTTCAGGTACAACAATCAAATGTAGGTTTGGTCTTTTCACATGGTCCCATGTTTCTTGGAGGCTTTGTTTGTTCCTTTTCATTCTTTTTTGTCTAATCTTGTCTTCATGCTTTATTTCACTGAGTTGATCTTCAATCTCTCATATCCTTTTCTTCTGCTGGATTGATTTGGCTATTGATACTTGTGTATCCTTCACGAAGTTCTCATGCTGTGTTTTTCAGCTCCATCAGGTTATTTATGTTCTTGTCTATACTGGTTATTCTAGGTAGCTATTCCTCTAACCTTTTTTCAGGGTTCTTTGCTTCTTTGCACTGGGTTAGAACATGTTCCTTTAGCTCAGAGAAGTTTGTTATTACCTGCCTTCTGAAACCTACTTCTGTCAATTTGTCAAATTCATTCTCAATCCAGTTTTGTTCCCTTGTTGGAGAGGAGTTATGATCCTTTGGAGGAGAAGAGGTATTCTTGTTTCTGGAATTTTCAGCCTTTTTGTGCAGGTTTTTCCTCATCTTTGTGGATTTACCTACCTTTAGTCTTTGATGTTGGTGACCTTCTGATGTGGTTTCTGTGTGGAAGTCCTTTTTGTTGATGTTGATGCTATTCCTTTCTGTTTGTTAGTTTTCCTTCTAACAGTCAGGCCCCTCTGCTGCAGGTCTGCTGCAGTTTGCTGGAGGTCCACTCCAGACCCTGTTTCCCTAGGTATCACCAGTGGAGGCTGCAGAAGAGCAAAGATTGCTGCCTGTTCCTTCCTCTGGAAGCTTCGTCCCAGAAAGGCACCCGCCAGATGCCAACCAGAGCTCTCCTGTATGAGATATCTGTTGACCCCTGCTGGGAGGTGTCTCCCAGTCAAGAGGCACAGCAGTCAGTGACCTACTTGAGAAGGCAATCTGTCCCTTAGCAGAGCTTACGCATTGTGCTGTGAAGTCTACTGCTCTCTTCAGAGTCAGCAGGCAGGAATATTTAAGTCTGCTGAAGCTGTGCCTACAGCCACCCTTTCCCCCAGGTGCTCTGTCCCAGAAAGATGGGAGTTTTATCTATAAGTCCCTGATTGGGTCTGCTACCTTTCTTTCAGAGATGTCCTGCCCAGACAGGAGGAACCTAGAGAGGCAGTCTGCCTACAGCAGCTTTGCCAAGCTGTGTGGCCTCCACCTAGTTCAAACTTCCTGGTGGCTTTGTTTACAGTGTGAGAGGTAAACCACCTACTCAAGCCTCAGTAATGGCAGACACCCATTCCCCCTCCAAGCTCAAGCATCCCAGGTTGACTTCAGACTGCTGTGCTGGCAGCGAGAATTTCAAGCCAGTGGATCCTAGCTTTCTGGGCTCTAGGGAGTGGGATATGCTGAACTAGACCACTTGTTTTCTTGGCTTCAGCCCCCTTTCAAAGGGAGTGAATGGTTCTGTCTTGCTGGCATTCCAGGTGCCACTGGAGTATGAAAAAAAACTCCCGCAGCTAGCTCGCTGTCTGCCTAAATGGCCACCCAGTTTTGTGCTTGAAACCCAGAGCCCTGGTGGCATAGGCACCCAAGAGAATCTCCTGGTCTGTGGGTTGCAAAGACCATGGGAAAAGTGCAGTATCTGGGCTGGAGTGAACCATTCCTCATGGCACAGTCCCTCACAGCTTTCCTTGACTAGAGGATGGAGTCTCCTGACCCCTTGTGCTTCCCCAGTGAGGCAATGCCCCACCTTGCTTTGGCTCATCCTCCACGGGCTGTACCCACTTTCTAACCAGTCCCAATCAGATGAGCCAGGCACCTCAGCTGGAAATGTGGAAATCACCTGCCTTCTGTGTTGATCTTGCTGGGAGCCGCAGACCTGAGTTGTTCCTATTCGGCCATCTTGCAAGCCACCCAGAAAAGTTTTTAAGTCAGGTATAAAAAATGGCATAGAGGTTTGGAATTGGGAGACAAGAGGTATGTTTAGAGAAGAAAAAATATCCAGACAGACTGGGAGCTGTGGCTCACACCTGTAATCCTAGCACTTTGGGAGGCCGAGGCAGGTGGATTGCCTGAACTCAGGAGTTCAAGACCATCCTGGGCAGCATGATGAAACCCTGTCTCTACTAAAATACAAAAAATTAGCCAGGCATGGTAACATATGCCTGTAGTACGAGCTACTTGGGAGGCTGAGGCAGGAGAATTGCTTGAACCCGGGAGGCAGAGGTTGCAGTGAGTCAAGACTGCACCACTGCACTCCAGCCTGGGCGACAGAGTGAGATTTCATATCCAAAAAACGATCCAGACAACTAGAATATGATTTTTTACTTACCTTAGATGTGGGCCATTAAGGTCACTTGAGTTTGTTCTTTACTTTTCATTATTTCATCAAGATAGTGACGTTAACTTGGAACATTTATTCTGTAATGAGTTGTGTTTTCCTGAATACATTTACTCTTACGCTTTTCTCAAGAAAGCACATGAACTGGCTTTTTTTTTTCTTTCTACTCTAAAAGGAATGAAAGACACTTATCCTTTAAATGGTCCCTTAGGTTACTAATAATGGAGAGAAGATATAATTGTGCCTACACTGAACAAATTGCTAGCTGAAATGTCATTTTATAGCAAGCCAATGAAATACTTTACCCAGTTTTCTTGCCTCAGTATAAAGAAAAGCACCATCAAACATTGATTGCCTTGCCATAATTTAAGACGTAGGCTTCAGTTTCTTTTTTTTAGCACATTGCAAACTATTTATTCTGTGTTCTTCATCCATTCCACCACTATTATAAAAGCGATATCAGTTTGACACTTTGTACTCTGTATTAATGAGATACCTATTTCCCAAGAGCGGTTCTAGACATTTAAACCTCAACATTAGCAAACTGTTAACTAAAGTCACAACATTTCTCCAAATGTTTATCTTTTTATTAAAAGAGTATCTATGCCTGGTTTCTTCAATTCTGTGGACAATTTGTCTTTCCCACTTCTCTCCAATTGTCAGGACTTCCTAAATACTTATTCACAGGTAAACTGGCCAAATCAGGTTAATGTTCTGCATCACACTTCAAAAACTCCTGCTAATTCTAACCAAAACCTTGGCAGGGCAGGAGTAAGAAAAAATATATTTACTTTTACAGCAAAAATGTGAAGTAGAGTTTAAACAATTGTATCAGGACTAAGCTATAGACATCAATTGTCCATGGCTTTCTTATTTCTTTATTTATTCCTCACTTTTTTGCAAGAAATAATTTACAATATTCATCATTTTAGTCAACATAACTATATATTTTATATTTTAGCGAGTCATATCTGCAGATTGAGTAAGAATACACAGAAACATTCTCTTTCTCTACTTGGTTTTCAACTAACAAAGTTTGTTTTAATTCTTTGATATGCAGATTGATACAGAATTTTTAGTTGTTTGTGTATCTATCTGAAAATCTCTTTGGTGTTTCACAGTGTCCTAAAGACACTTAAAAGACTTTTTAATTTCTTTTTTTTCAATTTTAGGACCATATGGGTAATGATGAACTACTGATTTTATAAACATTTTTATCTTTTTAAGAAATAAAATCACCTCTTTATAAGCACAAAATATGAAAATGAAAATATACACATTTTGATTGATAGCATAAAATGTTTGCATCTTAAACCATCTCCTTTCCTTTTTAAATTTCTCATTCCTCACTGGAAAGTAGATACCTTCTGCTGGAGGAGTGAGGAGAGGGAACTAGGAGGATGGGTCAATAGATGCAGCAAACCACCACGGGAAACACATACATACGTAACAACTCTCCACGTTCTGCACATGTATCCTGTTTTGTGGTTTTAGTTGTTGTTGTTGTTTTAGAAGAAATACAGAAAAAAAGGAAATCTTCTGTTGGGCTGATAGCACTGGACTACAGTATGCAGAGCAATGTTTTCAAATTAGTTGAGAAGCCTCCATTAGAATAAATGCACCAGTTACACTTGCCTTAAAGTTTAGTCCAATTTCAAAAATTGAAAATGCTTCAGATTATACATTTTAAATCATTATTTGGAATAGAATTAGACTTAGAGAAGTATACACAATTGCTCCTAACACTGTTAGTAGAGTGGAGGTTCCACAACAGGAGGGACAACCTAAAAGACCAGGGGAAATCCTCCCACAGAGTGCTCATTTGTACATTGTGGATACAACCCCAGGTAAAGCAGACCCCCATCCCAACTTTAAGACAGTTGTTGCAGGGGTTCTGCCCAGGGGGAAAGGAAGGATGTAAGGGATAATAGCATAGCATCTATGCCTGAGGAGACTCATTTTATTTGAAACGAGAGAAGAGAACTATATCCTTAGGGACATGGTAGTAAACAATAAAAATCTTGGTAAAGAACATTTAAAAGGAGGGTGAGGGCTTCTTGAGAAAGCAAAATGTCAAAGCAGTCAGAGATTCAGTGAAGAGAATCAGGAAAAAAGACACCCAAAAAGAGCCCACCTGATATCAGAGTCAATTCTGAGTGTTGAGAAGTCTTTGGACAAGTGCTAGCTTGCACCCACTGAGCAGCAGCCAAAGCAAGTTGTGGTGCAGAATTAAAATTATTCCCCAAGCTACACACATACTCGAAAAATGCATGATAGAATTCACATTGACACGACAGACTTTAAAAAAATCTCTTTCAAAGCACTAAACCAAAAGCTACTTTGACCCATGAAAGACTTTGGATGCCAGACTTAAAAGCAATATCATAGTAATCCTGACAAAGAAAATATCTACTCAGGAGCTATCAGAGAAGGAAACCTCAAGCTACTAGTCTCTGAATGAATATGAGGTAAACATACATAACATAATCTTCATGAATTGTGATAGAGACTTTTAAGTCACACACACATGCACATGTACATGTACATGTGCATGCACACGTGAGCACACACACACACACACACAGCTAAAGGCAAAAATTAAAAATCTAGCAGGCTAAGGGTACAACCTTTCACTAATAAGTGCTATAAGCTGACCTAGTGGTGATACTAGGTAACCATGCTAAAAGATAAAAATGGAGAAACAACAGTAGGAGCATCAGATTCTTCTCACTGTGAAGACAATATATTTTTCAGAATTAACTAAGCCAAGTCATTAAACAAACAAATAAAACACAAACATACAAAATATTATAGTAATCCCTTTACCTTTCCTGTTGCTTTGAGCATTCCAACTTTTATTACAAATTAGATATTTTAGATAATAAGTTGTAACAATTCTAGATAAACTGTATACTCTAAAATGCCCTTATTTCAACAAAAAATATTTAAATAAAGAGAAAAAAGATACTGATACATAGGGTAAAAGCCATACAAAAGAAATAGATTTTGAGGGATACAAACGTGGCAACTTATCAGAAAATATTTTCAAAGAAGCTATTATAACTGTGCTCACAAAGCTAAAGAAAAAAAAAAGTTAAAATTTTGAAGGAATATATGTTGATAGTATTTCACCAGATAGAAAATATTAAAAAATGAAAATGATTAAAAAGGATTTTGTTGAAATATTAAAGGTGAAAAATATAACAATGAAAATGAAAAAATGAAATAGAAAGTTTAATACATTTGAGCTGTCATGAGAATTAATCAGTGAACTTGAAGATAGATTGTTAGAGATCAGTATTCTGAAAAACAGAGAGGAAAATGATGAAAAATGGCAGTGTCAGAGAAATATGGTGCAACATTAAGCATACTAATGTATACATAATGAATGTACTAGAAGAAGAGAAGAGGGAACAAGAGACAGAAAAAAATGTTTGAGAAAATAATGACTGAAACATTTCCAAATTGCATGAAAAATATTAATTTAGACATTTACAAATCTCAACAAATTCCAGGTAGGGTAAATACAAGAAGATCCACACTCAGAAAACTCATTATACAAATATTGAAAGACAAAGAGAAATTATTGAAATCAACAAGAGAAAAATAATACATCGTGTAGAATATAAGAACAGTATCTGACTTTCCATCAGATACAATAGGAACTAGAGGCATTGTGACAATGTATTCAATGTGCTAAAAGTAAAACAAAACTAAACAAAACAGAAACTGTCAACCTATCAATCAGGAATGTTTTGGCAAAATAACGCCTTTATCTGTTGTGGAAAAATTGACATAATTCATTTCTAGCATACCTACCTTATGAGAAATAGTAAAGAAAGTTCTTTAAGGTGAAAAACTGATAATTATAGAGTAATTCGAATCTTCATACAAAAGGTAGTGGTAAAAAATAATTACGTAATTAATTAGAGAAAATGGTATCGTTGTATAGTCTTCTTTCTTCTCTTATTTGAAGAGCAATTACATAAAACAATATATAATTTTCTTATTGAACCTATAATATGTGGGAATGCAATTTATGTAACAATATTAATACAAGAAGAAAGGTAAGAACAAAGATGGACTGTATTAAGGACATAATAACAGATGATACCTCATATCCAGAAGAAGAAACATACATGTGTCCACATTTGCCACTTTTATTGAACATTGGATTTTAGGCTCTAGCAAGGCCAATTTGGGAAATAGAGAAATAATAAATAAGTAAATACCATTTAGATTGAAAATGAAGGCTTAAAACAATTTTATTTTCAGATAATAGCATCTTATGTAGAGAAGATCCCAAGGAATATACTAAATATCTATTAGAAATAATAAGTAAGTTCACAATCTTTGTCAGAACACAGGATCAATATACAAATACCAATTGTATTTCTACATATTTTGATTGAGTAATTAGAAAATAAAATTAAGGAAATGACTTACTTTACAACAGCATCAAAAGAATAAAATTCTTCTGATAACCATTCTTCTACTCTCTATGTCCAACTAAAAACTTAGTGAAAGATGCACAACACTTTAGTACTGAAAAGTATAAAACAAGTAAAAGTCATACTATGTTTATAGAACAGAAAACAATATTGTTACCACAATATTGCTTAAGTTGGTCTATAGATTAAATACAAATCCAATCAAAATCACATCTTGCTTTTTTTTGCAGAAATTGTCAGATACTCCTAAAATTTATATGGAAATTCAAGACACTCATAATAGCCAAAACAATCTTGAAAAAGAAAAACAAATTGAAAAGTTACAGTCTACTATAAAACTATAGTCATCACTTATTTGTAATACTAGCATGAAAGTATAAATGTAGATCAATAATTAGAAATTAGAGTATAGAAACAAACCCTTACATTTATGGTCAATCAATTTTTGGCAACTGCATCAAGATAATTCAATGGGAAAAGAGTACATTGTTTAGGTACCACTGGATATCTATATGGAAAAGCATGAATTTGAATCCCTACTTCACACTATTTGGAGAACCTGAAATTAATAACCTCCTGAAGGGAGAAGTGGTTGGAAAATGTGTGTTTATTGAAAGAAGGAGCAAGAAAAATTTAAAAATCTAAATTCACACTTTAATTATTTAACTTCTCATAGCTTCACTTCAATATCACTAAGTCAGCTTGGAAACTGTTCAGAGTGAATAAGTGGAATAAATAAAAGATACACAGTGCTCATTATTTTTCAAATAAATATGATCAATGAGCTGATGTAGTTCTAAAGCATAAAAGCTGATTTTGATGCCTGACATTTACAGACAGAGGAAATGGAAATAAAACCAAAATGATTTGTATGTTCATGAGTCAGAAAAAAATGACTGATTTAGTATTACCGTCACTTATTCAGGAGAAAATCAGCCATCATCATGATTACATTTGATGTGGGTCACGGCCCCATACTCAGTGAAAACAATGCAGGGTTGTTGCTGATCTGAGAAATGATAATAGCACTCAGGGTCACTTAAAGAAGAAAAATTTCCTTCTCAAACTATTAACCATTCTTTTTTTTTTTTTTTTTGAGACGGAGTCTCGCTCTGTCACCCAGGCTGGAGTGCAGTGGCCGGATCTCAGCTCACTGCAAGCTCCGCCTCCCGGGTTCACGACATTCTCCTGCCTCAGCCTCCCAAGTGGCTGGGACTACAGGCGCCCGCCAACGCGCCCGGCTAGTTTTTTTTTGTATTTTTTAGTAGAGACGGGGTTTCACCGTGTTAGCCAGGATGGTCTCGATCTCCTGACCTCGTGATCCGCCCGCCTCGGCCTCCCAAAGTGCTGGGATTACAGGCTTGAGCCACCGCGCCCGGCACTATTAACCATTCTTAGTGATCCTTTGTCTCAAGTATTTCATTCAAAATAAAATTGGTGTACATTATAAAGACAGTGACCACAACAACAAAACTTTCCCCTCCATCCGGAAACTACTGACAGGTTGCTTTGAGACTGACTATTTCATTACAGTTATATCTATTGCAAACTCCAGCTCTGCTCTAGTAGCTGGTAAGTCAGGTAGATACAGCATATATTATAACACTAGGAGCAATAGGAATAAAACAGATGGTAGCATTAGTTTTTATGACTCTTGATTCACCTGACTGAATCTCTCCCTTCCTAAGTTTATATATTGATATAAAGTGATTAAGTAATCAGAAACATTACCCACTCCAAGAATACAAATCCCTGAAGCAGGTACTCACAACCATGTATGCCAAGCAATGGATTTGAGGAAATAAGAAAATGCACTGTAGTGTTCTAGATAAGGAATGTATACTCAAGCACATTCCAATTCTGATTTAAGCATATGGAGTTCAACTGAGAAAAGTTCTATCTGTTATTTAATTCAATGACAAGGTAATCTTTTTTAAAAAGTATTTTCTCTTATGACATGATACTATCACCAGATACCTGATATTACAATTTTTCTCAAGAACACATATCTACCCATTCTAAGTACAGTCAATACAATTTGATAATATAACATAAATGTAGCCTTTATTTTTAACTACACATTTACTTCATGTCAAAATGTGGCTTGTCGGGAGGGTTCAAGATAACTGACTGGAGAAATCAGATACTCGCCTCCTCCACAAAGAACAAAAATTGTGAATAGATAGTCCTAATTTAAATAGAGCATCTAAAAAGAAACACTAAAATTCAGCAGAGATGTGACAGTAAACACCTGAGGGATGGAAGAAGGGGGAAGTAAGACAGGCAGCTCAACCAGAATTGTCCAGGAGCCTGGAGATGCTCTCCAGTTCAGGGAACGAGTAAGTGAGAGATTCCCAGTGGTTCATATTTCCACCATGGATTCCTCAATCCGTAACCATTGGAGAGCCCCTTGACCCTTACAGGCCCTGAGACTAACATAAGGAGCCGCCTGGAGTCCATGTGATGGCAATGCTCCAGATGGGGAACTTACATCTGGTCCCACACACTGCTTGAGATTTAAGCAGCTACATCACTGTCCCATTTTGAGAGTCTAGTACCCATCAGATTATAGTTTGCCCGCAGGCCCAGCAGAACCAGCATCTCCACATCTTCAGAGCCCCACAGACATTCCCCCACATACATCTGGAAGACTGCAGGAGGCACAATTCTGGCTGGACTCAACAGTGCAGAAGGGTCCCCAGCACGCTAGCCCACACAGAGTCCTACACCCTGGGAAAAAAGCAGTACAGTGTGCTGTGGAGATTGTCCCTAGGACAAAGGAATCCAAAGCACATGGTCTCCAGAGCCTGGGAGCAGCCTGCCTAAGGCTGCTAAGAGCAACCTCAACCCCATAAGCATCTAGGTGACTACACACTAGCAAGTTTCCTGAGGACAGTGTCCACACACACTACTATGGCCACTGCTGCTGTCAGGGGCCAAAGTATGTGCTCTTCAGAGCCTGAAAGCCACCCATCTATCTGGGGCCACTCTCACTGACAGCAGCCTCTCCTCCACCAGTAGCACAGCTGCTGTACACTAACGCATGCCCTGAAGACAGGCTCTCCCTACGCACTGCCATTGCCTCCACTGTCTCTAGGACTGAAGTACATGCTCCTCAGAGCCTGAAAGCTGCTTGCCTGCCTGGGGCTGCTCCCACTGACAGCAACCCCATTCCCTCCAGCAGCATGGTTGCTATGCACTCAGATGTGCACGGAGGTCAGCCTGTCTGACCACTACTATGGGTTGCCCCACCCTGCTCATCGCAGCTTGTGCTCATGTGCACCACCAGGGGTCCTAAGGACAAACCTGCCTAGCCTACCAACACCATCCCCAGTGCCTGAATATACTGACAAAGGTCTAGGGATCACCATTCCAGTCCACCACCATCTATGCACTCCTCTCAGGAAAATGAGGAGGAGTCCATTCAGCCTACTGCTACCAACACTGTCACACACCTACACGCTCCAACTGGGGTCCTGGGGATTGGCCAAAACAGCTGATCAAAGCCACTGTTAACATTAGTGTGTGCCACCTGAGAGCCCAACTGTTGTCCCAACACTGCTACTACCATCGCTTATGTTAAGGACATTGTCCACAGGCCTGAGGTCCTGCCCACCTGCCTGGCCCACTACTGCAACTTCCAGCAACTGAGACATGTGCCTAGAGGTCTAGGAATTGACCCACCTAAACCCACTAACACCAATGCCCCTGCAGACAGCACTGGGGCCTAAGGACAGACACACTTAGCCCACCACTGCCATCCCTGGACTGGCTCATCTGTTGCCCCCATTCCCAGCAAAGTCTTGCCACAGCCTCCACTAACAAACAAACCACGTCAATGAAGAAATCACAGATGCCACTGACACTGCTTATAGCAGGATAAATGATATGGAGGCTGCACTATTCCATGCATGTAGAATCAATGCTAAAGTATTCTACCCAACCTTCACCATAGGTGCATTTTCAGGAAAAAGTCTTTCACAAAAGTCAATCTAAAAAATTAGAAGAAATGATTATTACGTTAGATGAACAGATATTAATGTAAGGAAACAAGACACATGAAAAAGCATTGAAATGTGACACTTCCAAAAAACACAATAATTCTCCAGAAATAGATTCCAATAAAAATTATGAAATGACAGAAAATGAATTCAAAAATATGATATTAAAGAACTTAGCGAGATAAAGAGAGCACAGGTCAACAATACAAATAAATCAGAAAAACAATTCAGAATATCAATGATAAATTCAGCAAAGAAATAGATATTATTTAAAAAATCATGAATCCAGTAAACTCAATATGTAAAAAAAGAAAATGTGAGAGCTCCAACAAAATATTAGATAAAGCAGAAGAAATAATTAGAAAACTGAAAGATGGGTATTTTAAAATAACCCAATCAGGAAAAAAAAAAAAAAGAAAGAAAAAGAAAAAATAATAAAGAATAATCCAAACCTTTAGGACATATAAAACACCATAGAGTGACTGAATATTTAATTTCTTTTTTTTTGTATTCCATAAAACAAAGAGAAGGCCAAATGCACAGAAAACCCATATAACAAAATGCTAGCTGGAATCTTCCCAAATCTAACAAGTGGCTTAGACATATAGATATAGGACACTCCAAAATCCTCAAATAGATGCAACAGAAAAAGGTCTTCTTCACAACACAATATAATCAAATTCTCAAAGTCAAATACAAAGAGAGAATTCTAAAAACAGCCAGAGAGAAACATCTAGTCACATATAAGAGAATCCCTATGAGATTAACAGCGGATTTTTCAGTAGAAATGTTACAGGCCAGTAGGGAATGAGAAATGCCTAAAGAAAAGAAAAGAAAAAAAACTGTCACCCTAGAATGCTGTGCTCAGCAAAATTATCCTTCATAAATGAAAGAGAAATGCACTCTTTCCCAGACTAGCAACAACTGTGAAAATTCATTACCATAGACTGGCTGTAAAGAAATTATTATTATTATTATTATTATTATTATTATTATTATTTGAGACAGAGTCTCACTCTGTCACCCAGACTGGAGTGGAGTGGCATGATCTCAGCTCACTGCAACCTCTGCCTCCCGGGTCCAAATGATTCTCCTGCCTCAGCCTCCTTAGTAGCTGGGATTACAGGGACGTGCCACCACATCCAGCCATTTTTCTTATATTTTTAGTAGAGACGGGGTTTCACCATGTTAGCCAGGATGGTCTCGATCTCCTGACATCGTAATCTGACCGACTCGGCCTCCCAAAGTGCTGCGATTACAGTCGTGAGCCACCGCGCCCGGCCAAGAAATTCTTAAGGGAGACCTAAACCTGGAATTGAAAGCACAATATTTATGATTAATAATGCATTGAAGTATGAACTCCCTGGTAGAGCAAGCAGACAAATGAGAAGGTGATAAGACTCATATGTTACCACTACAGAAAACCGCCAAACCAAATTGATAAACAATAAGAGAGAACGTCAAGAACAGGATATACAGAATAGCCAGAAAACAATTAACATAATGGCAAAATAAGCCTTCACATAGTTATAATAACCTTGAATTTAAAAGGATTACATTTTCCACTTGAAATATACAGACTGGCTGAATAAATTTTTAAAAGTAGCCTAACTATATTCTACCTACAAGAAACTTGCTTAGTCTGTAAAGACACATATAGACTGAAGGTAAATAAATGAAAAAATATACTTCACACAAACGGAAACTAAGAGCAAGCAGGGGTAGCTATACATATATCAGACAAAACAAAATGTAAGTATTAAACAGTAAAAAGAGGCAAAGAAGGCCAATATATAATGATAAAATGATCAACTGAGAAAGAGGGTGTAACAATTATAAATATTTATCCCCCCAACACCAGAGCACCCAGGTATGCAAATATTATTGGATCTAAAGGGAGAGATATACTCAAATACAATCATATTAGGGAACTTCAACACCCCACTTGTAGCATTACATAGATCATCTAAACAGAAAACAACAAAAAATATTAGATGTAAACCAGGCTTCAAACCAAATAGGCTGAGCAAATATTTACAGAATTATCTCACAGAGGCAAAATACATATTATTCTCATTAACAAATTGAACATTCTCCAGGATAGACCATATGTTAGACCACAAAACAAGCATCCATAAATTTAAAAAAAATTAAAATTGTATCAAGTATCTTTTCAGACCACAGTGGAATATAATTTGTAACTAATAACAAGAGAAACTTTCAAATCTGTACAAACACATGGAAATTAAACAACATGTTCTAGGATGACCATTGTGTCAATGAAGAAATTAGAAGGAAATAAAAAATGTCTTGAAACAACCAAATATGGAAACCTAATGTACCAAAACATATAAAATACAACAAAAGCAGTGCTAAGAGGGAAGTTTATATAGCAATAAGTGCCTACATCAAAAAATAGAGAGAGATTTCAAATAAACAATATAATGAAACATCTCAAGGAACTAGAAAATAAGAACAAAACAAACCGAAAATTAGTAGAAGAAAAAAGTGAAGAGCAGAACTAAATGGAATAGAGACTTTAAAAACAAAGGATCAACAAAATGAAGAGTTGTCTTTGGAAAAGTTAAAACTGGTAAACCACTAGCTAGACTAACCAGAAAAAAAGAAAAGATACGAACAAAACCAGAAACAGAAAAAAGACATAATTGAAACCACAAAAATACGAAAGATTATTAGACTATTATGAACAACTATATGCTAACAAACTGGAAAACCTAGAGGAAATTGATACGATTATGGACACACACAACCTAATAAGATTGTATCAGGAAGAAATAGAAAACTTGAACAGATTAATAATGAGTAATGAGATGAAATCAGTAATAAAAAGTCTCCCAGTGAATAAAAGCACAAGACTGGATGGCTTTACTTCCAAGTTCTACCAAACCTATCAAGAAGACATTACACCAATCTTCTCAAACTATTCCACAAATTTGAAACTAAGAAAATTCTCCCTAATGTACTCTATGAGACCATGATTACCCTGATACCAAAATCATTCAAGGAAACAACAAGAACAGCAATGACAATAGCAATAAAACAACTACAGGCCAATATCCCTGATAAATATGAATGCAAAAATCTGCAGCACTAGCAAGATGACCCCAACAGCACATGAAAAAGATAATACTCTATGATCAAGTGAGATTTATCCCAAAGATGCAAAGATTGTTTAACCCATGCATATCAATAAACATCATATATCACATCCACAGAATGAAGGACAAAAACCACATGATCATCTCAATTGGATGCAGAGAAAAGCAATTTTATAAAATTCAATATCATTTCATGATAGAAATTCTCAACAAAGTAGGCATAGAAGGACTGTACCTCAATCTAATAAAGATTATATATGAGAAACCCACAACAATCATCATTCTGAATGATGAAAAGCTAAACACCTTTCATATATGAACTGAAACAAGACAAGGATGCCAACTTTCACCAATCTTATTCAACATAGTAGTGGCCATCTTAGCCAGAGAAATCAGGCATGAGAAAGATACAATAAGCATCCAAATTGGAAAAGAGGAACTCAAATTGTCGTCATTGCAGACAACATAATCTTATATTTAGAAAAACCTAACGACTCCACCAATAAACTATTAGAGCTGATAAACAAATCCATTAAGTTGCAAGATACAACATCAGCATATGACAATTAGTTTTTCTACACACCAATAATAAACTAGTTGAAAAATAAATTAAGAAGACAATCTTTTTTTTTTTTTTTTTTTTTTTTGAGACGGAGTCTCGCTCTGTCGCCCATGCTGGAGTGCAGTGGCCCAATCTCAGCTCACTGCAAGCTCCGCCCCCGGGTTTAAGCCATTCTCCTGCCTCAGCCTCCAGAGTAGCTGGGACTACAGGCGCCTGCCACCTCGGCCGGCTAGTTTTTTGTATTTTTTAGTAGAGACGGGGTTTCACCGTATTAGCCAGGATGGTCTCGATCTCCTGACCTCGTGATCCGCCCGTCTCGGCCTCCCAAAGTGCTGGGATTACAGGCTTGAGCCACCGCGCCCGGCCTAAGAAGACAATCTTATTTACAATAGATACAAAAAAAAATGTACCTAGGAATAAATTTAAACAAGGAGATGAAAGAGCTCTACAAAAATAACTATGAAACACTGATGAAAGGAATTGACTAGGACATCAATAAATAGAACACATTCCATGCTCATTAACTGAAAGATATTGATGTTGTTAAAATGACCATACCACCCAAAGCAATCTATAAATTTAATGCAATCTCTATTAAAATGCCAGTGACATTTTTCACAGAAATAAAAAAAAAAGAACCTAAAATCTGTACAGAATCAAAAAATAACTTGAATAGCCTAAGCAATCCTCAGCAAAACGAACAAAGCTGGAGGCATCATACTACCTCACTTCAAAATATTATAAGCCTATAATAACCAAAATAGCATGGCATTAGTACAAAAACAAACACGAAGCCCAACAGAACAAAATAGAGAACTCAGAAATAATTTTATTTACTTATGTCCAACTGATATTTGACATAGTCACCAGGTACATAATTAAGGAAATGACACCCTCCTCCATAAATGGCATAAGTGAAAATGGATATCTCATAAAGAAGAATAAAACGATACCCCCCTCTCTCTCACCATATGCAAAAATTGACTCAAAGCGAACTAAAGATTTGAATGTAAGATCCAACCAGCCAAAAATACTAGAAGAAAACCCAGAGGAAACACTCCAGAGCTTTGATCTTGGCAAATGTTTTGTGACTAAGACCCCAAAAGCACAAGCAGCAAAAACAAATATAGACAACTGCACTACATTAAACTAAAATGTGTCTGCATTGCACAGGAAATGAGAGTGAGGAGCGAACTGATTAAATGGGAGATAATATTTGCAAACCATTTATCTGACAAGGAAGTAATATACAGAATATAAAAGGAATTGTAACAATTCAATGACAGAAAATTAAATACTTCCCTCAAAAAGTGGGTCAAATGTCTAAATATACATTTCTCAAAAGAAGACATACACATAGCCAATAGGTATGTGATAAAAGGGCAGGATATCACTAGCTATCAAGGAAATGCAAATCAAAACCATGATGAGACATACTTCCCTAGTTAGAATGGATATAATCAAATAGACAAAAAGTAAAAGATGCCGGTGAGGATGTGGAGAAAACAGAACCCTCATACAAAGAGTTGCGTTCAAAGTGTAAGCTAATACAGCCATTATAAAAACAGTAGAGACATTTCTCAAAAAATTAACAATTGAACTACCATATAATATAGCAATATTACTCCTGAGTATTTATCAAAAGGAAAAAAATGTTATATCAAAATGATACATGCACCACCATATTATTGAAGCACTATTTACAATAGCCAAAATATGGAACCAACCTAAAGAGTCCATCAGTGGATAAATGGATACAGAAAATGTGGTATACTTATACAACAGAATACTATTCAGCCATAAATGATAATGCAGTCAGGTCACTTAAACCACGTAAATAGAACTGGAGGCCATTATTTTAAGTGAAATCAACCAGACACAGAAAGACACATTTCACATGTATTTACTCATAGGTGGTAGCTCAAATAGTTGATCTTATGGAGATATAGAGTAGAATGGTAGTTACCAGAGGCTGATAAGAATGTGTGTGTCCTCATGTTCTCACTAATAGGTGGGAACTGAACAATGAGATCACTTGGACTCAGGAAGGGGAACATCACACACTGGGGCCTATCATGGGGAGGAGGGAGGAGGGAGGGATTGCACTGGGGAGTTATACATGATATAAATGATGAATTGATGGGTGCTGACGAGGTGATGGGTGCAGCACACCAACATGGCATAAGTATACATATGCAACAAACCTGCACGTTATGCACATGTACCCTAGAACTTAAAGTATAAAAAAAAAAAAATGTGTGTGTGATGAAGTGATAAGGTTTAATGGTAGAGTAGGGTGACTATAGTTAATAACAATGTACGGTACATTTCAAAAAACTAGAAGAACTTGAAATGTTATCAACAAATATAAATGATAAATGTTCAGTGTGATGGATACCCCAAAACTCTGACTTGATCATTACACATTCTATGCATGTAACAAAATATTACATATACGGACAAATATCATGTATCAATAAAAGAAAATGGCTTGCTAAGTAAACTTGAAAAGTATAAGGATTATTCAAATAAGCAATGCAGGGTAACCCAATTTATTGTCATAAAATTATTTTAGTTTAAAGATGATAAAAACATTTCATTAAAACAATCATTAAATTTTAAATGCTAAGAGCATGTAATATGCTGCATATTTTGCCCTGAAAAGATAATCGAGAATAAACACAGAATTTTGACTCATGAATTGGAATCCAAAATGGTGTAAACAAATTTAGGACATTCCTTTTCACCCCTTAATAGTATTGATAATTAGTGCCATATGATCTATCTTTTGATAATATATTGCTTTGTGTTGGATTGTTGATTATTTATATCAATAGTCACATCTTTTCCAAGTGAAAATAGGATAAGCATTTAAGAGAGCAACAAATTCTTGCTGGGCGTGGTGGCTCACGCCTGTAATCCCAGCACTTTGGGAGGCCGAGGTGAGTGGATCACCTGAGGTCGGGAGTTCGAGACCAGCCTGACGAATATGGAGAAACCCTGTCTCTACTAAAATACAAAATTAGCCAGGCGTGGTGGCACATGCCTGTAATCCCAGGTACTCAGGAGGTAGTGGCAGGAGAATCACTTGAACCCAGGAGGCAGAGGTTGCGGAGAGCCAAGTTCGCACCATTGCACTACAGCCTGGGCAACAAGAGCGAAACTCCATCTAAAAAAAAAAAAAAAGCAACAAATTCTTATTGAGCATACGAAAGTCTGAATTTTCAGTGTGAGAAATATAAAATGAGTGTAGAACATAATTCAAGGTTTTAAGGAGTTATATCTATTCTTATTTCTTGGTATTTATTTATCATCCTACAAACTAACACATAATGACTGTCATAAAAGTAAGCTTCAAATATTCAGTTTTGTTATATATTCTATTAGATGAATAATGAAAATACTGTGCTAGGTACCAAGTTGAATAAAATTTTGAATAAAGTCCTATAAGTTGAAAGATTACTACAGACCTGATAGAAGAGACTTGTTGCTCTTAGAGTAATACCTCTAAGAAAAAAAAAAAAAAAAATCAGTAAAATATTTTTTCAAAATAGATGCTCAAATTCCACCTTATCTGAGAGTATATGAGACTATCATCTAAGAATTACAAAAAAAAAATGTAAAAAATTATTAAACTAGGTTCTCGTTTCTGGTTCAGCATGTAAAAGTTTGGAAGTCATTACTCTATCCTAACAAGGAACAAGGTGAATTAACAGAAAATCAACAACTCTACTTAGATCTATCAGAAAAGTTAGGTCTCATGGCAAAACACTGACCGTGCAAATTAGAAAGACAGACAAGCAGATACAAAGAATAACAACTTAGAGAAAACCCCCATAATTAGAAATATCCACAGAACTAGTACCAAAGTAGAAAACCCTAAGCCTTGATTGACAAATTACTAGAGGCTCAGTGTTAACAGACTGAGAATTAAAATCTCCAGGGAGTCCCAGACATAGGGAAGGGTATACAGTTCGTGAGTTTTACCACCATGAGCTTGACAAGGTTCTCGTGCTTCCAACAAGGGGAAGGGAAAATTAAAGTAAGCATTTTGAAACAGATCAGAACATTCTATCCTTTTTACCAAGGCCCATATTCAAGAAAAACAATTTAAACAGAGTCTATTCTATTGGGGTTTTATTAGAGTCTAACAAACCCATGGAAGGAAAATACCAAACTCCAGTCCAATTTAGCATTCCATATGTGGGAAGGGTAACAGGTAACTCCAACCTCAAGCCATTTTGTTGCACCTAAGGAGCAGAGAGAAAATGAAAAAAAAAAAAAACAAAACAACGAAAAACAGTAGTGAAGTTCACAGTCTTGATGCACAAGATCACGAAATAACTGACATTTAATGATAACAAATAGAATGCTTCTTCTTTCCTCACACCTTAACACCATATCAGTTAAGGCCTATTGAACACAGTACCATTTTACTCAGTACATCATGTCCAGCTTTCAACAAAAGTGGCAAGACATACTAACTAGCAATAAACACAAGTATTAAAACAAAGATCAAACATCAGAACCAAACTCAGATATGTAATAGACAACATGCAGCAACAGATAAATAATGTAAGCAGAGAGATAAAATTTCTAAGAAAGTATCAAAAATTAATGTTGGACATAATAAAACACTGTACTAGAAATGAAGAACGCTATTGATCGTCTCATTAGAAGCAATCAAAAATAATAATTACAACAATATTTCAAGATATATACAGTAAAATATAAGTAGAAAATGGAATGTTAAAATGTAAGGAATGAAGCTAAGGTGTAGAGTTTTTATTAGATTTTTCTTTATTTGTTTGTTTCATTTCTATGCAAGTACTGCTATATTGTTATGAGCCCCAATAATGAATTATAAGATAGTATTTGCAAGCCTCATTGTAACCTCAAACCTGAAAACAGACAATGAATGGACAAAAAACTCAAAGCTATAAATTATATCATGCCACCAGAGGAAATAATCTTAACTAAAAGGAAGACAGGAAGGAGGAAAAGAAGAAAGACCATTTGGACTAAACTTTCTAATAAAAATACATAGAGTGGCTGAATAGATATGAAAAGCTGCACTCAAAGATCAGTTGCCTACAAGAAACACTTCATCTACAAAGATGCACATAGTCTGAAAGTAAAGGGATAAAAAAGGTGTTCTATGCGAAAGGAAACCAAATAAAGCAGGATTAGCTATACTTATATCAGACAAAACAGATTTCAAGATAAAAACTATAAGAAGAGACAAAGAAAGTCAGTATTTAATAATAAAGGGGTCAATTCTGGAAGTGAATATTACAATTGTAAATATATATGCATCCATCACTTGAGCACCCAGATACATAAAGCAAATATTGGTAGAGCTAAAGAGAGATAGGCCCCAATACAATAATAGCTGGAGACTTCAACACTCCACTCTCAACACTGAACAAATCTTTCTGCAGAAATTTAACATAGAGAACATCAGACATAATCTGCTCTGTAGATGAAATAGACCTATTAGATATTTACAGAACATTTTATGCAACAGCTGCAGATTAAATATTATTTTTCTCAGAACATGAATAATTCTCAAGTATGGACCATACATTAGGTCACAAAATAAGTCTTAAAACATTCAAAAAATTGAAATATATCAAGCATCTTCTCTGATCCCAATGGAATAAAACTAGAAATTGATAGCAGGAGGAATTTCTAAAACCATATAAACACATGGAAATTAATCAATATGTTCCTGAATAAGAAGTAATTCAATAAAATGTTACAAAGGAAATTCAAAAACTTCTTGAAACAATAGAAACACACACCAAGGCTTATGGGATACAGCAAAAGCAGTACTAAGAGTAAAGTTTATAGCTATAAATTCCTGTATCATAAAAGAAGAAAAACTTCAAATAATCTAATAATGTGTTATAAAAAACTGGAAGTCAAGAGTAAACTAAATTCAAAATTAGTAGAAAAGTAGAAATAATAAAGGTTTGCAGAAGAAATCAACGAATTTTAATGAAGAAAACAATACAAAAGATCAACAAAACAAAAAGTTGGCTTTTTGAAAAGATAAAGAAAATTGACAAACCTTTACCCAGACTAAGAAAAGAAAAGACCCAAATAAGTAAAATTAGAGACGAAAAAGGAGACATTACAGCAGATACCACCAAAATTCAAAGGATCATTAGTGGCTAGTGTAAACAACTATATGCCAATAAATTGGAAAATCTAGAAGAAATAGATAATTTCCTAGACACATACAATCTACCAAATTTGAATCATGAAGAAATACAAAACCCAAACAGACCAACAAAAAAGTAGTCAAATCAAAGCCATAATAGAAAATCTTCTAGCCCAGGATTTGATGGCTTCACTGCTAAATTCTAACAAACATTTAAAGAAGTAATACAGCTATCCTCCTTAAACTATTAAAAAAAAAAAAAATAGAGGAGTAGGGAATATTTCCAAACTCATTCTACAAAACCAGCATTACCCCGATACCAAAATCAGACTAAGACACATCTGAAAAAGGAACACTATAGGACAATATCACTGGTGAATATTGAGCAAAATTCCTCAACAAAATACTAGCAAACATAACTTTACAACCCATTGAAAAGGTAATTTCTCATAATCAAGTGGGATTTATCCCAGAGACGCAAGAATGGTTCAACATATGTGAATCAGTTAATGTGATACATCATATAAACAAAATGTAAGACAAAAATCATATGATCATTTCAATTAATACTGAAAAATCACTTAAGAAATAACATCCCTTCATGATTAAAAACCTTCAATAAACACAGTGTAGAAGGGATGTACCTCAACAGAATGAAAGCCATATAATACAGACCCACAGCTAGTATCAGATGAAATAGGGAAAAAGTGAAAGCCTATTCTCTATGATCAGGAACATAACCAGGATACCTACTTTCTCCACTATTTTTTCAACACAGTTCTGCAAATCCTAGCTGGAGCAGTCATACAAGAGAAAAAAAATGAAGAGCAACCAAATTCGAAAGGAAGAAATCACGTTATCTTTATTTGCAGCTGATATGATTTTATATTAAAAAAACTAATGACCCCACTATAAAACTATTAAAGCGGATAAACAGTAAAGTTTCAGGATACAAAATCAACCTACAAAAATCAGTAGCATTCTATATGCCAACAGTGAACAATATGAAAAAGAAATCAGAAAAGTAACTCCATTTACAATAGCTACAAGTTAAATTAAATACATAGGAAATAACGAAAGTGAAAATCCTCCACAATGAAAATTACAAAACCTTGATAAAATAAATTGAAGAAGACACACAAAAATTGAAAGATATTGTACGTTCATAGGTCAGAAGATTCGAGATTGTTAAAAAGTTTATACTACCCAAAGCAACCTACAGATTTAATGCAATCCCTGTGAAAATATGAATGACATTCTTCACGATAATACCAGAAATCCATCCTAAAATGTATGTGAAACCAGAAAATACCCAGAGTAACCAAAACTATTCTAAGCAAAAAATATAAAACTAAAGAAATCATATTACCTGACTTGAAATTATGCTACAGGCTATAATACCCAAAGAAGCATGGTATTTGATGATGAGGGACACATACATCAGTGGAACAGAATAGGGAACCCATAGATAAATCCACACATCTACAGTTAACTCATATTAAACAAAGCTGCCAAGAACATACATTGGGGAAAGGACAGTCTCTTCTATAAATGGTGCTAGGGAAAGTACACATTCAAATGCAGAAGAATGAAACTACACTATCTCTCACCATATACAAACATCAAGTCAAATGGATTAAACACTTAAATCTAAGACCCGAAACTATGAAACTACTAAAAGAAACATTATGGAAACTCTCTAGGACATTGGACTTGGCAAAGAATCCTTACCACAAGCAAAGGCAACCAAAACAAAAATGGACAAATCGGATCACATCAAGTTACAAAGTTTCTGCATATAAAAGGAAACTATGAACAAATGAAGAGACTGCCCAAAGAATGGGAGAAAATATTTGCAAACTACCCATCTGACAAGGGATTAATCACCAGAATATCTAAGAAGCTGAAACAACTTAATAGAAAATAAGTAATAATCCAATTTAAAAAATGGGCAAAAGACCTGAAAAGACAAATCTCTAATGAAGACATACAAATGGCCAAAAGGCATATGAAAAGGCTCTCAACATCATTCATCATCAGAAAAATGCAACTCCAAACTACCATGAGATAACATCTCACCCCAGTTAAAATGGCTTTTATCCAAAGACAAGCAAGAATGTGAAGAAAAGGATGCTGGCAAGGATGTGAAGAAAAGGGAACCCTCATACGCTGTTGGTGGGAATGTTAATTATTACAACCAACCTGGGAAATAGTGTGGAGGTTCTTCAAAATGATAAAAAACAGAGCTACTATGATCCAGAAATCTCACTGCTAGCTATGCACCCAAAAGAAAGGAAATTAGTATATTGAAGAGATATGTGCACTCCCATGTTTATTGCAGTGCTCTTCACAATAGCCAAGATTTGATAGTGACCTAAGTGTCCATCAACAGATGAATGGATAAAAAAATGTGGTGCATGTACACAATGGAGTACTATTCAGTCATGAGAAGAGTGAAATTCTGTCACTTGCTACAATGTGGATGGAATTGGAGGTCATGTTAAGTGAAATAAGTCAGACACAGAAAGACAAACTTTTCGTATTATCACTTATTTGTAGGAGCTAAACATTAAAATAATTAAATTCATGTTGATAGAAACTAGAATGATGGATAACAGAGGCCAGGAAGAGTAGTAGGATGATGGCACAAAAGTGGAGATGTTTAATGGTTATAAAATATAGTTAGAAAGGATGAATGAGACCTAGTATTTGCTAGCACACAGGATGACTATATTCAAAAATTATATGATTGTACACCTTAAAAAAACTAAAATGCTGTAATTGGACTATTTGTGATACAAAGGATAAATGCTTCAGGTGATGGATTCCCTCCAAAAACAAAAAATAAGAACATAAAGGTGAAATAAAATAAAATAGATAAAAGAGTATAATTTGATTGTAACAAAAAGGATAAATACTTGAGGTGATGGATGCCACATTTATCCTGATGTGATTATTATGCACTGCATGCCTGTATCAAAATATCTCACATAAGCTATAAATATATACACACATTGTATACCCATGAAACAAAAGCAACAACAAAAAGAAGCCAGATGGTCGAGAACTTATGGAGTATGAGGGAATGTGATAAAAATTACATCTAACATTTCCTAAGAAACTATCCAAATCTGAGTGGAATTAAGTAAAATAATTAGTGTTGAGGGGAAAATAATCCCCAACCAAGAATGTCATATCCTGTGAAATTACCCTTTAAATGTGAAGCAGCAATAAAGACTTTGTCAGGTTTTTGGCAGTAGATCTCACTTACAAGAAATGTTAAAAGAAGTTCCTCAAAGAGAATAAAAATAATGCAGGTAAGAAACTCTAGATCTACATAAAAAAGTAAGGACATTAGAGACAAATAAGTGAACTTAAAATACCAATTCTTATTTTTCTTATTCTTAATTGATTTAATAGAAAACAGGTCAAAATAATGATAGCAGTAACATATTTGATAATTACAGTTTATCTACAAGTGAAATGAGTGATAGAAATAATACAATGAGGAGGGAAAGACCAATAGAAAAATTTTGTTATTTATAAGCATCTTGCACTCGTGGTGAAGTGATATAGTGTCATTTAAAAGCAAACTTTTATTAACTGCAAATATATACTGCAAACTCTGAAGCGACCACTAAAAGGAGAAAAAACATGAATAATTGATATTCTAAAAGAGGAGGGCATATGGAAATGTATAAAAAGTTCAATTAAAACCAAAAATGAGAGAAAAAGAGAAGAAAAACCTAGCCATAAACCACAAGGGCAACACACAGAAAACATTAACCTATATGATATGTATTAATCCAACTATCTCAATAATTACTTTCAATTCTAATACCCTAAATATAACAATTAAAACAAAATTTTCAAAGTGGATCAAAAAACAAGACTCAACTACATGTTGTCTATAAAAACCCACATTAAATATAAAGACATATATAGATTAAAACTGAAGAGATGAAGAAAGATATACCATGCTAACTCTAATCAAAAGCAAGCTGGAATAGATAATATTAGAGCAAACTTCACAGCAAAAAAAAAAAAAAATTAATGGGGATAAAGGTGGCATTACTTATAGATATAAATGTAAATTTTCTAATAAGCATTAATAACCTTCACTGTGTGTGTATGTAACAACAGAGTATGGGAGGCAAAAATGCTCATGTGAGGCAACAACAAAATATGTAAGGCAGAAACTGATAGAACTGTAAGAAACAATAGATAAATCCTTTATGGGGACTTCAACCCCCTCCATCACAAATGAACTCATCCTGCTGTCAGGAAATCATTAAAGACATTAGTGAACTCAAGATAATCAATCAACTGGATATAATTGACATCTATAGACTACTTCATCCAACAACAATAGAATATATATTCTTCTTAAGCTCACATAAAACATTCACCAAGATAGACCATATGCTGAACCATAAAATGCACCTCAAATTATAATAATAAAATTACACAAAGTATGCTCTCAGACCAAAATGTAATTAAACTAGAAATCAATAATTGAAAAAAAGCTTAAAAATCTCAAAATACTTAATTGTTAAACAGCACACTTCTAAGTAACATATGGGTCAAATAAAAAAGTCTCAAGAGATATTAAAATATTTTGAAATAAATGAAAATAAAAACACAAGTTATCAAAATTTGAGGAAAGCAGAAAAAAATCAGTGATTAGAGAGAAATTTATAACATTGAAGGCATATAGTAGAAAATAAGACCCATCTGAAATCTTTTACTTTAAGAAAGTAGAACAAGGCACATTAAATTCAAAGTAGGCAGAAGAAAAAAGTAATAATAAAATATGTAATAAATCAATAAAATTAAAAATAAGGAAATTGAGAGAGAAAAATCACTGAAACCAAAGGCTGGTTCTTTGAAAACCTAAATAATATTGATAAGTTTCTAGCCAGGCTTACAAAAAAAAAATCAGAGCAGATAGAATAAAAAGTAAAAGAGGGGACATCAATACAGGTCATATGGATATTAAAACAGTAATAAATAATGTGAACTATGGTATTACCACAAATTTGATAACAAATGAAATGCGCTAATTTCAAGTCTTGGGTCTATAGCCTGAGAAGTAGTGAGTGCCAATGGTGCAACTTCCAATCCCAGGGCAGTATGTACCCCAACTGGTTCTTGGGCTACAGAATTACAAGAGTGGTTACAAGAGTGGTTTTTATACACAGGAAATTATGTCACTTTTGAACAAAGATTTTTCTTTCTATCTTCCCAATCTGTATGCCTTCACTGCCCTTTCTTACGAGCAATGGTAGAGGACATCTTCTGGTGCTGTTCCTGATATTAGCAAGCAAGAAAACATCAAGTTTTTGATCATAAGTATGATTTTAACTATACGTTTTTCTAGATGTGTTTAATCAACTTAAGGAATTTTTTCTCTATTCCTAGTTTGCTCAGAGTTTTTATCATGAATGAATTTTGAATTTCATCAAATGCTTTTCCAGAATTTATAGATATAATTGTGTGATTTTTTTAAACCTGTTGATATGATGGATTTCATTAATTGATTTTCAAATGTTGAACCAGCTTTTCTTACCTGGTATGAACCCTATTTGATCATGAGGTATAATTTTTATGCATTCTTGGATTTTATTTGTTAATATTTTGTTGAGGAGTTTTGCATCTATGTTCACAAAAGATATTTGCCTGTAGTTTTCTTTTCATGTAATGTTTGTGTGTAGTTTTGGTATTAGGGCAATGTCGGCTTCATAAAATGAGTTAGACATATTGCCTTTGCTTTCATCTCCTGAAAGAAATTGTAGAGAATTGGGCTTTTTATTTTATTTTTCAATTAATGGAATAATTAGAGGCAGAGTCTTGCTCCATTACCCCAGCTGAAATGCAGTGGTATAATTACAGGTCATTGAAGCTGTGAACTTTGCACTCAAGTGATCTTTTCACTTCAGCCTCCTGAGTAGTTGGGACTGCAAGTGTATGCTACCATGCATAACTAATTGCTTTCAATATTTTTATAGATATATGAATCTCACTATGTTGCCAAGTTTTGCCTTAACTCTTGGCTTCAAATGATCCTCTCTCCAGCATCCTAAAGCCCTGGAATTAATTACAGATGTGAACCACCAGAACTAGCCAATTTTCTTAAATATTTGCTAGGTTTTTCAGTGAATCCATCTGAGTCTGGATCTTTGTTTTGGGAGGTTATTAGTTACTGATTCCATTTTTAAAATAAATACAGGTTCATTCAGATTGTCTATTTCTTCTTGTACGAATTTTGGCAGATGTATTAGCCCATTCTCACACTGCTAATAAAGACATACCCACGACTAGTTAATTTATAAAGGAAAAAGGTTTAATTGACTCACAGTTCAGCATGGCTGGGGAGGCCTCAGAAAACTTACAATCATGGAGGAAGGGGAAGCAAACATATCCTTCTTCATATGGTGGCAGCTGGGAGAAAACTCCTTATAAAACCACCAGATCTCACGAAAAATCACTCACTATCGTGAGAACAGCAGCATGGGGGAACTGCCCCTATGATTCAATTATTTCCACCTGGTCCCTCCCGTGATATGTGGGGATTATGGGAATTACAATTCAAACTGAGAGTTGGGTGAGGACACAGCCAAACCTTATCAGCAGAGTAATAGTTATTTTTTATTGATTGATTGATTGATTGATTGAGACAGAGTCTCACTCTGTCACCCGGACTGGAGTGCAGTGGCGTGATCTCCGCTCACTGCAACCTCTGCCTCCTGGGTTCAAGTGATTCTCCTGCCTCAGCCTCCTGAGTAGCTGGGACTATAGATGCCCACGACCATGCCTGACTAATTTTTGCATTTTTAGTAGAGAAGGGGTTTCACCATATTGGCCAGCCTGGTCTCGACCTCCTGACCTTGTGATCGGCCTGCCTCAGCCTCCCAAAGTGCGGAGATTACAGGCGTGAGCCACCACACCCAGCCATAATAATTAATTTTATATGTCAACTTTATTGGGTGAAGATATGTTTAGATTAAATGTTGTTTCTGGGTATGTCTGTGAGCATGTTATTGAATGAGAGGACCATTTAAATTTGTGAACTCAATCAAGTAAATTGACCTCCCTAATATGGGTGGACCTCATCCAATATGTTGACCATTTAAATAGAATACATTTACTCCTTTTACTTCCTTGATTGCCTGCTTAATTAATAAGCAATTATAGCAAGACTGGTGGACATTTATTGCTTTCCTATCTCAGCAATGAACAAGTAAAATTTGAATCTGAAACCAAAATACTGTTTACATTAGCAGCCTCCAAAAATACTTAGCTATAAATCTAACAAAACATGTAGATATTAGTCCATTTTCATACTGCTATGAAGAAATACCTGAGACTGAGTAATTTATAAAGAAAAAGAGGTTTAATGGAATCACAGTTCCACATGGCTAAGGAGGCCTCACAATCATAGCAGAAGGTGAAGGAGGAGCAAAGGCATGTCTTACCTGGTGGCAGGCAAGAGAGCATGTGCAGGGGAACTGCTCTTTATGAAATCATCAGATCACATGAGACTTATTCACCATTATGAGAACAGCACAGGAAAACCTCGCCCTCATGATTCAATTACCTGCCACTGAATCCCTCCCATGACACGTGGGGATTATGGGAGCTACAATTAAGATGAGATTTGGGTGGGAATGCAGCCAAACCGTGTTAATATACAAGATCTATATGAGAACAATAGCAAAGCATTGATGAAATAAATTAAAGAACAAAGTAAATGAAAAGATAGTCCATGTTAATGAATAGGAAGAGTCAATAGTGATAAGAAGTAAGTTCTTCCAAATTGTATCTACAGATCCAATTCAATCTCTATCAAAAATGCAGCATGTTATTTTGTGGGTATAAAGAAAGTGATTCTAAAGTTTACATGGAGAGGAAAAAGACCCAAAATAGGAAACAGAATATTGAAGATAAAAACAAAGTAGAAAGACTCACACTATCTGACTTCAAAATTACTGTAAAACTATAGTAATATAAAAAGTATCATATTTGTGAAAGAATAGATAAATAAAGGTAACAAAATAGAGGATCCAGAAATTGACCCATATGAGTGTAACCAACTATCTTTGAAAAGGAAGCAAAATAATACAATGGAGTAAATAGAGTCTTAAATAGTACTGGAATTACTGGATTTCGACACTAAAAAAAATGAACTTAGACCCAGATATTACACTCTTCACAAAAATAAACTCAGAATGGATTATAGATTTAAACACAAAACACACAACTACAAACTCCTAGAAAATAATGTTGAAGAAAACCTAGATGATTTGGGTATGGCAATGACTTTTAAGATCCAGCACCAAAGGCATATCCATGAAAGAAATTAAGCTGGGCTTCATTAAAATTAAAAACGTCTTCTCTGTTACAGGAATGTCCATAGAAAGAGAAGATGAGCCACATACTAAGAGAAAATATTTGCAAAAGACCCATATGAAAAAGGATAGTAATCCAAAATTTATAAATAACTCTTAAAATCAACAATAAGAAAACAACTGACTAAAACATGACACAAAAACTTAACAGTTACTTCACAAAAGAAATATACAAATGACAATCAAGCATGTTTGTAGATGTTCCACATCATGTGTCATCAGGGAGATGCAAATTGAAACAACTAAATATGACACACCTATTAAGATGGTTAATATAAAAAATTAACAGCACCAAATGCTAACAAGAATGTGTAGCATCAGGAAATCATATTCACTGCTGTGAAGATAAAAAATGGAGCAGCCACTTTGGAAGACAGTTTGGTGCTTTTTAGAAAAACTTACTATAGGATCCGGCAATCACACTTCTTGGTATTTACCCAAAGGAACTGAAAAGTATATCCACACAAAACTGCACACGGATGTTTATAACAGCTTTATTTGTAATTTCCAAAAACCTGGAAGCAACAAAGATGTCCTTTAGTGTGAGAACATATAAATAAACTGTGAACCATTCAGACAAGGGATTATTATTCAGCACACACACACACACACACACACACACACACACACACACACACACAAAATAAATGAGATGGCTAACCGTAAAATGACATGGAGGGACCTTAAATGGATATTACTATTTGAAAGAGGCCAGTCCGAAAATGCTAGATACTGTATGATTCCAACTATATGGCTTTCTGGAAAAGGCATATCTATAGAGACAGTTCAGTCATTGCCAAGGTTTGGGGGAGGGAGGAATAAATAAGTGGAGCACAGAGAATTTTTAGGGCAGTGAAAATACAATGTATAATACCATGATGGTGGATATGTCAATATACATTTCTCCAAACCCATAGAATGTACACACCAAGAGTAAACTCTAATATAAACTGTGAACTTTGGGTGATAATGATACGTCGATGCAGATTCACTGAGTGTTACAAATGTACCACTTTGGTTGGGGATGTTTATAATGGCAGAGGCTAGATTTGTGTGAGACTAGGGGCTATATAAAAACCTCTGTACCTTCTTCTTAATTTTGCTAGGAACTGTAAAATGTGATGTCTTAAAAAGTAAATCTGGACACAGCATTTGCAACATTCACGAAACTTGACTCAAGATGGTTCATGAACAGAAATATAAAATGCAATCGTATTTTATTTATCACTTATTTTAGCAAAATTATTTTTGAAGTATTGCAAATTAAAAGAATAATGAACTACTACTACATACCTATTGAAATGTTTAAAAACTTATTGATGATAATAAATGCTAGAGCGGTTGAATAACAATATAAACTCATTGATTGTTAGTGGAATGCAAAATGGTTGAGGTACTTTGGAAGACAGGCAGTCTCTTACAAAACTGTATGATCACAGTCACCACATGATCCAATCGTCATGCTTCTAGTTATTATAAAATTGATTTCATAACCTATAATAACACAAAAACCCAAGCATAGTATTTATTGCAGCTTTATTTATTATTGCCAAAAGCTGGAAGCAAACGGATGAGCTATCAAACCATAAAAAGACAAAAAAAAAAATATTAAGTGATTCTTGATAAAGAATCCTAAGGTTCCAATTGTATAACATTCTGGAAAAGGTAAAATTATAAAGACAAAGTAACCCATGGTTATCTGGGCTTTAGGGGTGATAAAGAGGTGGAAACAAATAAAGATCAAGGGATTTGGGTTACAGTAAAGTTTTCCTGTATTTTGCAGTGAATGCAAGGCAGTGCGATTGCGGTGATTGCAAGGCATCATGCATTTTTCAAAACCTGTAGAACTTTACTGCACGGAAACTGGTGCATGTGCAAATTTAAAAACATAATTCAGGTGGTCAGACGGTCACTTAAAAATGCAGAGTGTGACAGGATAATCTAACTGTATTACAAACTTGTAAAACAACCTCACTTAATGGGAGAGGGAGAAAAGGTGCTGACTCAAGCAGCTTTGGAAATGAGTAGGATCTGTAAGCATAAGACTATGAGAACTACACATGAGCACTGTACTCTAGCTGATAAAATAGCTTCCCATGGGTGTATGAGCTAATGGCTCTGCTATACATGTATACTGGAATTAAACATTTAATTAAATACATGGCTGAAGGATCATTTTTTTCTTTCTTTTTTTCTTTTTTCTTTATTTTTTTGAGACAGAGTCTCGCTGTCGCCCAGGCTGGAGTGCAGTGGCAGGCACGATCTCGGCTCACTGCATGCTCCGCCTCCCAGGTTCATGCCATTCTCCTGCCTCAGCCTCCTGAGTAGCTGGGACTACAGGTGCCTGCCATCAAGCCCCGTTAATTTTTTTTTTTTTTTTTTGTATTTTTAGTAGAGACGGGGTTTCACCGTGTTAGCCAGGATGGTCTTCATCTCCTGACCTCGTGATCCGCCCGCCTCGGCCTCCCAAAATCCTGGGACAGTTTTCTTATAGTTGGAGTAAGAGTTTATAGATAAAGAAAGAAATAAAAACCTATCCATATGGTAATGGATGAGAACTGGAAACATCAGTATGAACTCATGTTTAGCTCAATATAGATACAGATGGTTACGTATAGAACTATTTATAGATATGTGTGTATACAAAAGTTATCATACACAAGTACTTTTTTCTCTGTCAGCTGAGTGAGCCTAAAAGAAGTGATACATGAGTAACAATGAGCCCATCTAGTGGCTAAATAATGGTTTCTAACACCATTCTCCAATAAAGGCACCAGGGCTCATTGGAGAAGTGGCTGGTTACAGGACTAGGGTAGAAAACATACAAGATGATTCTGTCGCATCTTGTGGTGCCAAGAAGTAAGAAAATGCTCACAACATATGTACATACATACATAAATACATGCACATACACACATACAAGGATGGGGATATATCAAAGAATCACAAGAGTCAGCTGAAATAGGCTCCAATGTCAAAACGTAGATAATTTTAAAAAATGAAATGAAGTGGCAGCACTAGATTTTAATACACAGCATACAATAAATCTCTATACATTTATACTGATGTAAGTATATGATTAAATATATTAATTAATGGCAATGAATTATGAGTTTCCCATGCAAAGAATTGCTAATAATTTATGTAGATACCTTGTCCTCGAGGATGGGATGCAAATACTCTTATGTGTGGTATGCACATAGTGACTTCCTTCCAAAGTGTATAATACAGAAAGAAGGAAAAATAGTATATTTACAGTGGTGCAGCAATGTAACAAAGGTTACCTCAGGCAGTCAGTCAAAGTCAACATCAACAGCCATAAATCATTTTGATGATATGGATTCTTGATATTGATGAAAATGGTACTCTACCTCTGTGGTCTTCTTCCCAATAACTCATAACTCATGATTTACAATTAGGAAAACATCAAACAAATTTGCAATAGTAAACATTTTACAAAATGCTTAACTAATACTTCTTAAAACTTTTTTTTTTTTTTTTTTTTTGAGACGGAGTTTTGCTCTGTCTCCAGGCTAGAGTGCAGTGGCACGATTTTGGCTCACTGCAACCTCCAACTCCCTGGTTCAAACGATTTTCCTGCCTCAGCCTCCCGAGTACCTGGGATTATAGGCATATGCCACCACGTCCAGCTAATTTTTTTTTGTATTTTTAGTAGAGACAGGGTTTCACCATGTTGACTAGAATGGTCTCAATCTTCTGGCCTCGTGATCTGCCCGCCTTGGCCTCCCAAAGTGCTGGGATTACAGGCGTGAGTCACCGCGCCAGGCCTACTACTCCTTAAAACTTCTAGGTTAATCAAAAACAAGAAAAGTCTTAGAAACTGCCATAGCCAAGAGGATCCGAAAGAGAATGACAACTAAATGTAATGTGTTATCCTGTATGAAATCCCTAAAAAGAAAAAAAAAAAAAAGACATTAGGTAAAAACTAAGGAAATCTCCATGAATTATGGAATTTTGTTAATATCAATGCATCAGTATTGGTTCATTAATTGTAACACATGTGTCATAATAATGTAAGGTGTTAGTAGGTGAAACTGAGCTCAGAGTGTATGGGAATCCTCTATACTATCTTTTCAGCTTTCCCGTAAATATGTAAGTGATATGAGAATAAAGAGTACTAAAAATGATTACATCATTGACTAACATATAAAGATTGAATAAATCCATTACATATTTCCAGAATAAGAGTAATGCAGGAAATATTTTTCAAGAAAGTAGGACCTCAGCTGAACCTTGGATATAAAGTGGACAAGATGATTATTACCTATGTAAAAAAGTAAAAATATTTCTGAATCGTTTGGCCCACTGAATTTTGTCAAATGATCATTACTATTTTCTCATGTTCACTAATACACATTTTTCTCTAGTATTTATAAACTCTGAAGACAGGGCATGTTTTTATTTCATAAATTGCCTAATACTGTATCTTTCTTGAATAAATGCTTCTCAAGAAGTGTTTGATGACTTAAAATAAACACATATTTTTAAATGTAAGATCTACAGTATCCTTTATGCTAAAACATAACTTTTCTAATAATTTCAGAAATAGAAAGATTAGAATATCAATATTGTTCTGTGTTAATAGGTTCCAAACATGGTTCTATTAACAGGTGACTTTTTAAGGGTAATACGCAGATTAGTTTCGTTTTATGGTTTGCTTCTTTTTTTTTTTAATACAGATTATAATTATCTGTTCTTAGGGCAGCTTCAGAAATTTGTGTTTTTAAAATGTCCTTAAGGTGATTCTGATTAGCAGCTAGGTTCAAGACTCACTGATTTATAATCTTACTTCATAGTGTTAATTTTTGTGGGGAGAGACTCTGCCCAAGCCCACAGGTTTCTAACACCTAGACAAGGTCATTGGAATACCTGAAAAATGCAAAAAGAAAATTAATTTTAATCTTAACACTCAGTATGTTTTCACTGTTTTTAAAATCAGCATTTTGTTATTATTCTCTTTTCCTGACATATATAGTTAATTATTTTCCCAACAGATTTGAGTTGCACATACTCTTTATGTATTAGGAGGTAACATTTTAATTCACATTTATTAAAACCTTATTTCTGTAGTTCTAGTTCTATGAATTTATGGAGAGAAAATTAGTATTGAGAGTGGCAATACAAACAGTCCAGAATAATAAGACCAATTTTAAAATAAATATATTAATTTATTCCATAAAAAAACTTTTATTTTGCTCTTTTATGAGTCATAGGTTTGTTTTCATTTTTGTTTTTGTTTTTGTTTTTGAGGAAGACTATAGTAGAGTCAGTATCTTATCATTTTCTTTCACCTTCACTTGCAAGATTCAATTTAAAATGTTACAGCACTGGCTGTCAATATGATATCCTGAACATGAAAACAATGGATAAAGATGTTGACCACAGCAAAATAGAAAACTAAGATTTGTGAGAGAAAAAGTGACCAGAGCATAGGAATGTTCACGTAGCTCATGCATGACTTTTGATAATTGGGTCTTTTTCTGGATATAGTTGAAAGATAAACATAAATTGAAACTGACACCACTGGAAAGGATAGGAAAAAACACTTCTTCATCTCTTTATTACTACATTCATTCTATTTCCAAGGTAGAAAAACTGATTACCTAATTGAAAAAAAAAAAAAAAAACTACAGAAACTTGCAACAAGGCATGTCCTAGGAAATCTTGAGACACAGGGGTCGTGAGGGAAGTTCTCAATGAAACTGAAGTTTCTAATGTGTGTGGGCTTGACCATATCAGATCTTCTACAAGATGTAAGAATGGTACACAACATTTCTTTAATATCCATGAACATCTTTCTTTTGTCTAACTAATATACCACCACCCATTCTTCCTTGCCAAACCCTGGCATTGAATATTGAAATGAAAACTATATTTTTCTCTTTGGTTCTTACCATAGTCCATTTGTGTTGCCATCAAGGAAAACCCGAGGCTGGGTAATTTATTTTAAAAAGAAGTTTATTTGGCTCACATGTCTGCAGGCTGTACAAGAACCGTGGCACCAACATCTGTTTCTGATGAAGGCCTCAGACTACTTCTACTCATGATGAAAAGTGAAAGGGAGCTGGTGTGTGTAGAAATTTCATGGTGAAACAGGAAGCACAGAGGGAGAGAGAGAGACAGAGAGACAAAAGACAGAGAAAGTGGAGAAGTGCTAGGTTCTTTTAAACAATTAGCTCTCTCAGGAACTAATAGAGCATGAACTCACTCATTACCATGAGGACAGCACCTAGCCATCCAGGAGGGATCCACCCCACGACCCAAATACCTACAACTTGACCCCACTTCCAACACTGGGGACCAAATTTCAACATGAGGTTTGGAAAAACAGACATCCAAACTATGGCAGCTCCCTTGATCCTTTCTTATAGTAGAAGATAGGACTTAGTTAATATTTCATTACATTACACTTGTGAGTTCTGAAGCTAAGGTTAGGTTTTACTTTAATTCGTCTCTATTTATACCTACATAACTTAGAAAATATGAGTTTCTAGTGCAGTTCACACTAATTTACTAGAGTTCAATATTTAGTTTTAGACTGGAAACCCTAACATTCAATCATGTTCATTTTTCATTCTTTGCCTTTTTATGTATTTGTCTTTCTCAGAAACCTCACAAGAAGAAATGATGTCAAGGCTGAGATTTAGTATTGCTTAGTTTGCTGGCTAAATATCACCTAAATACCACTCAATTTCAATAGGCATAATCATGAATGAAAGTGACTAGAATAAATGGCCTAGCTGTCTATTCAATATCCTGGATGTATGCTCTTGGGATCACGGCTATGTGGAGGAAACACAAAAAATTTAATGAGAAAAAACAGTGAATGTGCAGGTATACAGCTTACTGCCCAGAACCAGTTATTTTCTTATAATAAAAATAGGTTTCCAGGATGAAAGACTCATTCAACATTCATTCCAGAAGATCACACTTTGTATTTGCTTTATAATAATTGCTTATTGACTTGCGAAACCCAAGTGACATTTGCTTCTCTTATTAATGATAATACCAGAAAATAATAAAAATAGAGTGGACTTCAAATTTACCTAACTTACTTACTACCTCAATTTTAAAACTAAAAAAGAATTGCAAGTGAAGAATTTCAATCCCAGAAATTTCAGTGAGTCACAACTATGACTTTGTCAGCACAGCTGGGACTATAGCATATTCTCCCAGTTCTGACTGTTTTCCAGTCAACCTCACTGCTTTGTTGGTGTTGCAAGAGTTAACATTAAAATGTGAAATATAAGCTCACTAACAATGAATCCTAATTACTGAAGGTACTGTAAGAAGCATAGCAGAACCAACAGAAGATTGTGCTGCTACGCTTAAACATAGGGACAAATTTTCTGACATTAACAGAGTACTTAAGAGTAAGAAATATTCTTTAGCTACAGTGTTATTATTTTTACTTTTTTAAGTTTGTAGAAATTAAATATGCACGTAACTTAATAAATCAAACAGCTTTATAATATTTGGTGAGAAAAAAAAAATAGCTCGCCCACTCATTCTCCGCTGATATCTTCCCAGAGACATTCTCAAGTATTTTAGATAACATTTTAAATGTCAACCTCCATTTCTTTAAATAAGATTGAATATTGATGTATTAAACTATCCCTGCAATGGTATGAAGAAATACCCAAGACTGAGTAATTTATAAAAAGAGATTTAATAGGCTCATGGTTCTGCAGGCTGTACAGGACGCATAACAATATCTGCTTCTGGCGAGGCCTCAGAAAGTTTCCAATCATGGTGGAAGGCAAAGACAGAGCAGGTGTATCAGGTGACAAGGACAAGAGCAAGAGAGTGAAAGATTTTGAGGTGAGGGTGTCACATACTTTTGAACAACCAGATCTCATTTGCACGCAGTGAGAGCTCACGTATTATCATGGAAATGGCCCAAGCCATTCGTGATGGATCTGCTCCATGATCCAAACATCGCCAACCAGACCCCACCTTTAAGACTGGGGATTACATTTCAACATGAGATTTGGGTAGGGACACATATTCAAACTATATCAATTGATATTTAGTGATTTTATAATTTGGGCATTAGCCATTGAATTTTCACTGTGGAATATAAATATCTAGCTGTATTTTTCATCCCAATTTTGCAATATACACAGGCACATTTCACACTCACCTATGAATATAATTTTACTATAGTTTTATTTAGATCAACATTCAGATTTTGCCTGCTTACTTTATGAATATTACGGGCAACTTATACCATAGTTTGGATACTTTTTCTTTTGTGTACTTTATTTTATTTTGCCTGGAATTAATTATTGCTTTGCTTATTTTTTATTTGTTTCAGTGGATTTATATATTTTTACAGCTGTATTAAGGTATTTTTGACCAATAGAAATTTTATATGTTACAGAGTACATTATATTCATATATATATATATACACATTATGAAATGATTAAATCAACTAACATATCCATCACGTCACATACTTATTTATTTTGTGATGAGAGTATTTGAGATGTACTCTCCTAGCAACTTACTAGTATAGTATATGTATTAGGCCATTCTCACCTTGCTGCAAAGAAATAACAGACTGAGTAATTTATAAAGAAAAGAGCTTTAATTGGCTCTTTTAAATATTAAGAGTTTTAAATGGCTTTGTGAGCCATTTAATTGGCTCACATTTCTGCAGGCTATACAGGAAGCATGGCCAGCATCTGAGGAGGCCTCAGGGAGCTTTACTCATGGTGGGAGGCGAAGAGGGACCAGGCATTTTACATGGCAGGAGCAGGACCAAGCTGGGGAGGAGGTGTTAAATACTTTTAAATAACAGGGTCTCATGAGAATTCTATCATGAGAACAGCACCTATAGGATGGTACTAAACTATTCATGAAGGATCCACCACCGTGACACAATCACCTGCCACAAGACCCCATCACCAACACTGGGGATTACAATGTGACATGAAATTTGAGCAGTGACATCATTTAAGTTGTATCACTATACATGATTATTAAATAGTCACCATGCTCCATAATAGACCTCTGAAACTTATTCATTCTAACAGAAAGCTTTTATCCTTTGACAAACATCTACCCATTCTCCCATGCCAACCCTAAAGATGACTTTGAGCCACCATTATTCCACTCTCTGCTGTTATGAGTTTGACGTTTTAAGAATCAACATATAAATGAAATTATGCAGTATTTGTTATTCTGTGCCTGGTTTATTTCACTTAACATCCTACAAATTTATCCCATGATTTAACAAATGTCAGGATTCCTTTTTTTAAGGCTCAGTAATATTCTCTTGTGTGTATATACCATGTTTTCTCTATCCAGTAGGCAGCGTATAATTGGATCTTTATTTTTTTAACGTATTCTGTCCCTACACGACATTTTATTGGAGAATTTAATACATTTATATTTAAAGTAATTATTTATAGGTAAGAACTTAACTATTGTCATTTTCTTAATTGCTTTCTCAATGTTTTTGTTGTTCCTTTGTGTCATTCTTCTTCACATGTGCTCTTCCTTTGTGATCGATGATTTTTCTGTAGTGGTATGCTATGATTTGTTTCTGTTCTCTATTTTTGGTGCATCTACTACAGGTTTTCTCTTTGTGGTTACCATGAGGCTTACAAAAAATTTATGGTTAAAGCAGCCTATGATAAGCTGATAACAACTTACTTTAGACTGCACGCAAAAAACTCTACATTTTAACTTTTCCTTCCTCTACCTTTTACATTATTGATGCTGCAATTCACATCTTTTATGTATCATATATTCATTAACATATTATTGTACCTATCATTATTTTAATACTTTCATCTAATTTTTATGACAATTAAAGTGATGTATACTTTTGTATGACAATTAAAGTGATAATATGCACCATTACAGTATTAATGTGTTCTAAATTTGAGTATATTCTTACTTTTATATTCTTAATTTTATAAGTATTTATGCTATTAGTTTGCATCCTCTTATTTCAACTTGAAAAACTTCCCTTAGCATTTCTTTTTTTAATATATATTTTCAAATTTTATTTCAGATTCAGGGGGTACATGTGCAGGTTTGTTGCATGTATATTGCATGATGATGAGGTTTGGAGTACAATTAGTCCCATCACCCAGGTAGTGAGCATAGTACCCAGTAGTTCATTTTTCAAGCCCTGACCCCTCCGTCTCTCCCCTCTCTAGTAGTCCCCCACATCTAATATTGCTATCTTTATGTCCATGAGTACCCAATGTTTATCTCCCACTTATAAATGAGAACATGTGGTATTTGCTTCTTAATCCTCCATCAATTAGCTTAGAATAATGGCCTCCAGCTGCACTGATGTTGCCCCGAAATACATGAATTCATTCCTTTTTATAGCTGCATAGTATCTCATGGTGTCTGTGTACCCCATTTTATTTATAAAATCCATCATTGATGGATATCTAGGTTGATTCCATATCTTTGGTATAGTGAACAGTGCTGTGATAAATACACAGATACATGTGTCTTTTTGATAGAATGATTTATTTTCTTTTGGATATATATTCAGTGAAGGGATTCCTGAGTCAAATGGCAGTTCTGTATTAAGTTCTTTGAGAAATCACTAAACGACTTTTCACAGTGGCTGAACTACTTTACATTCCCACCAACAATGTAGGAGCATTCACTTCTCTCTGCAGCCTCACCAACATTTGCTGTTTTTTAACTTTATAATGATAGCCATTGTGGGCCGGGCACGGTGGCTCATGCCTGTAATCTCAGCACTTTGGGAGGCCAAGGCGGGCAGATAACGAGGTCAGGAGATCCAGACTATCCTGGCGAACACGGTGAAACCCCGTCTCTACTAAAAAAATACAAAAAATTAGCCCGGCGTGGTGGCCGGCACCTACAGTCCCAGCTACTAGGGAGGCTGACGCAGGAGAATGGCGTGAACCTGGGAGGCGGAGCTTGCTGTGAGCGTGGATGCGCCGCTGCACTCCAGCCTGGGCGACAGAGCTAGACTCCCTCAAAAAAGAAAGAAAGAAAAAAAAAAAACAGTCATCGTGACAGGTGGGCGATGGTATCTCATTGTGGTTTGGTCTGCCTTTCTCTGATGAGTAGTGATGAGCATTTTTTATATTTTTTGGCTAGTTTTATGCCTTTTGAGAAATGTTTGTTCATGAAATTTGCCCATTTTTTAATGGGATTTATTTTTGCTTGTTCAATTGCTTACATTCCTGATACATTCTGGATATCAGACCTTTGTCAGATGCCTAGTTTGTGAATATTTTCTCCCATTCTGTATGTTATCAATTTACTCTATTGATAACGTCTTTTGTTGTGCACAATCTTGTTAGTTTAATAAGGTCACATTTGTCAATATTTGTTTTTGTTGCAATTGCTTTTGAGGATTTCATCATAAATTATTTCCCAAGGCCAATATTCAGAATGGTGTTTTCTAGATTTTCTTCCAGGATTCTTATAGCTTGAGGACTTACATTTAAGTCTTTATCTTGAGTTCATTTTTGTACATGGAGAAATGTTGGGGTCCAGTTTTACGTTTCTGCATATAGCTAGCCAGCTATCCCAGCACCATTTTTTGAATAGGGTGTCCTTTCCCCATTGCAGATTTTCATTAACTTTGTAGAAGATCAGATGGCTGTAGATGCGTGTCTTAGTTTCTGCATTCTCTCTTCTGTTCCGTTGGTCTGTGTCTGTTTTTGTACCACTACCATGCTGTTTTGGTTACAGCCTTGTAGTGTAGTTTGAAGTCAAATAATGTGATCCTTCCAGCTTTGTTCTTTTTGCTTAGAAGTGCTTTGGGAATTTGGACTATTCTTTTGGTTTTATATAAATTTTAGAATAGTTTTTTCTAGTTCTGTAAAAAAAATGATGTTGGTATCTTGATAAGAATAGTGTTGAATCAAAGCATGGCCATTTTAATGATATTGATTCTTCCAATCCATGATCATGGATCATGTTTTTTCATTTGTTTGTAGGGCTCCTGAATGCATAAAAGAAAATACACAATAATCAGTTGCTTCCAAAAAAACACAGTTCACCTATAAAGGCAAATGTAGACTGAAAATAAAGGGATAGAAAATATACTGCATGCTAATGAAAACCAAAAAAGACACAGGAGTAGCTGTACTTACACAAAATGGACTTCAATACAAAAACTATAAGAAGAGACAAAGAAGGTCAGTATACAGTGATAAAGGCATCAATTTAGAAAGAGGATATAGCAATTGTAAATATATATGTACTAAACACTGGAACACACAGACATATAAAGCAAATATTATTAGAGCTAAAGAGAATGTGACGGCTAATGCTAAATGTCAACTTGATTGGATTAAAAGATGAAAAGTATTGTTCCTGGGTGTGTCTGTGAGGGTGTTGCCAAAGGAAATTAACATTTCAGTCAGTGGGGTGGGAGGGGCAGACCCACCCTCAATCTGGGTGGGCACCATCTAATCAACTGCCAGCATAAAAGCAGGCATGGAAAGTACAGACTTACTGAGTCTTCTGGACTCCATCTTTCTCCCATGCTGGATGCTTCCTGCCCTCAAACATCAGACTGCAAGTTCTTCAGCTTTTGGACTCTTGGACTTACACCAGTGATTTGCCAGGAGCTCTTGGGCCTTTGGCCACAGACTGAGGGCTGCACTGTCCTTCTGGCCCAGGGTGGGTCTAGAAATGCCGTCTTGGAGCTACAGCTTGAAATCGGGGCCTCATGACGCTGCCCAGTGCCCTATCCTACTGTGGTAGTGCTGACATACACATTGCAAGACAAAGTCCTTTCTACTTGTCCCTCTCCTCTCCTCAAGTGGAAGGAAGGGGTCTCTTTAAGAGCTGGGAGGTGTGTTGCTTGGAGTTGGGGAAAGGGTGACACAAGCACTTTCTTAGCCATCCAGATTGGTATCTTACTAAGTCATGTGCCGTCCAAGTCCACTGGCTCCAAGCCCAGTATAGCACTAGGGCTTGACTAGGAGTTGCAGTCCTCATGGCCTAGACTGCCTTTCAAGTTTGACCCAAAGAGGCAATGCTTGTTGAAACTCAAGCTCAGACCACCAGGATAAGCAATTCCCCTCCGGCTAGGGCTGGTCTAAATGCTCCTTCCATGAATACCAGCCGAGTTCTGCTTGGTGTTGGCAGCACTGTGTTCAAGCGCAAAGTCCACAATTGCTGTGCCGTCCCTCCCCCAAGTGCACAGATTCTTTCTCCATGCTACACTGCCAGCTACTGACAGGGTGATGAGAGAGGGTTGGTGTCAGAAATTTAAGATTGTCTTTCCTACCCTCATCAGCACCTCTTTCAATGATATGAAGTTAAAACTAGATATGGATTGCTCACTCAATTTTTTTGGTTCTTATGATGGTGCTTTTTGTGTGTGTGCAAATAGCTGTTAAATTTAGTCTTCCAGAGGAGAGGATAATTGGCAAAGGCTTTTATTTGGCCATCTTGCTCTGTCTCCTCTCCTCTTTTTATTTATTTCTTTTTTTTACAGTAACCTATTTCATTTTTTTACATTCATGCAAACATACCCTGTTGTGAAAAATATAAAAAAGCATGCGTATTGATGGCATTCTTATAAAGATAAATTAGATTAAAAAAAACAAACAAAAAAACTAAGCCATAAGTAAACAAAAATAATGATACAAACAGAAGTTTAATGATGTTGAACAGATTTACAGGTAGGCAGAGAGCTCTTGATTTTAGGAAATGATAATTCAACTAAATATCCATACATGTTAAACAGAAGTTTCTAATTTTTTTGTTTTTGTTTTTGTTTTTGTTTTGAGACGGAGTCTCACTCTGTCACCCAGGCTGGAGTGCAGTGGCCGGATCTCAGCTCACTGCAAGCTCTGCCTCCCGGGTTCACGCCATTCTCCTGCCTCAGCCTCCCGAGTAGCTGGGACTACAGGCGCCTGCCACCTCGCCCGGCTAGTTTTTTGTATTTTTTGGTAGAGACGGGGTTTCACCATGTTAGCCAGGATGGTCTTGATCTCCTGACCTCGTGATTCGCCCGTCTCGGCCTCCCAAAGTGCTGGGATTACAGGCTTGAGCCACCGCGCCCGGCCTAGAAGTTTCTAATTTTAAAAACATTTTGTTACAAATAGTTTTAAGTACCACATTTTATAGATCTTCTGTGAGAAGAATATAAGTGTAGTCCTAAAAAAATAATACTCAAGTGATTGTATGCAGGTTTCTTTGTCTTGTTAAAATGAGTTATAATCAACATAATTCCAATGATATTGCTTCCTGAAGTATAAATTTGTATCACATTCATGATATTCAAAATAAGGTACACAATTTACATTTATTTTGACCTAGTTGGAAATAAGTTCTAGATTTAGTACTGTACATAAATTTATTTAGCAAAGTCGTGGGAGGGATATAAATTTTACTTTACAAGAAATTGAAAATTACAATTTGGCATGAAGACAATTTTCATAAGTTTTATCTATGCCACCATTCATAGTTAGCCCAACTGCATCTTGAGTGTATGTGAACATGTGTATACACCTATGTACTAACATATACAAACAAATTCATACTATGTGACTCTTCAAAGGTGTTGCTTGAAATGGCTTATTCTCTGGTTTTGGATAAGCAGTGTAATGCAGTCAGATATGATTTTCCTTTTTTTGTTTTGTTTTGTTTTGTTTATCATGATTCAATCGGTGTGTTTCATTTGGATCATTTGTATAATTTCCTAGCAAAAATTCACTAGTAGTAAGCAGAAATGTTAACATAAAGAACAAGTAGGCAATCAAGTTTAAATTATAACATAAAAAAGAGTACTTCACATTTTTTTAAAAGCATTATTCTACGGAATATATTATTCCATGAATGGAAATTATCTGATTTCGTTCTTGGAACATAGCTCTTGCTCTGTGGTGACACTTTAAATTACTATATAACTCCATTAAAACTAATGGAATATAAACAAATTAACTTAGTTCTGATGAATTAAGTGTACATTCCATTGGCTTGAGGAAGGAGATTTTCTCTACACAAATGCAAAATTCCTCTTCGGTAGCCAGTGAAGCTCACTCACAAGTGCTTAAAGAGTTCAACTTTGAAACAGGGCAACACTGGCCAGCACTGCATTTCCTCACTGCAAGTCTATGCTCAAGCCACTAAGCAGCATCACTGAGGGAAATCCAAAGGGAAAGGACTAGAACACAGTGGAAATTACCAGGGTAACATAAAAGTGATTTTTGAATTAAGTATTTTTGCTAAATCAAAGAAAAGTAGGCAATAGGCACATGGTAGTAAATCTTGTCGAAATGTCTGTAGGCTCCTATTACATCAAATATCTGTGAACTCAAGGTCTAACAAAAGTTCTTACAGGTTATTTTCACATAAAAAATAATCAAGAACCTTAATGTTTTCAAACACTTATGACACAAAGGTTGGGAAGTACTAAAGTGTAGCTGAAGTCTTCAAAATGGTGGGCAATTTAAAGTTCTGTTACAGTGAATCAAAGTTTCAATTTTAACTTAAACTACATTCTCATGTTCTATACATTATTCTTTTGTGTAGCATACAGGGTGTGCAAATTAAGCAGTTTCAGTATATATTAGAAAAGTTCATTGTTTTGCAAAATAGAAAGTGAATAAAATCAGCTAATAATGCAATGCAATGAAAACATGCAGTAAATAGAGCTTCTTCTCCATGAAATTTGCCCTTTTCCTTAAGCATCTTCATATTTAATTACTATTTATTTCATTCACTTGCAGAAATTAAGAAAAAAGTGAAATATTACATAGCTGCAAGATACTGATTAGTGATAAGAGTTTGAAGCTGTGAGATTGTAATAAATGGAAAATAACAAGAATAGTAAAATATGCTGAAAATTAATGTTCGAAAATATAGTATTTGAATTGCAAAACAATAACAAATTATGAAATCCGACTAATCTTCTGAAGGTGTCATGGGAAATGTAAAGGATAGCAGAAACTCTGCTTAGCTTTTGCCTCACCAGCAGCCTCATGACTAAAGTTACAAAATCATGTGTGATTGTGCAAGACCAACTGCATATTGACTTTAGTCACAAGTTTTGAAATGGTTTTACTGATGGAATGTTTATGCCCAGAGGCTGGAAGGAAACTGTATGGAAAACATGTGGATATACGGAATCCTGCTTCCAGCCTCGGTCATAAGTGTGCCATCAGTCAAACCGTTTAAGATGAATACTGCTGCTAAAGTCTTCTTGATTCTTAATTCAAAATTAACAGTTTTTCTAAGAACTTTGTTTCTTCTTTCTGGGTCTGGTGAGTCATAGTTCTTTAAAACCTTCTTTTTTTTAATTTCAAAATGTTCATGAAGCCATCCTCTCATATATTCTTGCCCTTCCGGGACACCTTTTTTTGTCTGTGTCATCAATGTGAATATTAATTTTGGGGCAGTCTTTGCAGAGAAATTCAGTCATGGATAGTGATGTTTCTCTTTATCATCTTTTCCTTCATAAACTACCATAACATTATAAATTGCGTCAACTAATTCTTCATAGAATTAAAAGCTACATGAGCTGTTTTTATTAGTAGTGTCAGCATATTTTAATACTGCAAGGCCTTGTTGAGCAGCAAATTGACGAGCTGAAAGGACTTGTCTGGTGTTATACCTTGTACCTTCTGGAAAAACAATTATAAAATGCATAGCAGTTTCCACATTCATGTAGCTCTGCCGCTTGTTTCTCATTTCTTTTTCAATAAATTTGGCACTTTCTTTTATTTATTTATTTATTTATTTATTTATTTATTTATTTATTTATTTTTGAGACGGAGTCTCGCTCTGTCGCCTAGGCTGGAGTGCAGTGGCCAGATCTCAGCTCACTGCAAGCTCTGCCTCCCGGTTCACACCATTCTCCTGCCTCAGCCTCCTGAGTAGCTGGGACTACAGGCACCCGCCACCACGCCCGGCTATTTTTTTTTTTTTTTTTTTGTATTTTTAGTAGAGACGGGGTTTCACCGTGTTCGACAGGATGGTCTCGATCTCCTGACCTTGTGATCCGCCCGCCTCAGCCTCACAAAAGTGCTGGGATTACAGGCGTGAGCCACCGCGCCCGGCCATGGCACTTTCTTTTAGCTTCCTCCATGCTGAGACAAGTAACACCCATATGATGGAAGTAGTTTTAATCTTTCAGCACAGAGCACATAGGTACAAGAGCATTTGGCTCAATGGCCAATACATTAGTAACAATCCAGTCAACTGTGCTTTGATGATTTACTAAATACATTATATCCTTCTTAATTTTTGGCACACTTCCATGTAGCAATATCTGTACTCTGGTGTAGTTCTCAAAGAGCACCACACTCTGGTAGACACAGTAGAGCCAGCTGTCCACCGCCTGGAAGAAGCTGGCGGATGGGATGACGGAGGGCAGCTGCCAGACTTCCCAGGCCAGCACATGGGTGAGCACCATGCCAAGGAACATGACGCCCAAAGCAGGCGAGTGCATATGAAGCACTGGAGACAGCAGCATCTTCCCGGCTCTGTGGCGGAAGGCTCTGCCTGCTCTTTCGGCCCCACTGCCCAGGCCCCTCAGCCAAGGCAGGCTAATGGTCAGTCATCATGCTAGGCAGGCCCACCACCATCCCCTCACTGCTTGGTTCCCTGCCATAGTTCTCAACCTCCTCCCCCAGCCACTAGGGTCACATGGCCTCTGGGCACGTGGAGGTCAGGACAAGTAGGGGCCTGACATTTTTGCTCAAGTCTCATGTCTTCTCTTAATTGAACCTCTTTCTCTCTCTCTTTATTTTTTCCCTGATTTGGAAAGTTTATGCTCCAATTTCTCTTAAGTTGAAGCACATGAGACACAATATTTAATGACTTGTTATGATTAATATGTCTTTATAGCACTTTAATTGATAATTAGTTAGCTGTATAATTTTAGGTTTTGTAATTTTTTTTTCTCATAATTGTAGTGTATTTTTCACTGCTTTTAAGCTTCCTGAGAAACTGCTGAGTGGTTAGTGTCATTCTAATTTGTGATTTTTCTTATAAGTCTTGTTCTTTTATTTTTTTTCTGAAATCTTATATATTTTCAGTGTAACCTGTATATGAATATTTCATGGTTATGTTGCTTAATGCAGGTCCATTTTAATTAATTGCATTCAGTGGACACTTTCAGTCTGGACACTCATGACTTTCCCTTCTAGAAAATTTTCTTGAGTTTCTTCTTTGAAGAAACTGTTGTTGTTACTGTAGTTTTCTCTGTTATCTCTTTCTGTAAATCCTACTATTTAGATGTTGAAACTTTTGTGCTGGTCTATATTTCTCTTATAAATTTTCTCTCATTAATTACTTCTTTTACTTTTATTCTCCTTTCTCAGAGATTTATTCAACTTCATATGCCAAAGATTCTACTAAGGTTTAATTTGTTTTCTTATTTTTAATTTTCAAGAGATCAGTGTTGACGATCTTTCTTTCAAAGTGTCCTATTTTTGTCTTTTTGGATACAATATTTACTCTTATTGTCTAATGCTATTAATAGAAATATATTTTCATGTATCATTCCCCCAGAATCGTCTCACTTCCTTCAAAATTGATTTTTGTTGTTTATTTGTTTAGATCATTGACTATCACATTAAATGATTTTCTCAAAACCTTGGGCTCCTGTTGGTCTGTGCCTAATTATAAAGAGACAATATAAAAAGATGTTTGAAACAGCATGAGAATGGGGTTTGTTAACTATATTTGTACTATGGATAATATGGCTGGACAGTTTAACCGAAGAGTCTCTAATATCATTGTCAATCTTTCATTTATTTTTATATGTATTTTTTCCCATTTCAATTGGTTAAATTTGCCAGAAATTATTTCCATTCTTTTTCCTGGAGGATATAACTCTGTTTACCAAAATTCTGGATGTGGAGAGAAGAAAATCAGCTAAGGTATCTCAATATTCAATACCTAAACTTTCAATTAAGCCCTCTTTGAGTAAGCTACTCCGGACATAAATTGCATCTTATTTCATCTGGTACAGAGAATCTGTTTTGTCCTCCTCATAGAAAAAACTTGTTTTCTGCAGGGATGATGAAAAAACAATCACCCACTTGTGAAGAGTGGTAAAGGGAATCTGGATAGGTCATCTAATCGCTTCTTAATAATATTTTCAACCAGTTTATATGAAGTAATAAGTATAAATAAGTTCTATCATAGCAAAATTTTACCTCTCCCTTGGCATTTACAGTAAAAAAAACTAACAATTTTCTCTCTTTTCAGTCAGCAAATATGCCTCCTGTACAATTCGACATACTTCTATCTTGCAATATTTATTGAGTTTCCACAATGTATTCAATGGAGTTTTATATACTTCTGATAAGCAGATCTAGGATCTTGTATTTGACACATATTCAGTATTCAATAGTGTAATAAAGACTGATATTATTTAGTGTATAGCCACTGGTGAACTGAAAGTAGGTACAACTAGTCTGCGTCTTTTTTTCTAAATGTAGGAAAACTCCCAAATATTTTTCTTGAATCTGCTGATTTACCAAGGCTTGCTTGCTTGCTTTTTCTTTCTTTCTTTCTTTCTTTCTTTCTTTCTTTCTTTCTTTCTTTCTTTCTTCTTTCTTTCTTTCTTTCTTTCTTTCTTTTTTAATTTGAGACAAGGTCTGACTCTGTCACTCAGGCTGGAGTACAATGGCACAATCATGGTCACTGCAGCCTTGACCTCCCTGGCTAAGATGATCCTCCCATCTCAGCCTCTGGAGTAGCTGGGACTACAGGCACACATCACCACGCCTGACTAATTTTTGGGTTTTTGTTGTAGAGATGGATTTTCTCCATGTTACCCAAACTGGTCTCAAACTCATGGGCTCAAGGTGTCCACCTGCTTCAGCCTCCCAAAGTGCTGGGATTACAGGTGTGAGTGACCACACCTGGCCAAGAATATATTTTATAGAAGCCTGGCTAACACCAGGAATGCTAAGTCTCTAGATCACCTTGAAAATGTACTAGGATACATAAAGTCGGTTTAAGGAATTTTCATTTGGAACTTCTAGGCAACAGGGGCTGAAATAGGTTTTCTAGTAATCCAGTGGGCTGTAGTTAAGCCTAATACTGACATACAACAGCCTAATTCCCTGAGATACATTTAAATATGGTGAAAAAACCCTAGAAATTCAAAGGTCTCTGACAAACTGTGGATACAGGTAAGCAATTCCAGGGACTCCACCAAGTAACAGCAACTGTTATATAGACTTTCCACTTTGAGAGAGAAGCACAAGGTCATTCATATAGTGTGACATGTAATAAACTGTCTGTTAAAAATATGGACTTCTAACATGTGGAATCACTGGTGACAGTATTGTGTACTGTGGCTCAAAAGGCCACAGAAATGGCAATTTGAATATAGATAGACTGAAATTAGTTGATAAGCACTATCACATATAGACCTGAAAACTAGGAAAAATACATGGAAAAGGAGGAGACTGGAAGAGTTTGTAATCACCTAAGGTATTTTCTTATGACAGCCACCTACCAGAAGATAGAGAGATGTGGTGACTGGTTGCTGATACTACCAAGTCTATGTAAGGAACACAGGAAAATTACTCGCTACATTTAGTATCCTGAATATACTCAAGACTATTTTGATTTGGGTTAGCATCCTGAATATACTCAAGACTATTTTGATTTGGGATATATGATTTTCAATAACTATCAGGATACCAAAAAATATAATATGTGAAACAAAAAAGAAGTCCCTAGCTGCTTGCATATTATGAGCTAAGACTGGATATTTGCTAATTTTTTTCTACCATAATACTGATGACATGCTATTGACCATTTGTCATATTCATGAATGTGATAAGATTTTAGTAATAAGAAAATGCTCAATTTTGTGCAAAATGGGCAGTATAATATATACTTTCTATCTTATTAAAGGCATATTAGTTACAACGGAAGGTTGCAAATAACTAAAAAAGTGACATTATGGGGAAAATACAGAGTTCAATGTAATAGACAAAAAATTATTTCAAAATACTGGTACTTCCACTATCATTGGTAACAGATATTTTGTTGCATGCTGTGAAACTACTAAAAAAATACACAAGTGCCATGATTTTATGGTTCAAAGCTGATATGTCTGACTAGAACTTATACCTAAAATTGGTACCATGCTTATTGAATAACACAATAAAGGAATAAATTTATGAACTCATTCTTCTGAAAAAGTGGACGAGTGATAGTTTCATAAAGGAAAGACATAAACAACAAAGTTACAGAGGCTGGATCTTTGGGGAAATGGTGGCTAGGAGGAAGGACTAACTTACAGCTCCCACTTACATGGACAGAGCAGCATGCAGAGACCCACGTCCAAAACTGTTGCTTGAAGAACTACAGCAGGACTATACCACGGAAAGCCAAAGGAATCCACAGACCCTTTGAAATAAGTGAATTGCTACTTCAGGCTCCAGGAAATGGCCGAAAAACTGTGAGTGCCCAAAGTGTGAAAATGTGAAAGGGCGATCGTCTGCCCCTAAACAAACATCCTCACTGGGAAACCTTAAGGTCCACATCATGGGAGAAGGATTTGACTTTACCTGGAGCTGAGATGAACTTAGAGAGCTGAGCAAAATACAGAGATAGAGAAAGCTGTGGGAAGAGCCCTGTTGGCATTCTTGGTTTCTGGGAAAACCATTTCTGACTTTATCTCACAAGGATCCTAGGGGAAGGCAACCAGTGGAATTGGAGAAAGATCACAGGGGGAGAAGGAAACCTCCAACTGAACTTTGTAACAATTTTGACAGAACACAAAGTTTTCTGGACATAACCTGGGGGAGAGGGTTAACTGGGGAGTGGAATCACAGCACAGAAGTTGTGGCTGGTGGGGAGGCGTGAAACCTAAAGGCCCTGCTTGCTTTCACAGCAGGGAGACCTGGAGCCTGGGGCAAGTCCTCAGCCCTGCACACTGGCTGCCTGGAAATAAACTCAATGCTGATGGTAGGGGCATAGTGGGAGTGAGACCAGCCTTTTGGGCTGCATAGGAACTGGGTGAGGCCTGTAACTGCTGGCTTTCCCCCACTTCCCTGGCAGCCTGCATTATGCAGCAGAGGCAGTCATAATCCCCTGGAAACATTCCTCTGTTGGCCTAAGAACCACACCCCAACCCCACACAGCGGCCTCAGCAAACCTGGCCCAAGGGGAGTCTGAACTCAGACACACCTAAACCCTGCCTCCACCTAATGGTCTTTCTCTACCCTTCCTGGCAGTTGAAGAAAAAGGACATAATCTCTTGGGAGCTCTATGGCCTGCCTGTTGCCTGAGAAACTTATCCAGGTGACTCTAGGGTAAGCTTGTATCCTCCCTATACTACCACAGCTGATGCTTTCTTGAAAGTGCCACCTCCTGGCTTGAGGTCAGTCAACACAAAACTAACACAATAAACAAAAATACAACCAAGAACCATCACAGAGTCCACTTCACTCCCATGCTACCTCCACCAGAACAGGTGCTGGTATCCAAGGTTGAGAGACCTGAAGATGGATCACATCACAGATCTCTTTACAGACATTCCCCAGTAGGTGGGCAGTTACATTCAGAAGAAAAATAACAATCACTGCAGTTCACTTCTCAGGAAGACACATCCCTGAGCACCCACATACAGGGAGCACCCCATGGGACAAAATAATCTAAACATCAGCCCTTGAGCCCCAGGTCTTCACTCTGACATAGTCTATCCAAATAAGAAGGAACCGGAAAGACAATTCTGGTAATGGGACAAAAAAAAGTTATGTAACACCCCAAAAGATTATGCTAGCTCACCAGCAATGAATCCAAACCAAGAAGAAATATCTGAATTGTCAGAAAAAAAATTTAGAAGATTGCCTTTTAAGCTACCCAAGGAGGCACCAGAGAAAGGTGAATACCAACTCAAAGAAATTTTTTTAGAAGTTACAGGATATGGACAAAAACAATCTCCAAATGAATACATAACACAAATAAAAGAACAATCACAACTTCTGGAAATGAAGGACACACTTACGGAAATGCAAAATACCCTGGAAAGTTTCAGCAATAAACAAGTAGAAGAAAGAAATTCAGAGCTTGAAGACAAGTTTTTGAATTAACACAATCCAACAAAGACAAAAAAAATTTTTTTTAAAGACAAAGTCTCCAAAAAGTTTGGGGTATGTTAAATGGCCAAATTTAAGAATATTGGTGTTCTCAGGGGAGAGGAGAAATCAAAAAGTTTGAAAAACATATTTGAGGGAATAACTGAGGAAAACTTCCCCAGTGTTGCTAGAGATCTAGACCTCCAAATACAAGAAGCTTAAAGAACACCTGGGAAATTCATTGCAAAAAGATCATCAACTAGGAACACAGTCTAAAGATTCTCTAAAGTCAAGATGAAGAAAACAATCTTAAGACCCGCGAGGCAAAAACATCAGGTAACTTATAAAGGAAAACCTATCAGATTAATAGCAGAAACCCTACAGACCAGAAGACATTGGGGTCCTTTAGCCTCCTTAAACAATATAAAACAATTATAAGCCAATAATTTTTCATCTAGTGAAACTAAGTTCCATAAATAAGAAAATAGTCTTTTTCAGACACACAAATGCTTAGAGAATTCGCCAACTACCAAACCAGCACTACAAGAACTGCTAAAAACAGCTGTTTTGTTTCAAACTCTAAGTCTTGAAACAAAACCTCAAAATAAACCAAAATAGAACCTCTTTACAGCGTAAATCTAACAAGATCTATATAAAAATAACACAGTGAACATAATCCAAGATATTCAGGCAACAAATAGCATGATGAATAGAATAGTACCTCACATCTTAATGCTAATGTTGAATGCAAATGGCCTAAATGCTCCACTTAAAGTTATAGAATGGCAGGATGAATCACCATCCAAGTATCTGCTGTCTTCAAGATACTCACCTAATACATAAATACTCATATAAACTTGAGGGAAAGGAGTGAAAAAAGATTTTCCATGCAAATGGACACCAAATGCTAGTAGGAGTAGCTATTCTTATATCAGAAAAAAAACACACTTTAAAGCAACAGCAATTTTAAAAGACAAAGAGGGACTATATAATAATAAAAGAACTTGTTCAACTAGGAAATATAACAATTCTAATATATATGCACCTAATACTGGAGCTCCCAACTTCATAAAACAATTACTACTGGACCTAAGAAATGAGATAGACAGCAACACAGTAAGAGTGGGGGACTACAATATTCCATTGACCGTGCCAGGCAGGTTAACAACAACAACAACAAAAAGAAATTAACAACAACAACAAAAAATGGAATTAAATTATACCCTAGAGGGGCTTGGGGCAGTAGCTCATGCCTGCAATCTCAGCATTTTGGGAGGTTGACGCAGGTGGATCACTTAGGTTGGGAGTTCGAGACCAGCCTGGCCAACATGGTGAAACTCCGTCTCTACTAAAAATACAAAAAATTAGCCAGATGTTGTGCTGTATGCCTGTAATCCCAGCTACTCGAGAGACTGAGGCAGGAGAATTGCTTGATCTTGGGAGGCAGAGGTTGTGGTGAACCCCTAGAATAGATGGATGTAATAGATATTTACTGACATTCTACCCAATAACTGCAGAATATACATTCTATTCATCAGCATAAGGAACACTCTCCAAGATAGACCATGTGATAGGACACAAAACAAGTCTCAATAAATTTAAGAAAATCAAAATTATATCAAGTACTCTCTCAGACCTCTGTGGAATACAACTGGAGCCCAACTCCAGAAGGAACCCTCAAAACCATGAAAATACATTGAAATTAAATATCCTGCTTCTGAATGATCTCTGGGTCAACAACAAAATCAAAACAGAAATAAAAAAATTCTTTGAACTGAATGATAATAGTGACACAACCTATCAAAATCTCTGGGATACAGCAGAACATTTCTAAGAGGAAAGTTCACAGCCTTAAATACTTACATCCAAAAGTCTGAAAGAGCACAAATAGACCATCTAAGGTCACACTTCAGGAACTAGAGAAGCAAGAATAAACCAAATCACAATCCAGCAGAATAAAATAAATAACAAAGATAAGATTAGAGCTATATGAAAGTGAAAGAAACAATAGAAAAACACAAAAGACACAATAAAAATCTTTTTCTTGAAAGATAAATAAAATTGATAAACCATTAGTGAAATTAACAAAGAAAAGAGAGAAGATCCAAGTAGCTCAGTTAGAAAGAAAATGGAAGATATTACAAGCAATACCAACGAAATACAAGAGACCATTCAAAGTTACTATGAACACCTTTATGCACATAAACTAGAAAATCTAGAAGATATGGATAAATTCCTGAAAGTATGAAACCTTCCTAGATTAAACCAGGAAGAAATAGAAACTGAACTGAACAATAACAAGCAGTGAGATTGAAATGGTGATATAAAAATTGCCAATAACAACAACAACAAAAAGTCCAGGACCCAATGGATTTATAGCTAAATTCTATCAGACATTCAAAGAAGAATTGGTATCAATCCTATTGACACTGTTCCACAAGATGGAATAAGAAGGAATCCACCCTATATCATTCTATGAAACCAGTATCACCTAATACCAAAAACCAAGAAAGGACATAGGAAAAAAAAAGGAAACTAAAGACCAAGATCCCTAATGAACATAGATGCAAAAATCCTCAATAAAATACTAGCTAACTGAATCCAACAGCATATAAAAAGATAATACACCAAGATCATGTGGTTTTCATATCAGGTATGCAGGGATGGTTTAACATAAGTAAGTCTATAAATGTGATACACCACATAAACAGAATTAAAAACAAAAATCACATGATCACCTCAATAGATGCAGAAAAATCATTTGACAAAATCCAGCATCCCTTTAAGATTAAAACCCTCGGCAAAATTGGCATAGAAGGGACATAATTTAATGTAATAAAAGCTATCTATGACAAACCCACAGCCAATATTATAATGAGCAAGGAAAAATATAAACATTTCCCTAAGAACTGGAATATGACAAATATGTCCACTTTCACCACTTCTATTCAATATAGTACTGGAAGTCCTAGCCAGAGAAACCAGACAAGAGAAAGAAATAAAGGATATCCAAATTGGTAAAAAGGAATTCAAGCTGTCACTGTTTGCTGACAATATTATTTTATACCTAGAAAACCCTAAAGACTCATCCAAAAAGCTCATATAACTGATAAATGAATTCAGAAGTTTTAGGATACAAAATTAGCATACTCAAATCAGTAGCATTGCTATACACCAACAGATACCAAGGTGAGAATCAAATCAATAAATTCAACCCTTTTTACAAAAGCTGCAAAAATAATAAAATAAAATGAAATACTTAGGAATAGACCTAGCCAAGAAGGTGAAAGACCACTACAAGGAAATTACAAAACACTGCTGGAATAAATCACAGACAAAACAAGTAGAAACACATCCCATGTTCATGGATAGGTAGAATCAATATTGTGAAAATGACCATACTGTCAAAAGCAGTCAATGAATTAAGTGTAATTCCCATCAAAATATTGCCATCATTCCTCACAGAACTAGAAAAAAAAATCCTAAATTTATATGCCAACCCCCAAAAAGAGCTATCATAGCCAAAGCAATACTAAGCAAAAAGAACAAATCTGGAGGCATGACATTACCCAACTTCAAACTATACTATAAGCCTGTAGTCACCAAAACAGCATGGTATTGGTTTAAAAATAGGCGCATAGACCAATGGAATAGAATAGAGAGCCAAATACTTGCAGCCGACTGATTTTCAACAGAGCAAACAAAAAGATAAAGTGGGGAAAGGAAACCTTATTCAACAAATGGTGTTGGGATTATTGGCAAGCCACATGTAGAAGAATGGAACTGGATCCTCATCTCTCACCTTTCACAAAAACCAACTCAAGATGGATCAAAGACTTAAATCTAAGACCTGAAACCATAAAAATTATAGAAGATAACACAGGAAAAAAAAAACTCTTCTAGACATTGGCTTAGGCAATCTAGCTTAGGCAATGTGGCTTGGGCAAGAACCCCAAAGCAAATGCAACAAAAACAAATATAAATAGATGGGACTTAATTAAACTAAAAAGCATCTGTACAGCAAAAGAAACAATCAGCAGAGTAAACAGACAACCTACAGAGCGGGAGAAAACTTCTCAATCTAGACATCTGACAAAGGACGAATATCCAGAATCTACAAGGAAGTCAAATAAATCAGCAAGAAAAACAAACAGTCCCATCAAGAAATGAGCTAAGGACATGAATAGACAATTCTATTCATTTTTCCTATGAACATAAAAATGTGACAAATTAAAGATTTCTGATAATAGAGTTTCATTTTGAGAACTAATCATTCTTTTAAATATTAATAGATCATGTTAATTTTGAATTTTAGAAAAATTGAACCAAGACGCTCACTGTTTAAGATAAAAGGACATCAAAACTTTTTTGTTTTCTAATTTTTAAACAAATACTTTTTTATTTCTAAATGCCTGAAAATATAAATCAAATGGCCAATAAACACATGAAAAAATGCTTAACGTCACTAATGATCAGGGAAATGCAAATCAATGCCACAAGGCAATACCACCTTACTTCTGCAAGAATGGCTGTAATCAAAAAATCAAAACCTAATAGATGTTGATGTGGATGTGGTGAAAAGGGAACACTTTTACACTGCTGGTGGGAATATAAACTAGTACAACCACTTTGGAAAGTAGTATGGAGATTCTGTAAAGAACTAAAAGTAGATCTACCATTTGATCCAGCAACTCCACTACTGGTGTCTACCCAGAGGAAAATAAGTCATTATGCAAAAAAGATACTTTCACTTGCATGTTTATAGCAGCACATTTTGCAATTGCAAAAATATGGAACCAGCCTACATGCCATCAATTGAGGAGTGGATAAAGAAAATGTGGTATATACCATGGAATACTACTCAGTCATAAAAAGAAACAAAATAATGGCATTCACAGCAACCTGGATGGAACTGGAGATCATTATTTTAAGTGCAGTAACAGGAATGGAAAAGCAAATATCATATGTTCTTGCTAATAAGTGGGAGCTAAGCTATGAGGATGCAAAAGCATAGGAATGATACAAGGGACTTTGGGGACACAGAGGCAAGGGTGGGAGTGGGGTGAGGGAGAAAAGACTATATATTGGTTGTACAGCGTACACTGCTGGGGTGATGGGTGTACCAAAATCTTGGAAATCACCACTAAATAAATTATTCATATAACCAAACACCACCTGCTCCCCCAAAACCTGTTGAAATAATAATAATAAAAAAAAAAAAACAGCTACAAAGGCCTCCAGATATTCTTACCACAACATGACATGTTTTAAAGCTTTTTATGAATAATCTTGTTTTAGGTTAAGCAATACAATAAAAACATAAGAAGCTTGAACTCTAGATCTATATTACCTGATTTTAAATCATGTATTTAATTCATGTACTAACTTGAATTATGTTCTTGGCAGATTACCCATCTGTGCCTTAATTTCCTCACTTATGAAGATATGTACTGTACACATTCATGGTGGCACTGTGATAATTAAATGGATTAATGTTTATATAGCAGTTGCTAGCACATATGAAACGCTACATGAATCGTATTTATTATGTGTTACACTAATGAATATATCCTGAACTGTGTTACGTGTCGCATGCCATGGGAGTTGGAATAGTTGTTTAATTTTTTAAAATGTGTATATTTGATTTTACAATGCCTGCCATCCTGAGCAAATCTAATAAGAAAGAAATTCTATGCTTACTATTCAAGAATCACAAGCAAACAGATTTCACCAGTTGTGGAATAATGTGATTTTGTCCACCTAGAGCAAATAAAGCCAAATTGGCTTCCAAGGCTTTGACAGCCCAAATAGCTAAAATGCTATTTATTTGGAAATGAAAACCATTAAAATTATTTTGATCATTGAGGAAAATTACAATATATCTATGTCCTTATAGTCACTTCATTAGAGATATTAGTATTTTTTATATGTTGGTCGCAGTTGTGAACATCATACTTACAACAATTTTTTAAGAGCAATAGCTAAGTCTCACCTGTTAGTAATGAATAAGCATTAAAATGCAAAATTTCTCCTTTCTGGGGTGCTAAAATTCGCCTTAGGAAATTGTGAGATAAGACTTAAGATATATACTGTGGGCAAACATAATCAAACAGTCATTACTAAGACACACAATATAACCCCTTTAGATCCTGAAAAAAAAATTCCTACCAATCTCACTGTATGACACATGTGACTTGAAATGACAAGATATAAAACAATAGTGATTTGATACTATGTACTAAATGGTGTAAAATCCCTTGATTTTGTTATACATTTTCCAAAATTTTAGATTTATTTTCAGACATTTAGAAATAAAAAAAAATATTTGTTTAAAAATTAGAAAACAAAAATGTTTTGATGTTCTTTTATCTTAAACAGTGAGCACCTTGGTTCAATTTTTCTAAAATTCAAAAATTAACATAATCTATTAATATTTAAAAGAATGATTAGTTCTCAGAATGAAACTCTATTATCAGAAATCTTTAATTTGCACATTTTCATGTTCATGGGAAAAAATGATTAATTTGTACCTATAGAGAATTAAAATACCTATTCCATATGAGACAAAGATCTGTTTGGAAAAATTCATCCATATTTATTTAAATTGAACTGTAAAATGAATTACCACAAGACACTATTAGAGATTGATCGTTAAGTTTTCACAAATGAAAGTTAGCATATAACATATGAGCACTGTGTATTAAACAAGTAGTATCTAGTAAGGTACCCTACCAGTATTTCTTGTTTTATGAAGATGGCAGCAAACAAAACTAAGTAAAGAAAACATAATAAATTGTATAGATTATTTACTGAGGAAGTTGAATTTTATTTACATTAAATGCCTCATTCAAATCTTCAAATTATTATTTGAACATTTGTGTAGGACACTAAATTAATATTCAGTCATGTTCAATTTAATGTTGTATTTCATTATTTGGTGTTTTATTTTTAATTATTACTATAGTTTTTTAAAAGTAATCTTACAGATACTGTGAGTCATTGGATAAGAATGAGTAAATAGGAAGCATGCAGTTCATGATTAGAAAATTTATTTTGCTTTCTTTAATTCATAATCACATGTTATGTCTAAATCTTCCGCACTGTACAGGGACAGAAGAATGTAGTTATAATGGGTAATACCAGTCGGAGAAGTGAAAAGGAATTAGAACTTGGCTGCTTTTCTTCTACTGTTACTGCTCTCCTTCTCCTTCTCCCTCTTTTCCCTCTCCTTCCTCCTTTGGCTTCTTGTCTTCCTCCTCCTCCTTCTTCTCTTACTTTCCACTTTGTTTTGGATGGGCACAACTAGGCAAGTGAAGCTACATTTTATAAAAGGTAAATGCATCAAAAACGACAAAAAAGTTTATCGGAGTAAATGTATTATCTGACAAGCAGTTACTGGAATTTCATAACGCCAAGAAACATGTACATGAAGGGTCAATCTTCTAAGTAACTAATCTACATACAGTATTTTGAAGTATTCTGATACTTGACTGAACGTTAACTCACTAGTTAGTTTTAACTATCTCTGTGCATCTTTGTTGGCACACTGGTTCCACAAATGTTTCCAATTTTGCTATAAATTGTATTCTCCAGAAAAGTACCAGATAATCTCTTGAAAAATCGGGTAACTTTTCTCTCTGTTCTTTAATGCCTTTCCTTTATTGAGGTATATGCTTTAGGAAACAAAATAAAATATATAATATGTAAGCATATGAAAAAATAAAGAGATTTTGCCCTCATATCAATGTTATCTAAATAACACTTATATGCATGTATGGAATTAAGCAAAGTGAATACCATAATATAGTCATGCATCTTGCTTCTCTTTCACTACGTCTACTCAGCTTAAACTCAGTGAGAGCAATATTAAAAATTCATAATGAAGTAAATATACACATAATCTTTCAACATGCAAAAAATATTTTAACTTTTATGGAACATTAAGCAAAAAGAGACTAGTTTACTTTCATAATATTTTGGGGGAGCTGTAAGTTCCTTAAAATAATAGTTTAGAAGCCATTCTACAGACACTGAAGTATAAAAATATGTTGGAACATTAACACCCGAGTTGTAACTTTCATTTTTAACAGACTTTCATTTTTAACAGACTTTCATTTTCTTTTCATTTTTAACAGACTTTCATTTTTAACAGACTTTCCTCTTTAGTCAAAACTGTTGCTTATATCCATATGTAAATGTGATAAAATAGCTGTCATGAAGTAATACTATGGATTAAAGCTGGGTTTCACTTAATATTTACCTAGTGTTAGAGGAATTTTGAGAAATGCTGTAGTATTTTTGGTAAAAAATTATTGTTATGAATAGGGAAAATTCCCCATAACATATTTATCTAAAATGTTTGGCATTAGAAATATAGGAACTGTATGGAATATCAAAATTGCTTTTAAATTGTTACAAATATTAAAATAAATCTCAGGATAGCAATGCTCACATCATACAAGTCTGTCCCAGAATTCCATCAGAAAGCAAGTTTAGGTATGAGATTGTCCTGGATTTAATAAATTGTTTTTTAATTAGGCTTGCAAATATCTAATTTATAAATTGTTTTATGTGTTGTGTGTGTGTTTGTGTGTTGTTGTTGTTGTGATTTTTTGGTTCTGAATATTGCCTTATAATAGAGGTATAAAATAAGGCCTAAATTTGATAGTGAATATTTGTAATGTAAATTAGGTTATATTATAGTAACAAACAACCTCTCCCTAAATCAATATCTTTATAATACAATGTTACCTCTTGCTTACTACATATTTCACATGGGAAGAGAATAGATTATTCCATACTCAATGACTCAGGATGAAGAAAACACTACTATCTTCTAACTGCAGTATTTGAAACACATGGCTTGAGAGATTTTGAATAATTATGAGAAGTCTTATTGATGACTCAGCATAGAAATCACACACACACGCACACACAAACACACACACACACACACACACTGCTTTCCTTCATGGTTCTTTCGCCAGAACGAGCTGCAAGATCTCACAAAAATCACAGCACATCTGGAAAGTGCACGCTTCCTTCTATCTGAAAGAACAAGTGAACCAGCTGTGAGAATGCACCAGTAATATCTATCATTTATGAAATTTCCTTTCTGTCTCATGAATTACAAAACTGAAATAGATCCATGTATAAGTTGTTTTTCAGGTATCTCATATATTGTGGGTGGGTGCACAGGGGTAGAGGGGAGTAAAAGTAGAATACAGTGTCAGGATAAATATCTAGTCCAAACTAGCTTTAAAAACAATATAATTATATGTATATTATTAGGACAACACTTTGGTATGTCCTAGAGTTCAGAGCAGATTCTTAAGGTAATTTGGATTGAATTTTGTTACTTTCAACAGTAAGTTCTAATTTGATTACCATATGGTTTTTCAATGTGTATAATTTTATTTCAGTTTATTGCAATTTGAGAATATGTCTAGAGAATGATAAAAAATCATAATAGCCTATATTTTAAAGCAATCACTGTGTTCTAAGTACTATGCTGTATAGATTTTATCTCATTTAAGTTTTCATGATGCCTGCGAAGTAAGTATTTATCCCATTTTACAGTTGGGGAAGCTAGGTATCAGGAATTCAAATAAATGGCTCAATATTATACAGCTAGTGAATTATCTAACTGGTAGAATATAGTTAGTGAGCTGAAATTTTAAACCCAGATTTACCTGATTCCAATAATTTCAAAGCCCATGTACCTAAATATAAAACTATTTTCCCCCAAATATACATGAAAATGTTATAAAAAGTTAAATAACTGATTATTGTAACTGATTAAATAAATGATTAAGGTAACTGATTAACTGTTAAATAACTGATTTGTTATAATAAGTGTCATAAAAAGTTAAATAACTGATTATTCCCCAGCCCTGCCAGAAAGCAAAGACTTATCCTATGTATGTAACTTGAAATCATATTTAATGAAGAACTGTAATCAAATTTGTGAGCAATAAACTCAAATAACCTAAAATTTTAAAGTAGCAGTGTGGAATGGAATGTACATTCTTTATTGTTGTTGTTGAGACAGAAATAAACAAAAGTAAAAATAAGCAAAGCAAATTTTCTAATTCTAAAGTGTCATACTATTTATATTTCTCATTTGAATTATTTCCACAACAGTTACAGTTAAATGCATCAATTCCCTGAAAGTTTCCTGAAATACACGTATATATCTGTGGTTCATCTCTCCATTTTTGACCATATCTAGTAGGTGAAATTACTTCTGTATTATAGTAAGGCAAATGTAAATTTTTCATTTTGTCCACTTGAAGCTGCATTTTTTTCTCTTTCATTGAATTTATATATTATTACATAATTATTGATTTAAAAACACACTTTAAGATAAGATATATCTTAGATTCCAATGGGAATAACGTAATTGCTGACGTGTCTATGTATGAAGCTTCTAGGTAAATATTTGACAAATGTGAAGTAGGCACTTATTTTAATCCTGTCCTTTGAGGAATGATAAAACAATCTTCAAAGCAAAACCAGTCCCTTCACTGTCCTGGTTTGGTACTTGAAATCATCAGGATAATTTTTATTTTAAGATCTTTCCTAAAGTCTTAAATTCATGTGATTGTGTTATAAAAGTTATCTATACTATCCGTTATTTACATTAATGTTACGTACAATTAAGGATATCTTCATTAACAAAAACAGAAAATATTTTCTAGGACCATTTCTGACTATAATCTTCTAGAAAAGAGGAGGGGGCTTTAAGAAAAGGAAAGGCAGGATGGAAGAATTTTAAGGGATAAGAAGAAACAGTAAAGAACGCAGCCTTAGGCCAAATTAGCATATGATGATGGATTATGGACTTAAGCTCTCCAGAATAAAGCATAAAAATATTGGTGGATAGGAGAAAGCAATAAAAAGAGAAAGAAGAGGTATCCAATGGGAGAATGAACTTGAAATAGGCCTGTCGGGAGGTGTGCCTAAACTAGTGGTTTGCACAGAACTCAAATCATAATCATAATATTTATACACTAAATCTCGTGCTTCATTATTTTAAAGAAACCAACTTTCTCAAATCCATTATGAGTCATTTTCAAGAGAAATAGGGAAGTCAGCCTAATGTATGTCAGTATATCTGAATTCCCAGTAGAGTAAGGTGTGTTGCGACATTGTAATATATTTAGTAAACTCATATTATGTCTCTTCCAAAACACAAGTTAATCATACTATATGACAAAATAATATGAAAATATTGTTGTTACAGACTTATTTTTATGACTAAAGTTAGAGATTCAAATAGAGTGGTTAGATTCCTAAACTAGTTTTTTCTCTACCCTATGAGGCTAAGACAGGTATTCTGGGTCTTTTTCCTGTCCATATAAAGCATAGAATCACTTTGTCAATATCCACCAAATAACTTGCTGGGGCATTAATTTTGATTACAATAAGTTTATAAATCAATTTGAGAAGAACTGAACATCTTGACAACATCAAGTCTTCCTATCCATGAAATGAAATATCTCTCCATTTATTTAGTTTTTCTCTGATTTCTTTGTCAGAATTTTATTTTCCTCATACAGATTTTGTATGTATTTTATTAGACTTACAGCTGAGTGTTTCAATGTTGGCAGATGTTAATGCAAGTCATATTGTGTATTCAGTTTCAAATTCCCCTTGTTCATTGCTAGTATGTAGGATTTGTGTATTCAGTTTCAAATTCCACTTGTTCATTGCTGGTAGGTAGGATAATAATTGACATTTGTATATTAACCTTATATCCTACAACCAACCTTTCCGTGATAACTTATTAGTTTGGGAAGTGTTAATTTTTCACTCAGTCTTTCAGATTTTCTATATTGACTATCATGTCATCTTCAACGAAAGACTATTTCTTTCCTCCCACTCTATGTACCTTTTATTTCCATTAATTGTATTATTGCATTATGGAGGACTTCCAGTAAAATATTAAAAATGAGTAATCAGAGCAGTCAATCTTGCCTTATTTCTTATCTTAGTGGGAAAACTTCAGGTTTCTCACTATTAAGAATGATGTTATGTGTAGGGTTTTTTGTATCTATTCTTTATTGAGTTGAGAAAAGTCCCCTCTATTCCTAGTTTGCTAAAACTTTTTATCATGAATAGGTTTTGGATTTTGTCAAGTGCTTTTTGTGCATCTATTTATATAATCATGTGATTTTTCTGTTTTAGCCTGTTGATATTATTAATAGCATTAGTTGATTTTTTAATGTTGAACCAATCTTGCATACCTGGGATAAATTCCACCTGGTCATGGGATATAATTATTTTTATACATTGTTGGATTTTATTTGCTAACATTTTGTTAGGAATTTACCTTGAGAATGTACATTCTCAAGGCATATTGGTCTAGGTTTTTTGGTTTTTTTTTTTTTTTTTTTGTAATGTGTTTGTCTGATTTTGGCATAAGGGTGATGCTGGCTTCATAGAATGAGTTAGAAAGTATTCCTTTTGCTTCTATCTCCAGAAAGAGATTGTAGAGAATGGGTGTAATTTCTTCTTTAAATGTTGGATAGAATTCACCATTGAATTATTCTGATCCACCTCGTGCTTTCTTTTTTTGGAACATTATTTGTTATTGATTCAGTTTCTTTAATAGATGCTATGGTTTGGCTCTGTGTTCCTACCCAAATCTCACCTTAAATTGTCATAATCACCACATGTCAAGGGCAGGACCAGGTAGAGATAACTGAATCATGGGGGGCAGTTACCACATGCTTTTCTCATGATAGTGAGTGAGTCTTCATGAGATCTAATGGTTTTATACAGGGCTTCCCCCTGTGAAGAGGTGCCTTCCATCATGATTGCAAGTTTTCTTGAGGCCTCCTCAGCCATGCAGAACTGTGAGTCAATTAAACCTTTTCTTTATAAATTACCCAGTCTTGAGTATGTCCTTGTAGCAGTGTGGAGAGTGGACTAATACAACAGACATAGAAAGATTTAGATTGCTTCTGTTTTCTTGTGTGAGTTTTGCATGTTTTTGTGTGAGTTTTCTTGTATGAGTGTATCTTTCAAGAAATTTGTCCACTTTATCTAGGTTGTCAAATTTTAGGCAGATAATTGTTCATAGTATTTCTGTATTATGTTTTAATGTTCATGTGAATCGCAGTGATGTCTAGTAATTTATATTTTCTGTGTCTCTTTTTCTCTTATTGCCAGTCAGCTAACTAGAGGATAAATGATTTTATTGATCTTCTCAAAGCACCAGATTTTGGGTTCTTTGATTTTTCTCTACTAATTTGCTGCTTTCCACTTCTTTGATGTTTGTTCTAATTTATACTATTTTTTTTCTGCTAACTACAAATTTGATGTGCTCTTTTTTCATACTTTCTGAAAATGGAATCTTAAATGATTAATTTTTCATCTTTCTTCATTCTAATACAGCTTGAGTATCCTTAATTCAAAAATCCAATATCTGAAGCTTTTTGGGTGCCAACATGGTGCTTAAATGTAATGATCACTTGATGATTTTGGATTTCAGATTTTGGATCAGATATGCTTAGCCAGTAAATATAATGCAAACACTCCAAAATCCAAAAAATATCCCATATCTGAAACTGTTATGGTGTTAAGCATTTTTGATAAGTGATATTCAAACTGTATATGAGTTTAATGCTATAAATTTTTCTCTAAGCACTGTTTTTATTTCAATCTACACATACTGATAAATTGCATTTTAATTTATATTTAGCTACAAAATTTGTTTAACTTTTATTTTAGGTTTGGGGGTACATGTGAAGGTTTGTTACACAGGTAAACATGTTTCATGGGGGTTTGTTGTGCCGATTATTTCATCATCCTGGTGTCAAGCCCAGTACCCAATAGCTATTTTTTTCTCCCCCTCTACCTCGTCCCACTCTCCTCCCTTAAGTAGGGCCCTGTGTCTGTTGCTTCCTTCATGTTCATAAGTTCTTATCATTTAGTTCCCACTTATAAATGAGAACATGTGGTGTTTGATTTTCTGTTCCTGAGTTAATTTGCTAAGGATAATAGCCTCCAACTCCATCCATGCTCCCATAAAAGACATGATCTCATTGTTTTTATGGCTGCATAGTATTCCATGGTGTATATGTACCACATTTTCTTTATCCAATCTGTCCTAGATGGACATTCAGGTTGATTTCATGTCTTTGCTATTGTAAATAGTGCCTCCATGAACATTTGCACACATACTTTTATGGTATTTAATTAAATTTAAGAGTTTCTGCACAGCAAAATAAACTATTAACAGCGTGAGCAGACAACCTACAGAATGGGAGAAAATATTTGCAAACTATGCATCTGACAGAGGTCTAATATCTAGTATCTGTAAGTAACTTAAATTTACAAGAGAAAAACAACCCCACTGAAACATGAGCAAAGGACACAAACAGACACCTCTCAAAAGAAGACATACATGTGGCCAACAAGTATATGAAAAAAAGCTCAACATCACTGATCATTAGGTAAATGCAAACCAAACCACAATAGATATCATCTCAAGCCAGTCAGGATGGCTATAACTAAGCAGTCAAAAAGTAACAGATGCTGGTGAGGTTGTGGAGAAAAGGGAACATTTATACATTGTTGGTGGGAGTGTAAATTAGTTCAACCATTTTGGAAAGCAGTAGGACAATTCCTCAATGGGCTAAAAGTAGAACTATCATTCAATCCAGCAATTCCATTACTGAGTATATACCCAGATGAATATATTCTACCATATAGCTCAGAATATTTTAATGTCTTTTGATATTTTTGACCTATGTGATATTTATAAGTTTATTGTTTAATCTCCAACTATTTTGGGATATCTGTCTCTCATTATTGATTCCTAGTTTTAATTCCATTGTGGTCTGACAGCAGACTTTGAATGATTTATCTTTTAAAAATTGGTTAAGTTATATCTTATGGCCAAGGATATGGCTTATCTTGGTAAATGTTCCATGTAAGCTTAAAAAACATGTATTTTGCTGTGCTTGGATGAAGAAGTCCATAGATGTGCATTAAATATTAGAAAGTATTTTAATTTTAGGGATGGTCATACTACAACGGGATGACTAGATTTCATTCCAGCCTATCTATCTGTTAAGATAGAAGATAGATGTAAACTGTAGTGGAAACACTATTAAACTCTTTATTGAAAAAAGCCATGGAGAGATTATAGATTTTTCTTAGGACTGTTTTTCATGACTGTTCAAACTCTGATATTATTCATCTTCTACATTTACATCAATTATTATTATACATTTGTTTTTCTTTTGTTTGTTTTCATTTTTCTTTTGTTTGTTTTGTTTTCTTTTTCTGCAAACTTTTTTCTTTGCTGATACCTTCTCTTTATAAAAAGTCAACCCTGAAAAATGGAGTAATATATTAACTAGAAAATTATGAGCACAAAAAACCAAGAACATCTTCCTTAAAGTCAAGAATGATACAATGCTACTCATGATTACTGCACTTTAATTATGGACGTCCTAAAGATTACAGTTATAGAGAAAAAATAAGTCAAGCATAAATAAATATATAAAAGTCAAGTCAAGCATAAATACATATTAAAAAGTAAGTCAAGCATAAATAAATGTATAAAAGAGCATAATAATTATCTATTTTTGAAGGTGATGTAATTGAATTTCTGGGAAGAAGATCAAGTTAATGAAAATGTATTGTGTATTTTGACACTACTGAAAGAGTAGATTTTAAAAACTCACTACAAAAAAAAAGTAGGTGAGATAAAGTTTATGTTAATTCACTTGATTTAATATTTTTACAATGTATACATATATGTATATGTCAAAACATCACATTGTGCTCCATAAATATATACAATTATTATTTGCCAATCAAATATATTGGTCAAATGATCTTAAGACTTCCAACCATTCCCTCAAATCACAAAAATGCAAAATCATGTTTTCATAACTTCAATTTTACAGTGTTGGTTCAGAAACTAATGATAGAAATGAAATTACACACAAATACATAGAAAGATTCAACATTGCATGAAAAGAAAACCTCAGCATTGTTAAGATGTCAATGCTACTCGTAGTTATCAATGTCATTAATAAAATGGAGCTACAGATTCAATGTATTCCTAATCAAAATTCCAGCAGACAAGTTAGAGAAATTGTTAAGGTGACCTAAGACATGTATGGAAACAAAAGCGACTGAGAATAACTAAAATAAAATAAATATATAGAGAATATGTGAATGACACATCTCAGTAATAAAAAAACAAATAAATTAAATGGACATTTCTTCAAAGAAGATATACAAATGGCCAATGAGCCATTATTACATCATTATCCATCAGCAAAATGCAATCAAAACCACAATGAAATATTCCTTCACACCCACTAAGGTGGCTAGAATTAAAAATCAGATAAGAAAATGTTTTTCCTTGGATGTAGAGAATTTGGAACCCTCATACACTCCATGTGGAAATGTAAAAAATGCTGCAAATACTTTGCATAAGAGTCTGGCAGTTCCTCAAATGACTCAACACAGAAATAACAGATGACCCATTGATTACATTCTGAGGCAGATAAAATGAAAACATATGACCATGCCAAAACATTTAGAAGATTGTTTATAACTGCGTTATTCATAATGGTAGAAACAACCAATGATAGCAACAAAAGAAAAGTTCAATTAACAAATGTATACAAAATGTGGTATATTTATAAAATAGGATATTATTTTGTCTTAGGAATAAAACACTGATATATGCTACAACATGGATGAACATTTTTCTAAATGAAAGAAGCCATTCACAGAAGCCTGCCCATTATATGATTCCATTTACAGGAAATGTCAAGTGCTGGGAAATCTGTAAAAACAGAAAGCAGATTAGTGTTTCTCTAAGGCAAGGGAAGGAGGTGAGGGAAATTGATAAGTGGTACTTGTTTTCGTTTTGCTGTGAGGAAAACGCTTTGAATTTGACTGTGGTGATGGTTAAATACTAATGTGAATATATTTTTAAAAACATTAATTTGTACTGTAAGGACTAAGGGAATACTGCCCTTTCGCCCTCTGAAGGTTCACTAAAAAGCAACCAAAAAAAGACAGATTAATAGGAGGAATGGCATACAAATTTATCTGATCAGTTTTGCGTGATACAGGAATCTTCTGAATGAAGATCCAAAGATACAAGGGAAATGTCCATTTTTATACTTATAAACAGGAAAGTATAGATGCCATGTAGACATATGTTTGGACAAAAACTTATGATGTATTCTTTTTTTTTTTTTTTTTTTTTTTTTTTATTATACTTTAAGTTCTAGGGTACATGTGCATGACGTTATATCATGTATAACTCCCCAATGCAATCCCTCCCTCCTCCCCCCTCCCCATGATAGGCCCCAGTGTGTGATGTTCCCCTTCCCGAGTCCAAGTGATCTCATTGTTCAGTTCCCACCTATGAGTGAGAACATGCGGTGTTTGGTTTTCTCTTCTTGTGATAGTTTGCTAAGAATGATGGTTTCCAGCTGCATCCATGTCCCTACAAAGGACGCAAACTCATCCTTTTTGATGGCTGCATAGTATTCCATGGTGTATATGTGCCACATTTTCTTAATCCAGTCTGTCACAGATGGACATTTGGGTTGATTCCAAGTCTTTGCTATTGTGAATAGTGCCGCAATAAACAAACGTGTGCATGTGTCTTTGTAGTAGAGTAATTTATAATCCTTTGGGTATATACCCAGTAGTGGGATGGCTGGGTCATATGGTACATCTAGTTCTAGATCCTTGAGGAATCGCCATACTGTTTTCCATAATGGTTGAACTAGTTTACAATCCCACCAACAGTGTAAAAGTGTTCCTATTTCTCCACATCCTCTCCAACACCTGTTGTTTCCTGACTTCTTAATGATTGCCATTCTAACTGGTGTGAGATGGTATCTCATTGTGGTTTTGATTTGCATTTCTCTGATGGCCAGTGATGATGAGCATTTTTTCATGTGTCTGTTGGCTGTATGGATGTCTTCTTTTGAGAAATGTCTGTTCATATCCTTTCCCCACTTTTTGATGGGGTTGTTTGTTTTTTCTTGTATATTTGTTTGAGTTCTTTGTAGATTCTGGATATTAGCCCTTTGTCAGATGAGTAGGTTGCAAAAATTTTTTCCCATTCTGTAGGTTGCCTGTTCACTCTGATGGTAGTTTCTTTGGCGGTGCAAAAGCTCTTTAGTTTAATTAGATCCCATGTGTCAATTTTTGCTTTTGCTGCCATTGCTTTTGGTGTTTTAGACATGAAGTCCTTGCCCATGCCTATGTCCTGAATGGTACTACCTAGATTTTCTTCTAGGGTTTTTATGGTATTAGGTCTAACATTTAAGTCTCTAATCCATCTTGAATTAATTTTCGTATAAGGGGTAAGGAAAGGATCCAGTTTCAGCTTTCTACTTATGGCTAGCCAATTTTCCCAGCACCATTTATTAAATAGGGAATCCTTTCCCCATTTCTTGTTTGTCTCAGGTTTGTCAAAGATCAGATGGCTGTAGATGTGTGGTATTATTTCTGAGGACTCTGTTCTGTTCCATTGGTCTATATCTCTGTTGTGGTACCAGTACCATGCTGTTTTGGTTACTGTAGCCTTGTAGTATAGTTTGAAGTCAGGTAGCGTGACGCCTCCAGCTTTGTCCTTTTGACTTAGGATTGTCTTGGCAATGCGGGCTCTTTTTTGGTTCCATATGAACTTTAAAGCCGTTTTTTCCAATTCTGTGAAGAAAGTCATTGGTAGCTTGATGGGGATGGCATTGAATCTATAAATCACCTTGGGCAGTATGGCCATTTTCACGATATTGATTCTTCCTATCCATGAGCATGGTATGTTCTTCCATTTGTTTGTGTCCTCTTTTATTTCACTGAGCAGTGGTTTGTAGTTCTCCTTGAAGAGGTCCTTTACATCCCTTGTAAGCTGGATTCCTAGGTATTTGATTCTCTTTGAAGCAATTGTGAATGGAAGTTGATTCCTGATTTGGCTCTCTGCTTGTCTGTTACTGGTGTATAAGAATGCTTGTGATTTTTGCACATTAATTTTGTATCCTGAGACTTTGCTGAAGTTGCTTATCAGCTTAAGGAGATTTTGGGCTGAGACGATGGGGTTTTCTAAATATACAATCATGTCATCTGCAAACAGGGACAATTTGACTTCTTCTTTTCCTAACTGGATACCCTTGATTTCTTTCTCTTGCCTGATTGCCCTAGCCAGAACTTCCAACACTATGTTGAATAGGAGTGGTGAGAGAGGGCATCCCTGTCTTGTGCCAGTTTTCAAAGGGAATTTTTCCAGTTTTTGCCCATTCAGTATGATATTAGCTGTGGGTTTGTCATAAATAGCTCTTATTATTTTGAGGTACGTTCCATCAATACCAATTTATTGAGCGTTTTTAGCATAAAGGGCTGTTGAATTTTGTCAAAAGCCTTTTCTGCATCTATTGAGATAATCATGTGGTTCTTGTCTTTGGTTCTGTTTATATGCTGGATTACGTTTATTGATTTGCGAATGTTGAACCAGCCTTGCATCCCAGGGATGAAGCCCACTTGATCATGGTGGATAAGCTTTTTGATGTGCTGCTGAATCCGGTTTGCCAGTATTTTATTGAGGATTTTTGCATCGATGTTCATCAGGGATATTGGTCTAAAATTCTCTCTTTTTTGTTGTGTCTCTGCCAGGCTTTGGTATCAGGATGATGTTGGCCTCATAAAAATAGTTAGGGAGGATTCCCTCTTTTTCTATTGATTGAAATAGTTTCAGAAGGAATGGTACCAGCTCCTCCTTGTACCTCTGGTAGAATTCAGCTGTGAATCCATCTGGTCCTGGACTTTTTTTGGTGGGTAGGCTATTAATTGTTGCCTCAATTTCAGAGCCTGCTATTGGTCTATTCAGGGATTCAACTTCTTCCTGGTTTAGTCTTGGGAGAGTGTAAGTGTCCAGGAAATTATCCATTTCTTCTAGATTTTCTAGTTGATTTGCGTAGAGGTGTTTATAGTATTCTCTGATGGTAGTTTGTATTTCTGTGGGGTCGGTGGTGATATCCCCTTTATCATTTTTTATTGCGTCTATTTGATTCCTCTCTCTTTTCTTCTTTATTAGTCTAGCTAGCGGTCTGTCAATTTTGTTGATCTTTTCAAAAAACCAACTCCTGGATTCATTGATTTTTTGGAGGGTTTTTTGTGTCTCTATCTCCTTCAGTTCTGCTCTGATCTTAGTTATTTCTTGCCTTCTGCTAGCTTTTGAATGTGTTTGCTCTTGCCTCTCTAGTTCTTTTAATTGTGATGTTAGAGTGTCAATTTTAGATCTCTCCTGCTTTCTCTTGTGGGCATTTAGTGCTATAAATTTCCCTCTACACACTGCTTTAAATGTGTCCCAGAGATTCTGGTATGTTGTATCTTTGTTCTCATTGGTTTCAAAGAACATCTTTATTTCTGCTTTCATTTCGTTATGTACCCAGTAGTCATTCAGGAGCAGGTTGTTCAGTTTCCATGTAGTTGAGCGGTTTTGATTGAGTTTCTTAGTCCTGAGTTCTAGTTTGATTGCACTGTGGTCTGAGAGACAGTTTGTTATAATTTCTGTTCTTGTACATTTGCTGAGGAGTGCTTTACTTCCAATTATGTGGTCAATTTTGGAATAAGTGCGATGTGGTGCTGAGAAGAATGTATATTCTGTTGATTTGGGGTGGAGAGTTCTATAGATGTCTATTAGGTCCGCTTGGTGCAGAGATGAGTTCAATTCCTGGATATCCTTGTTAACTTTCTGTCTCGTTGATCTGTCTAATGTTGACAGTGGAGTGTTGAAGTCTCCCATTATTATTGTATGGGAGTCTAAGTCTCTTTGTAGGTCTCTAAGGACTTGCTTTATGAATCTGGGTGCTCCTGTATTGGGTGCATATATATTTAGGAGAGTTAGCTCTTCCTGTTGAATTGATCCCTTTACCATGATGTAATGGCCTTCTTTGTCTCTTTTGATCTTTGATGGTTTAAAGTCTGTTTTATCAGAGACTAGGATTGCAACCCCTGCTTTTTTTTGTTCTCCATTTGCTTGGTAGATCTTCCTCCATCCCTTTATTTTGAGCCTATGTATGTCTCTGCATGTGAGATGGGTCTCCTGAATACAGCAGACTGATGGGTCTTGACTCTTGATCCAGTTTGCCAGTCTGTGTCTTTTAATTGGAGCATTTAGTCCATTGACATTTAAGGTTAATATTGTTATGTGTGAACTTGATCCTGTCATTATGATATTAACTGGTTATTTTGCTCGTTAGTTGATGCAGTTTCTTCCTAGCCTCGATGGTCTTTACATTTTGGCATGTTTTTGCAATGGCTGGTACCGCTTGTTCCTTTCCATGTTTAGGGCTTCCTTCAGGGTCTCTTGTAAGGCAGGCCTGGTGGTGACAAAATCTCTAAGCATTTGCTTATCTGTAAAGGATTTTATTTCTCCTTCACTGATGAAGCTTAGTTTGGCTGGATATGAAATTCTGGGTTGAAAATTCTTTTCTTTAAGAACGTTGAATATTGGCCCCCACTCTCTTCTGGCTTGTAGAGTTTCTGCCGAGAGGTCTGCTGTTAGTCTGATGGGCTTCCCTTTGTGGGTAACCCGACCTTTCTCTCTGGCTGCCCTTAAGATTTTTTCCTTCATTTCAACTTTGGTGAATCTGGCAATTATGTGTCTTGGAGTTGCTCTTCTGGAGGAGTATCTTTGTGGCGTTCTCTGTATTTCCTGAATTTGAATGTTGGCCTGCCCTACTAGGTTGGGGAAGTTCTCCTGGATGATATCCTGAAGAGTGTTTTCCAACTTGGTTCCATTTTCCCCCTCACTTTCAGGCACCCCAATCAGACGTAGATTTGGTCTTTTTACATAATCCCATACTTCTTGCAGGCTTTGTTCATTTCTTTTTCTTCTTTTTTCTTTTGGTTTCTCTTCTCGCTTCATTTCATTCATTTGATCCTCAATCGCTGATACTCTTTCTTCCAGTTGATCGAGTCGGTTACTGAAGCTTGTGCATTTGTCACGTATTTCTCGTGTCATGGTTTTCATCTCTGTCATTTCGTTTATGATCTTCTCTGCATTAATTAATCTAGCTGTCAATTCTTCCACTTTTTTTTCAAGATTTTTAGTTTCTTTGCGCTGGGTACGTAATTCCTCCTTTAGCTCTGAGAGGTTGATGGACTGAAGCCTTCTTCTCTCATCTCGTCAAAGTCATTCTCTGACCAGCTTTGATCCGTTGCTGGCGATGGGCTGCGCTCCTTTGCAGGGGGAGATGCGCTCTTATTTTTTGAATTTCCAGCTTTTCTGCCCTGCTTCTTCCCCATCTTTGTGGTTTTATCTGTCTCTGGACTTTGATGATGGTGACGTACTGATGGGGTTTTGGTATAGGTGTCCTTCCTGTTTGATAGTTTTCCGTCTGACAGTCAGAAGGACTGTCTGTTGGTCTGTTGGAGATTGCTTGAGGTCCACTCCAGACCCTGTTTGCCTGGGTATCAGCAGCAGAGGTTGCCGAAGATAGAATATTGCTGAACAGCGAGTGTACCTGTCTGATTCTTTCTTTGGAAGTTTCCTCTCAGGGGTGACTCCACCCTGTGAGGTGTGGGGTGTCAGACTGCCCCTAGTGGGGGATGTCTCCCAGCTAGGCTACTCAGGGGTCAGGGACCCACCTGAGCAGGCAGTCTGTCCGTTCTCGGATCTCAACCTCCGCGTTAGGAGATCCACGGCTCTCCCCAAAGCTGTCAGACAGAGTCGTTCGCGTCTGCACCGCCCCCGCTCTTTCCCCTAATGGGCTGCAGCTGTGCGCTGTCCGCAGAGGTAGAGTCTACAGAGACAGGCAGGCTTCCTTGAGCTGCTGTGAGCTCCACCCAGTTCGAGCTTCCCAGCGGCTTTGTTTACCTACTTAAGCCTCAGCAATGGCAGGCGCCCCTCCCCCAGCCTCGCTGCTGCCTTGCAGATAGATCGCCGCAGACGGCTGTGTTAGCAGTGAGGGAGGCTCCGTGGGCGTGGGACCCTCCCGGCCAGGTGTGGGATATATTCTCCTGGTGTGCCTGTTTCCTTAAAGCGCAGTATTGGGGTGGGAGTTACCCGATTTTCCAGGTGTTGTGTGTCTCAGTTCCCCTGGCTAGGAAAAAGGGATTCCTTTCCCCCTTGCGCTTCCAGGTGAGGCGATGCCTCGCCCTGCTTCAGCTCACGCTGGTCAGGCTGCAGCAGCTGACCAGCACCGATTGTCCGGCACTCCCTAGCGAGATGACCCCAGTACCTCAGTTGAAAACGCAGAAATCACCGGTCTTCTGTGTCGCTTGCGCTGGGAGTTGGAGACTGGAGCTGCTCCTATTCGGCCATCTTGCTCCGCCCCTCTCTCTTTTATGATGTATTTCTAATACACTGAATAGAAAAACCTGGGAAGGCCGATCTGTTTAGATTCTTCATGGCCTCTCTGTGCAGCAATCCTTCCTTCTGGGATAAGACAGAACCTTCTCTGGAATGGAGGTCTGATGACCTATAATTGAACATAGTCGATCGAGTGATTTTTTTATGGCAAGTTTTTACACAGAAAAGTGGTGGAAGGAGTACATAATCATTTTAGGTTTGGTGTCTGGCTTGAGAGAAAAGGGTTTCTGGTTTCTATGACCCAATTTGAAGTAGTTGAGCTTCTAAGATCTACCTTCTACTGTCTATGGCTAGCTTTGGGGGAGAATGAGAGCCACAAACAGAAGGGAATGAGAGTTTCAGAGAGAAACTATTGCTTCTCAGGCTGCTTCTGAGACCTTCATTCTTAGCACCAACATTCTCTGTTCTGAAACTTCCTTAAGAATTTTCACAGTTCAGGAATTAGGTCAGTGGATTATCTTATAAGCCATTGACTCAGTCTCTCAGTCTCAGAATAGATCAGTCCAGTTAAACAGTTAAAGCTGTGTCTCAGTTCAGGCAGTGGTGTTGAAGATGGTCTTCTACCAATGTCAGGCCTCTATATGATTTGAGCAACCAGATATTTAATAAAGGGTATTTCTATGTAAACAAAAGAAAAGTAAAGTTTAACGGCTGGAACAAACTATAAACTCAATTTTTAGTCCAAAAAGCAGCCAGTTGAGAAGAATGTTAGATGTTCAACTTGAGGCATATTTGGATGGCATGAGAACAGATACTGGTAATCTGACAGTTTTCCTGGTTTGCAGTTTGCAGTGAACACCAGATGCAAACTGCAAACCAGGAAAATTCTGAGTAGTACACTCAATTATAGGCATAGAAGTTGCCTATACATAAGCTCTTGCAGTGATTTCTATGAAGTTGATATCAAATTGTCCAATTTTAGTTTGCAGGACTTCAGGAAAGAGTAGTTTTAATTTCAGTGATTTCAAATAAAAGCTGTGGGACAAAAATGGCAAATATTAGTTTAGAAAGTCATAGTCATATATTGGAGAAAACTAAAAAAAAATTCAGGATTCAATTCCAGATTGTAGGTTGATAATAAACCCTCAAAAGCAATGAGGTAAAGACTATTAATAGATATTCTATAGCATTTTCCCCTAAAACATGTTTTTTTTCTCTCTACAGTCACCCCCATTTTTTACAAAAGATACTCCTGGTAAGACTAATTCATTTACAAAGTAAGTTTAGTATTTGGCCTGATTATTTTTGTAACGTACAGTAATAATAGTTATTTATTATATAGACTTTTTAAAAGTTGGCTTTGCTAAAACTTTTTAATAAGGAATTTTAGGTCAGGTATCTAAAAGTCTCTTGAGGATGCGAAGCCCAACCAAGGATTCACCTTCAGACTGTTCCTGTAACATCTCTATGATTCGGTAATTTCCTCTCTTCTTAAGGTCCCAAAATATCATGGGATTCCTAACCCTTTCAGAAACTGGCATTATTTAGTAACTAGGAGGGTAAGAATCCTGTAAGGCTATCATGTAGACGAGGTACCAGATTAGTCATTTTCCAAGTCTGTTGGCTTTATGAAGTAAAGATAAGTTCCTCAAAGTAGTCTGGTCACATTTGAAAATATGACAATTTATTTAAAGCCATTTGTATGTCTTCTTTTGTGGAATATCTATTCAGATTATTTTCTCATTGTTTATTGATTGATTATTGTGTTTTGATGTTGGCAGTTGAGTTCTTTGTATATTCTGGATATTAATCCCTTATCAGATGATAGTTTGCACATATTTTCTCCCATTCTGCAGAACATCTCTTCACTCTGATGATTTTTGTTTCCTGTGAAGAAGTTTTTAGTTTGATACCATATTATTTGTCTATTTTTGCTTTCATTGTTTGTGCTTTTGAAGTCTTATCTATAAACTCTTTGCTCACACAAAATGTCCTGAAGCATTTACTCTATGTTTTCTTCTAGTAGTTTTATAGTTTTGGTTCTTACTTTTGAATTTTTAAATCATTTAAATCTAGTTATTGCGTATAGTGAGAGGTAAGGGTTTACTTTTATTCTCCTGCATATGGATATCTAGTTTTCTGAGCATCATTTATTGAACAGGTTATTCTTTTACCAATGTATGTTGCTGGTTCCTTTGTTGAAAAGCAATTAACTGTAAATACATAGATTTATTTCTGGGCTCTCTATTCTGTTCCAGTGGTTGAAGTGTCTGTTTTTATATCAGTATCATGTAGTTTTAGTTACTATAGGTTTGTAGCATATTTTGATATCAGGTGGTGTGACATCAGGATGTTCTTTTTGCTCAGGATTGCCTGGATTATTTGTGGTCATTTTGTGGTTCCATACACATTTTTGGATTTTTTGTTTTATCTTTGAAGAATTTTAATGGGTATTCTGATAGAAATTGTGTTCTGCCTGTAGATTCCTTTCAGTAGTATGGTCATATTGACAGTATCAGTTCTTCCAATTCATGAACATAGAATGTCTTTTTATTTTATGTGTGTCCTGTTAAATTTACGTCATTAGTGTTTTATAGTATTTGTTGTAGAGATTTTTAAATCTTCTTGGTTAAATTCATTCCTTGGTATTTTTGTAGCTATTACAAACGGGATTTCTTTCTTTTATAAGCTAGTTCATTATTGGTGTGGGTATAAATATATATAATTAATAATAATTTAATAATATACTTTTAATTATATATCCATATGAAAGAAACTAGAGCTAATAAATATATCCCTATAAAATGCATAAAGCAATGTTTTATTTCAGTACTTTGGCAAGAAAAGTATAAGATTAACATTGTATTTCTTTTTGTGTTGGAATGTACAAAAACTCCCATGGACTAATGTATCATGTTAAACCAGCAACAAACATATGTAGACAGCACAAACAGCTGTCTACATAAGAGGACTTCTATTAGTCACAAATAGAATAAAATATGTAGTAGACTAAAATAGTTTAAATGTATAAAATTGTATATTCATAATTATACTGATACAATTTAAAAAGCCAAAAAAACCTCATTGAACTCCCATAGAAATAAACAAGAAAATACCAGCCTTGCTCTAAAAATTTGCTTTGTACCTTTAGTGACTTTAATCAGTTTGAATATTAAAAAAATAAATATAATCTGTGAAACATATTCAGATTTGGCCAAAAACATCTCTGAAAATTATGTGTAATAAGAAGGAATAGCTCTAGTGAATATTAAAAACAATTGTTAATCTCTAATAACAAAAATATTGGTAATAAGTTATAAATATAAATTAGGTCAATGGAGTAGACTAGAGCAGTCATCCTTATAGACCTAAAATCCATTAGGAGATTTTGAATAACATAAAAGTGGCGTTTTCAATAGGCATGAGAAAGATAGCTTATTTGATAAATCATGTTTGGGAAAAAGAATATTATTTGGAGAACTATACTGTTTACCTGTATCTCACTTCTTACACTACTATAGGTTTCAGAAAGGTACAATATAAACATAATATTAAAAATAAAATAAAAACAGAAACAGAGGCCACAGTTTAGATACCCCAAGGCTATGATTACAACCTTCCATAGCCATGCAATCAAAACTAAAATCATCCTGATATCCAAAAAATGCTTTTTTCCTCATCAGCATAATTCAAAAAAATTAAACCAATAAGCTATAGGTAGATAGGTTTAAACAGTTCTATTTGACTTTAAATAAATATATGGCCAATATAGATAGCAAAACCCCATCTCTACAATAATACAAAAAACATTAGCTGGGCATGGTGGTTCATGATGATAATTCCAGCTACTCAGGAGACTGAGGCAGGAGAATGACTTGAACCTGGGAGATGGAGGTTGCAGTGAGCTGAGCTCATGCCACTGCACTCCAGCCTGGGCGACAGAGTGAGACTCTGTCAAAAGAAAAGAAAAGGAAAGGAAAGAAGAGGAGAGGAGAGGAGAGGAGAGGAGAGGAGAGGAGAGGCGAGGCGAGGAGAGAAGACAAGACTGAAAATAATTGAGCTAAATTCTAAACTCAGGAAGTTAGAAAAAAAAAAAACATAAAAACAAGCCAGACAATGTGTGTGGAAGTGAGGGATAGAATTAAGGGAGAGTAAAAGCAAAATCAATTAAACTGAAATGTTACAAAAAGAATGGCCTATAATCTAACTAACTAAATAAAGTCATATCAGCTGCATAATTAAAAAAAATAAAACTCAAGTCAAAAAAGTGAGGTATGTCTCATAGAAAAGACATATCTATCTATCTATCTATCTATCTATCTATCTATCTATCTATCCTGGCACAAGTAGAAGACCACATTAGGAAAGACAAATAAAACATAACTACAAATTTGCGTATTTAAAAGTTATAAGATAATTATACGTATGTATTAGTCTGTTCTCATGCTGCTAGTAAAGGCATACTGAGAGTGGGTAATTTATAAAGGAAAAAGATTTAATTGACTCACAGCCACATGGTTGGGGAGGCCTCAAAATCATGCTTGAAAGTGAATGAGGAGCAAAGTCATGTCTAACATGGTGGCAAGCAAGAGAGCTTGTGTAGGGGAACTCCCCTTCATAAAACCATCAGATCTCCTGAGATTTATTTACTAGCACAAGAACAGTATGAGAAAATTCCACCCCCATGATTCTATTACCTCCCACCAGGTCCCTCCCATGGCACATGGGAATTATGAGAACTACAATTCAAAATGAGATTAGGGTAGGGACACAGCCAAACCACATCAGTGCATACATTTATAATAATAAATTTCCAAATGTGAAAAAAGTGAGGTTTTTGTCAGAGAAACACATAGGACTCAAAATGTGATCCAAAATAGGTTTATGCTTTCTTGTCTTTACTGAAAATATGTCTCATATGCTTGGAATGTAGGTACTTAAACACAGAAAAAAGTCATCAAGATTACTTACTGTATAGCTATCATAAAATACAATGTCACTATTTTCATGGCATGTAAATATACAAAATACTTGAAACATTTTGTTGAGAAAGGTTGAAATTATTTTTAACAGTTTAATGGCTAAATAGTATATAGCAAAGTTTCCAAGTTCAATATGTCCTTAACCCAACATATTGATATATTAGGACCCTTAGAATCAATACTATGTAATTAGAAAGCAACCACTTTACTTAATGTCATAATTATATCTGCATTTTAGATCCAATAATGATGTTAACTATAAGAGATGATCATTTTAATATAAAAAATAGTAACAGTATTTTTTCTGCACTAGTACCTGGTGACAGGTTTGTCTAAGATCTGTGGCAATGTGTGTAGTGCACAGAAAGCTAGAAGCAACTTTTCAACTTTAAATTGCAATGGAAATGTGTATGTAATGTATTTCCTCTTCTGGATGTCTAGAAAAATAAATAAAATGTATTTACTTGAATTCACAAAATCAACAAGACTGTCTAAAATCTGGAACTTAAACTTTCATTCTTTTGACTTGCATGTTAATGTATTCTTCATTTCCCAATTCTAAATGTGTTCTAACAAAAAATAAACAAAATGTCTGGTTTATTCTGTAGTAATAGGATATGCTGTTCAAGAGCAATGAAATATTAAGAAACATAAATTTGTAATCCAGTTTCACTGATTCAGTCCTTCCACAAGAAAGAAATAACATTGTGTATGATTTTATTTGCTATATTACATTGTAGTTCAGCAACTTAGTAAAAACTCAGGCTTCCTGAACTTCCAGAAATTCAAATGTATTTAAGGAGCTTAAATGATGTATTTGTTTCTTTTTTATTATGTTGCTTTATTTTGTTTCAACCTTGTGTCTTATTTTAAGTCCAAAGGGAAAATCCACAAATTATTTTTAAAGTTATAGAAAGAAAATAAATTTCTGACAAGTTTGAAGCTTTCTGTAATTCATTTAAGTTTACCACAAGAAATACATTTTATTTCCTCAAGAAAACATTGAAATGATGTAAAAGAAAAAATAATACATTAAAAGCCTGGTTGGCGAATTCCCATGTCGTGATAAATGTTTATTTAAGGCATGATATAGTATAATAGATCAGTTAGCAGTTTAAAATTTTAGAAACATGTACTAAAGCCATGTTGGGGCTGCTATAAAAAAATTCCAGAGACTGGATGATTCGTAAAGAAAAGACGTTTACTTGGCCCATGATTTTCTAGTCTGTCTTAGCATGGCTCTACCATCTGCTTCTGGTAAAGGCCTTAGGAACCTTACAATTATGGTGGAAGGTAAAGGAAGAGCAGGCACATTACGTGGTGAGAGCAGGAGCAAGAGGGCCAGAGACTGAGAGGAACAAGCTAGGCTCTTTCAAACAGTTACTTCTCATGGGAACTCACTCATCACCAATGGTATAGCGCTAAGCCATTCATGAGGCATTTGCCTGCATGATCAAATCACCTTCTACCAAGTCCTACCTCCAACATCTGATTTAGAGGGGACAATATCCAAACTAGGTCATTGCATCCCTGCCCCCTCCTATCTCATGTTCTTTACACATTGCAAAATACAATCATCCCTTCTCAATATTTCCCAAAAGTCTAACTTGTTCCAGCATCAACTCAATCAAATGTCCCAAGTACGAAGTCCAAAGTTCAAGATCTAATGTGGAGATGAATTCCCTTTACCTATGAGTCTATGAAATCAAAACCAAGTATTTTACTTCCAAGAAACAATGGTGGTACATGCATTGGGTAAACATTTCTGTCTTAAAATAAAGAAATTGGCCAAAAGAAAGAGGCAATAGGCCCCATGCAAGTCTAAAACCTAACAGGGTAGATATTATATCTTTTTTTTTTTTTTTTTTTTTTTTTTTTGAGATGGAGTCTCTCTTGTTGCCCAGGCTGGAGTGCAGTGGCACAATCTTGACTCACTGCAATCTCTGCCTCCCAGGTTCAAGTGATTCTCCTGCATCAGCCTCCTGAGTAGCTGGGATTACAGGTACACGCCACCAGGCCTGGTTAATCTTTGTATTTTCAGTAGAGACAGTGTTTCACCATGTTGGTCGGGCTGCTCTCAAACTGCTGACCTCGTGATCCACCCGTCTTGGCCTCCCAAGGTGCTGGGTTTACAGACATGAGACACTATGCCCAGCCAGGCATTATATCTTAAAGCTCCAAAATAATTTTTGACTCCATGTCCCACATCCTGGTTTGAGGGGTGGACTCACAAAGGCTTGGACAGCCTTGTCCCTGTGACTTTTCAGGGTACAGACCTGTGGCTGCTTTCATGGGTTAGAGTTGAGCATCTGTGGCTTTTGCAGGCTCAGGATACAAGCTGCCTGTAGCTCTACCATTTTGTGGTCTGGAAGATGGCAGCCTCCTTCCCACCGCTGCACTAGGCAGTACCCCAGTGGAGATTCTATGTGAAGCCTCTAATCCCATATTTCCCCTCTGCACAGCTCTGGGTAGTTTATCTGGGGGCTGTCCACCCTTGCATTACTCTTCTGCCTGAAAACCCAGACTTTCTGATATATTATCTGAAATCTAAGGGGAAGGTGCCAAGCCCCCTTAGCTCTTGCATTCCTTGTGCCCACAGACTTAACACTACAAGAAAGTACCACCAAGGCTTACAGAAGCTTGCACTCTTGAGAGTTGTAGCCTGACCTGTATGTGGGTCCCTTTGAGTCAAGGCTGAAGTTGGTGAAGCCTCCTGGGGTGGTACAGGGTAGCAGGGCCCTGGGTCTGGCCAGTTAAGCCATTTTCTCCCTCTAGGCCTCTGGGCCTGTGACGGAAGTGGCTACCTCATAGATTTCTGGAACACATTTGAGGCCTTTTCTTCCATTGTCTTGGCTATCAGCACCTGGCTGTCTTTTAGTCATGCAAATCCCTCTAGCAAATGATTGTTCTGCCAACTTGGATTCCTCTCCTGAAAATGAACTTTTCTTTTCTATCACATGGCTAAGCTGCAAATATCCCTACCATGAATATTGTGCTTTTTATGAACTATTATGCTCTGCATTACTTTCAAATATACATTCCAATTTTAAGTATTTTCTTTGCTCCTACATCTGTGGTAAGTGGTTAGAAGCAGCCAGGCCACATCTTGAATGCTTAGTGGCTTAGAAATTACTTCTGCCAGATACTCTAAGTTATCACTCTTAAGTTCAATCTTCCACAGATTCCTAAGTCATGAATACAATGTAGCTAAGTTTTTTGCTAAGACATAACAAGGGTGATCTTTGCTTCAGTTTCCAATAAATTTCCTATTTCAATCTGATACCTTGTTAGCCTGGACTTCACTGTCCATATCACTATACATGTTTTGTTGTTGTTGTTGTTGTTGTTTTTGAGAAAGAGTTTTCCTCTGTCACCCAGGCTGGCATGCAGTGGCACAATCTCAGCTAACTGCAACCTCCACTTCCCAGGTTCAAGTGATTCCTCCCCCACCACCTCAACCTCCCAAGTAGCTGGGATTATAGGCACCCATCACCATGCCCAGCTAATTTTTTTGTATTTTTTTTAACTCCTGGCCTCAAGTGATCCACCCACTGTGGTCCCCCAAAATGCTGGGATTACAAGTGTGAGACACCAGGCCCAATCCACTGTCAACATTTTGGTCACAACTATTTAGTCTCTGAGAAGGTCCAAACATTTTCTCACCTTATGTCTTCTTCTGAGCCCTCTGGACTCTTCCCACCTCTGTCTGTTACCCAGTTCAAAAGCTGCTTCCCCATTTTAATGTATCTTTATAGCAATGCCTCACTCCTTAGTACCATATTTCTGGGTTTGACCATTTTCGCATTGCTATAAAAAATACCTGAGACTGCATAATTTATAAAGCGAAGAGGTTTAATTAGCTCATGGTTCAGCAGTCTGCACCAAAATGGCTCCAGCATCTGTTTCCGTTGAGGGTCTCAGGAATCTTACAATCACGGTGGAAGGCAAAGTGGGAGCAGGCATGTCACATAGCAAGAATGGCAAGAGAGAAGGAGTTAGAAGATGGGGCCAGAGTCTTTTAAACAATCAGCTCTCATGTGTACTCATTCATCACCAAGGGGATGGCACTAAGCCACTTGTCAGGGAACTGCCCCCAGGAGCCAATGACCTCCCACCAAGCCACACCTCCTACATTGGGGATTACATTACAACATGAGATTTGGAGGAGACAAACATCCAAACTATATTGAAATACAATATTCAATAAAAGAAAAAGCTAACATGCTAGTTGATAATCTAAATAAATAGTTGTCACATATCTTAAAAGAGTAAACCCAAAGAGAGTAAGTGAAAAAAAATTTTATATCATGCTCTTATTATTAGCATTTTATTAACAAACTGAAAAGAGCTAACCAGTTAATAGTGAATATGTAAACAGTAATTGAATCATTTGGTTTCTAACAGAAAACAATATGATCAAGGGATAAGAGAGTTAGAAATATTTCCTGAATAAATTTTAATATTCCTTCCTTATTAAGGTCTCCTCTTGGCCTTCTAACCCAAGTCATCATGAATAAAGAAGAAAATGAAGAAATAAACAATTTCATATTTGAAAAATCCACAGATTCTCCACCATTGACTTTCTGGAATCCCATCATAACTGGTTCTTTACAATGCCTTTTATTTCTGTTAATACTGGTCACTGTAAGAAGCCCTAGTTTTCCAGTTTCTGGACACCTCCCATACCCTAATCCAGTAAGATTATGCATGGTCCTTACTGTGTTTCTTTGTAATACCCTTCCCTAACTCTGGAAGCCTCATCTTTGTGCTTTTTGATACTAACATTTTATCATCCTTAAAATCTCCTATATTCCTAATCTCCTTTTTTATATTCCTTCTTCTTACTCTAACAGAAAGCAGAATATTTCCTAAGGACATTTTATGCCATAGAAGCTTCAAAAATAATGTCTGTTTTGTTTTGTTTGCTTTGTATTTCTCTGAGTCTTCATATTACTGAAGACTGGAAGGGATGGAAGGGATTGAAGGGGTGTGATATGGTTTGGTTCTGTGTCCCCACCCAAATCTCACCTTGAATTGTAATAATCCCCATGTGTCAAGGGCAGGACCAAGTGGAAATAATTGAATCATGGGGGTGGTTTCCCCCATGCTGCTCCCATGATAGTGAGTGAGTTCTCATGAGATCTAATGGCTTTATAAAGGGCTCCCCACTTCACTCAGCACTCATTCTATCTCCTGCTACCCTGTGAAGAGGTGCCTTCTGCCATGATTGTAAGTTTCCTGAGGCTTCCCCAGACATGTAGAATTGTGAGTAAATTAAAACTCCTTTCTTCTTTTTCTTTTCTTTTCTTTTCTTTTTTTTTTTTTTTTTTTTGAGACAGAGTCTCACTCTGTCGCCCAGGCTGGAGTGCAGTGGCACGATCTCTGCTCACTGCAAGGTCTGCCTCCCGGGTTCACGACATTCTCCTGCCTCAGCCTCCCAAGTAGCTGGGACTACAGGAGCCCGCCACACACCCTGCTAATTTTTTTTTTTTTTTTTGTATTTTTAGTAGAGACGCGGTTTCATCGTGTTAGCCAGGATGGTCTCTCTCTCCTGACCTCGTGATCCGCCCGCCTCTGCCTCCCAAAGTGCTGGGATTACAGGCGTGAGCCACTGTGCCTGGCTAAAACTCTTTTCTTTATAATTACTCAGTCTTGGGTATTCATAGCATCATGAGAATGGACTAATACAGTAAATTAGTACCAAGGGAGTGGGATGCTGCTAAAAGGATACCTGAAAATGTGGAAGCAACTTTGGAATTGGGTAACAGGCAGAGGTTGAAACAGTTTGGAGGGCTCAGAAGAAGAAAGGAAAACATGGGAAAGTCTGGAACTTCCTAGAGACTTGGAGGGCTCAGAAGACAGGATGATGTGGGAAAGGTTGAAACTTCCTAGAGATTTGTTGAATGGCTTTGACTAAAATGCTGATCGTGATATGCACAATGAAGTGCATGCTGAGGTGGTCTCAGATGGAGATGAAGAACTTGTTGGAAACTGGAGCAAAGGTCATCCCTGATATGCAAAGAGACTGGTGGCATCTTGCCCCTACCCTAGATATCAGTAGAACTTTGAACTTGAGAGAGATGATTTAGGGTATCTGGCAGAATACATTTCTAAGTGGCAAAACATTCAAGAGGAAGCAGAGCATAAAAGTTTGGAAAATTTGCAGTTTGACAATGTGATAGAAAAGAACTATTTACTGGGGAGAAATTTAAGGCAGCTGCAGAAATTTGCATAAGTAATGAGGAGCCAAATGCTAATTGCCAAGACAATGGGGAAAATGTCTCCAGGGCATGCCAGAGACCTTCAGGGAAGCCCCTACCATCACAGGCCTGGAGGCCTAGGAGGGAAAAGAGATTTCCTAGACCAGGTCCAGATACCCCCTGTGGTGTGCAGCCTCAGGTTTTGGTGCTGTGCTCCATGTGCTGCAGCGTGGCTAAAAGGTGCCACAGTACAACTCAGGTCATTGCTTCAGGGGATGCAAGCCTCAAGCATTGGCAGCTTCTTTTGGTGTTGAGCCTGCATGTGCACAGATGTCAAGAATTGAGGTTTGGAAACTTCTGCTTAAATTTCAGAGGATGTGTGTACATGCCTGAATGTGCAGGCAGAAGATTGCTGTGGGGGCAGAGCCCTCAGGGGGAACCTCTGCTAGGGCAGTGCAAAAGGGAAATGTGGGGTTGGAGCCCCCACACAAAGTCCCCCTGGGTAACTGCATAATGGACCTGTGAGAAGATGGCCACAATTCTCCAGACTCCAGAATGTTAGATCCACCGACAGCTTATACCATGCACCTGGAAAAGCTGCAGAAACTCAATGCCAGCCTGTGAAAGCAGCCATGAGTGGGGCTGTACCCTGCAAAACCACAAGGGAGGAGCTGCCCAAGGCCATGGGAGCCCGCCTCTTACATCAGCTTGACCTGGATGTGAGACATGGAGTCAAAGGAGATCACTTTGGAACTTTATTGATTGCCTTGTTGGATTTCAGACTTCCATGGGGGCCTGTACCCCTTTATTTTGGCCAATTTCTCCCATTTGGAATGGGTGTATTTACCCAATTCCTGTGTCCCCATATTATCTAGGAAGTGACTAATTTGCTTTTGATTTTACAGGCTCATAGGTAGTAGGGACTTGCCTCGTCTCAGATGAGACTTTGGACTTGGACTTTTGGGTTAATGCTGGAATGAATTAAGATTTTTGGGGACTGTTGGAAGGGCATGATTGTGTCTTCAAATGTGAGGACATGAGATTTGGGAGGGGTCGGGGCAGAGTGATATGGTTTGGCTCTGTTTCCCCACTCAAATCTCACCTTGAAGTGTCATAATCCCCATAGGTCAAGGATGGGACCAGGTGGAGATAATTCAGTGATGGGAGTGGTTACCCCCATGCTGTTTTCATAATGGTAAGTGAGTTCCCATGAGATCTTATGATTTTATAAGGGGCTTCCCCTTCACTCAACACTCATTCTCTCTCCTGCCACCCTGTGAAGATGTGTCTTCCACCATGACTGTAAGTTTCCTGAGGTCTTCCCAGCCAGCAAAACTGTGAGTCAAACTTCTTTTCTTTATAAATTACCCAGTCTCAGATGTTTCATAGCAGCATAAGAATGGGCTACTTTAGAGTGGTAAACATATTTTTTGCTACTCATTGAACTTTTCAATTTCTTTTCTCTACTCTTTTGTCCTTTCATGTCAACAGATTACATGAGTGTTCTCTGTTCTGAGAATTTGATAGAGGGCAAGGCAAATAACATTTTTTTCACCATGGAGAATAGTCTTTATTCAAAATATACTGATAATAAAGTTGAGTAAATAGACAATAATAAATGGCTATGTATTTTAACAATGTATTATTGGATCTCAGTGGATAAAATAGTTGTGATATATTTTGTTGATGAAAACTTACTCTATTCAAAGAGAGTTTCAACCACATATTTAATATTAGTTGGGATATAGTCACAATTTACATAAATCAATAACTCTACTAACATAAAAACATACAAAACCATGTGAAAAAGGGTGATATCGGATATGTAAAAATAGAGATTATAAAAAAAAAATGAAACATTGAGAGGAAAATATATTAAGAAGTTAGGCTTTTAGATTTCTTTTTTGATGAATTTCGTATATAACATCACCGGACCCTTATTAAACTATATATAATATAAAATATCCAGAATGTAATTCCACTTTTAAAAAAATGACAACATTTCCAAATGGAAGAAAAACATTACACAAAGAGATGAGACTGTTTCTATGCATATACGATTTGAAATAACCTTAAAGTATTAGTTTTTGGAGGTTTTTTGTTTTAATTGTTCCTAGAGAGATTAAACATGAATGAAAGACTACTTCCAACATGGCATAGAAGACTATGAAAGGGAAATCCTAGAGAATTATTTGGAAAATATGAAGTGTTTTAAAATTTTTAATTAATAATCACTTTAACAGTTATAGGAGTTGTTTATCAGTAAACTGATCACTGTTTTGTAGGGCAGAATACTTCCCTATAATGTATACAGAAATAGAGTGCATAGATGTAAAGATTCACTGATGTCATTATTTTCAAGTCATTTGAAGAGCAGGGTTAATGTGTCTATGTAAACTATACCAGTGTATATGACATCGTTTGGATCTGTGTCCCCTCCCAAATCTCAGGTTGAATTGTAATCCTCAATGTTGGAGGTGGGGCTTGGTGAGAAGTGATTGGATCATAGAGCTGTTCCTCATGAAAGGTTTAGCACCACCTCCTTGGTGCTGTTCTTATGATGGTGAGTTCTCACGAGATCCGGTTGTTTAAAAGTGTGTAGTAGCTCTCCGCTTCCTGCTCTCTCTCGTTGCTGTGGCCATGGGATGCCTTGCTGCCCCTTTGCCTTCTGCCATAGTTGGAGGCTTCCTGAGGCCTCCCTAGAAGCAGAAACCACTACACTTCCTGTACAGCCTGCAGAATCATGAGCCAGTTAAACCTCTCTCTTAAAATAAATTACCCAGTCTCAGGTATTACTTTATAATAGGGCGAGAATGGACTAATACAGTATGTGAGTATAAATGTGTATGTATATTAGCATAAGAAAGCACTTAGATAAAGTTATTTGAACTAAAAATAATAAGGCCATTAAGACATTTATATTTTTCTTGACTTCATTTATTTTTATGTTTATGTAAATAGTACGGTTCCTTACATTGATAAGGCAAAAATAATACTGCAAAAAAAAATTTATAGAAGAAGCTTGGCTGGGCATGGTGGCTAATGCCTGTAAACCCAGCACTTTGGGAGGCCGAAGTGGGCAGATCACCTGAGGTCAGGAGTTTGAGACCAGCCTGGTCAACATAGCGAAACCCTGTGTCTACTAAAAATACAAAAATTGGCCAGGCATGGAGGTGTGTGCCTGTAGTCCCAGCTACTTGGGGTGGCTGGGGCAGGAGAGTCACTTAAACCCAGGAGGAGGAAGTTGCAGTGAGCCGAGATCTCGCCGCTGCACTCCAGCCTGGGCAACAAAGTGAGACTCTGTTTCAAAAAAAAAATAAAAATAAAAATAAAAAGATGCTTGCTATAATTTCCCTAGTTTTGTAAGAATTAGATCGACAAGACTTTAAACACTTTCCTTCTAGAAAAATGTCTTTATATTTTGTAAGTTTGAAATGGTTACCTGAGATGCACTTTATTGTTCTAACATATACCTTTCTCATAGGTGAATTTTAAGCAATTATACATAAAATATAGCAGAAATGCAAAATAGTACAGATGTTTCCTAACTTAGATAGTTCTGTGTGTATGTTTCCACTTTTATTACGTTCCTTTTCATTAAGAAAACTTAACCTCAATGCCCTAAAACTAGAACCCTGTTGCCTAACTGAAACTTCCCTGAGATCATGCTGAATAAATTGGTAAGTGAGGAAAATATAGACATCAATGGTTCCATAGATATTTAACTTTCCATAGCATTAATGTTATATAGTATTCAGTCATTCCTGCAAACTTAATAACAATATTTTTTAATTATATGGTTCTGAACTTGAATGCCATTTGAAGATCCTTGGAACAATGAAATATCCCTATATTTGCTATTGAGTAAAAATACAAATGCTTGCCAAACTTCACTAAATATATACATGAAGAATTGCAACCTTTCCAACCACGCATAAAAATTCTTCAAAAGACAATATAAAAAGTAGGTTATATACTGGGTGTTTGTTTTTAGAATACTTAATGTTTGTAAAATACTTAAATGTTCGTAAAGCAAAACAAAACTATGTGGTAAAAAACACATGATGGTTAAATTATCCACCTTGATATTATTACTGAATAAATTGTGTTTTTAGAATAAGAATGTCAAATTAAGTGTTGTGTTTCCTTGCAGAAACAAAAATTCAACCTTCAAAGATGGAATATGCTCTCATGCTTAGCAAACAATTTCAACTGGATGAGGGTCAGCTATGTATTCTAGCTGATACAAGTTGGAGTCTAAAAAGGGAAAAGTCAGCGAAATTAGGCAACCTTTTTTTCTTAACAATATTAAACAACATTTTATATATACTAGTTTTCTCCAATTTTAATATTGTCATTCATTTTTTAGCTTATGATATTTGATAAATATTTACATCTATTTTAACAAAACCTGGTTTGTCCAACTAGTATAGTACAATTACTTTATATTTTATCTTTTTTACTATATCTTCTATTGTCATTTAATTAGAAAAAATCTTAGATTTATAAATGTCCATTGCTTTATTTATAGTTAAAATAGCCACAGTTCATTTACAATTTATAAAGAGAAATTTTACATTAACTATGTTAAAATTCAATGACTATTTCCTTTTTTTATCTGAGAGTCACAGATAAAAAGTATTTAAGAAAATAGCATAATAATTGATTGTCTATTTGTTTTGATGACTTTCACATAATAGTTTTCACTCAGATATTTTTTCACATGATCATTAATCTTTAACATTTTAATCTTCATAACTGAAGCTTCCATATGTCTACTTATTATTATGTTTAATGTTGACTCATTAAACTGTAAAATTGGAATGTATGCATATATGTATTTAATTTTATACTTTTAAATTACAAAAGTACTGTATGTTTGTTGTAGTCATTCAAAAGATAAAGAGATGTATAAAGGTCATATACTAGCAGTGCCAATAGCTCCTCTAACTTCCAGTGCTCTCCTGTCAAGTTTACTAAAATTAACTTTTTGCTATCTATCATTTTCTGTACTTATACAAGCAAATGTTAGTTCAACAAGCATAATATTTCTGAAATATTTTATATTTTAAGTTTTTTAAAGCCAATATCTTTCTTGCACCCTTACTTACTTACCCAAGGGATTACAGTGAAGTGAAAGGAAAATAGGACATAAAGTTTCACCTAGACAGAAAATAACAGAAAAATCAATATTTTCTGATATTGAGGAATTATAAATTTAATTCATTTTTAAAGGAACCATCATTGGGTTTCATTGATTTTCTGTATTGCTTTTGCTTGTTTTCTAGTTCATCGATCTATGCCCTTTTTTAATATATTTTTTTTTTGGTTTAATTTGAGATTCAGTTTTCTAATTTTTCAAGGTGGAAGTTTAGACCACTGGTTTTTAATACTTTTATTATTATGCTTTTCTAATATAGGCATTTAAAGCTAGAAAATTCCTAATAAGTGCTGTTTTAGCTGTATTCCACAAATTTTAAATACATTTTATTATGATTTTGTCATTTCAAAAAACTTCTTAATTTATTTTTTTGATTTATTCTTCCACCCAGAGGTTATTTAAAGTTATGTTCTTTAATTTTCAAATAATTGGAATTTTTCTTTTTATATTATATTTAATTTCTAATTTATTTCATTTTGGCAAAATAATAGACTCTTTCAGATTTTAATCTTTTTACATTTATTGAGCCTTGTTTCATTGCCAGTATATGATCTATACTAATAAAACAAAACATGTGTACTTAAAAATAATATATACCGTACTTACCAGATGTATGCTATTTAAATATCAACTAAATAAAAGTAACTATAGTGTTGATCTGATCATAAAAGTGTCTATTTCTACATTCCACTGATTTTGTGTTTGTGTCTCCACATATAATAGTGAATTTTTCTATTTCGTCTTGCAGTTCTACCAGTTTGATCTTAGGTGTTTTGACACATTTTTCTTAGGTGCATACACATTGAGGATTATCATGTCTTCTTGGAAGATTGCTCTCTTTATGTAATGCCCCACATTATTGCTGATAATTTTCTATGCACTGAAGCCTGCTTTGTTATTATAACTACTCCATATTTTCTGTGAACATTTTAGCATTGTATATAATTCTCAGTTTTTTAACTTTCAATTTATCTGTTTTCATAGAGATTCCTTGTAGACAATATACATGCAGGTCATTTTTTCTTTATTAAATCTGACATTTTCTGTTCTTTAAATGGTGCATTTAGACCTTTAACATTTAAAGTAATTATTGATATAGTTGAATTATCTATGTTTTCTATTTATTGTCCATTTATGTATGTATTTAATTTTTCATTTATTTTCTGCCTTCTCTTGTTTTAACTGAGCATTTTATGGACTTTTCTTTTCTCTGTTAGTATACCAACTTATAATTGTCTTTTATTTCAAATGGTTGCTCTGCTTAGACTAGTTTTTTGCTAAGGTTTTTATATGTCAAAAAATATTTTGTTTTTCTTCACTAAGGATAGTCTTAATAGCTTAATAGACATTTTTAAATCCTTGTCTGTTACTTTAATACGTTGTTCATCTTAAGGTCAGAATTCACTGTGATTTTTTTCTGTTTGTTTTGTTTTGAGACAAGGTCTCACTCTGTCAAGTAGGCTGGAGTATAGTGGCTCAACCATAGCTTACTGCAGCCACTGTAGCCTCGACCTCCTGGGCTGAAGCAATCCTCCTACCTCAGCCTCCTGAGTAGCTGGGAATACATGTGTGTGCCACCGTGCCTAGCTAATTTATGATTTTATTTTGTAGAGACAGGATCTCACTATGTTGCCCAAACTGTGATTTTATTTTCTTTAAGACAGTGTGCTGTTTTCTTGGTTTTTCATGTATTGGGTAATATGATATCACAGATGTTAAGTTGTCTAGTTTCTGGATTTATTTGTTATCATCATTATTTTTATTTACTATTATTATTATTATTATTATTTGTGAAGGAATCTTGGTCTGTTGCCCAGGCTGGAGTGCAGTGGCGCGATCTCGGATCACTGCAGCTTCCGCCTCCCGGGTTCACGCCATTCTCCTGCCTCAGTCTCCCAAGTAGCTGGGACTACAGGCACCCGCCACCACGCCAGGCTAATTTTTTGTATTTTTTAGTAGAGACAGGGTTTCACCATATTAGCCAGGATGGTCTCGATCTCCTGACCTTGTGATCCGCCCGCCTCAGCCTCTCAGAGTGCTGGGATTACAGGCATGAGTAATCGCGTCCGGCTATTTTTATTTTTTTAATTATGTTTCTCTAATGAATATTCTGTTTCTTGTTTAGTAGGTTGGCTCTTTTTTTATTTGCTTCATGAGGTTCACATGCTGATTCTTATCCAGTACTTCCAAATCCCTTCAAATTTGTCTTTATGTTTTTATTTAGGTTTATTAGAGTCTGGTCTGCACGTTAATGTTTCAATTGCCTTAATAGAGATGTGAGTAAACCATGCTTAGGGATCCCCTTTATGGCTTTTTACCAAAATTCCTCCACTCTTTTAGGCTTCCTCAGATTCACATGTTCCCTTCGCAGTGGAACACAATAGACTGTAATTAGTCCTAGGCCCTGGAGGCACGAACTGAGTTCTCTATCTGCCCTCATCCATGGTACATCCGCTATTTGAGTCTTTCTGCCTCTTTTCACTCTCAATAACTCAGGTAGTTGCTTTTCTAAATTATTTCTAGGATTTTGTTGACAAAAAGAGTCAAACTCAATAAAATATTTGAAGATATTTATTTTGAGCCAAATGTGAGTGACCAATGGCTTATGACACAGCCTTCAGGAGACCTTAAGAACATGTGTCCAAGGTGGCCAGGCTACATCTTAGTTTTAAACATTTTGGAGAGACATAAGACATCAATCAATGCATGTTAAGACATACATTGGTTTGGTCTGGAAAGGTGGGACAACTGAAAACGGGATTTCAGGTCATAGGTGGATTCAAATATTTTCTGATTGGCAATTGGTTGAAGGAATTATTATCTAAAGACCTGGAATCAATAGAAAAGAGTGTCTGGGTTATGATAAGCCGCTATGGGGACCAAGGTTTTATCATGCAGATGAAGCCTCCAGATAGTAGACATCAGTAAGAATAAATTGTAAATGTTTGTTATCAGACTTAAAGAGTCTGCTCTATCAGTCTCTGTGTTGATGTTAATTCTGGTCAGATGTGACTGAATTCCAAAAGGGAGGAGGGCACACTGAGGCATGTCCCAACCCCTATTCATCATGGCCTAAACTGGTTTTTCAGGTTGACTTTGGAATGCATTGACCAAGAAGAGGGGTCCATTGAGATCATTGAGGGGCTTAAATTTTATTATTAGTTTACAGTTTGATAGTTCTATGCAGTGTGACATGGTAAGGTTCTAGTCCATCATATCTGAATGCAGAATATGTGGTCACCTAATTTTTGACAAAAGATCCACACACATCAAATGAGAAAAGCCTAAAAGTTTTACTAAATGATGAAGAATAAATAGACTTTCTGTGTGGGGAAAAAAAAAAAAACAAAAAAACCTTGACCCAAAGAAAATATTTCAAAATTCTATATTAGATAAAGAAACCTGGTATCTAAAATGTAAAACAAAACATTATAACTTTCTAAGAAGCTAGGCAATAAAAAAATGGAGAAAATTGTTGAGACATGAAAGTTGTTTAGCTTGATTGTTCATCACAAATATGCAACTAACAACCATAATATATACTACTACACACAAACTAAAAAGGCTAAATTTAATAAGATTTATAATCTGAAGTGATAATAAGAATGTGGAGCTACTAATTTCACATATTACTTCTAGAAATGCACAATGTCACAACTTATTTGTAGAATTGTGTATCAGCTTTGTATAAAGTTAAGTACACACCTACTATAGTGCCCAGCAATTACACTTTTAATTAAAATAAATGAAAATATATATCATCAAAAGACTAAAATAACTGCTCTCAACAAACATTTCATAGTAACTAAAAATATAAATAACTGCGATATACATGAATAGGTGAATACATCAGTGAATCTGGGTATAGTCACACAATAAAGTAATTTTCAACAATATAACAAAATATTGATATACACAAACAACCTAGATAAGCTTTCAAATTATTATGTTGAACAGTAGAACCAGACAAAAGAAAATCTATGGTGTTTTATTTCATTAATATGTAGTTCCTTTTTTTTTTGAGATGGAGTCTCACTGTCGCCCAGGCTGGAGTGCAGTGACACAATCTCCACTCACTACAACCTCTGCCTCCTGGGTTCAAGTGATTCTACTGCCTCAGCCTCCCGAGTAGCTGGGACTGCAGGTACATGCCACCACGCCTGGCTAATTTTTTGTACGTTTAGTAGAGATGGGGTTTCATCATGTTAGCCAGGATGGTCTTGATCTCTTGACCTTGTGATCCACCTGCATCAGCCACCCAAAGTACTGGGATTATAGTCATGAGCCACTGAGCCCGGGCTAATATGGAGTTCTAGAAGATATAAAACAAAACTGTAGTGAAAGAAAGATTTGTGTTTTCAAGAAGCCATTGATTTCATTCAACTTTATGCATCACATATCAAAAATTTAATGTTATGTTAAACTTTTATTAGATCAATTTCAGTTACAATTTCCCTGTGAGGCTGGGCACGTTGGCTCACGCCTATAATCCCAGCACTTTGGGAGGCCAAGGCAGGCAGCTCATGAAGTCAGGAGTTTGAGAACAGCCTGGCCAACATGGTGAAACCCCGTCTCTACAAAAATACAAAAATTAGCCAGGAGTGGTGGCAGGCACCTGTAATCTCAGCTACTCGGGGGACTGAGGTAGGAGAATCGCTTGAGCCTGGGAGGCAGAGGTTGCAATGAGCTGAGACTGTGCCATTGCACTCCAGCCCGGGTGACAGAGCGAGATTCCATCTCAAAAAAAAAAAAAAAAAAACGAAAAAACAAAAACAAAAAATAAAACAATTCCTGTGAAAATTGTATCCAGAGTTATATAAATGCTTATTGACCAAAGTATCAGTTTCTACTATGTGACTAGATAATTGAGAAGTGGATGTACTAAGTAACTTGTAATAGTTTCTCCAAAAATAAGGCTGTGTAGCAAATAGAATCTGCAGGTTTGGGGACCAGGCATGGTAGCTCATGCCTGTAATCCCAGCAATTTGGGAGGCTGAGGTGGGTGGATCATTTGAGGTCAGGAGTTCGAGAAGTCCAGCCTGGGCAACATGGTGAAACCCATTCTCTTTGCATTTTGTAAAAATAGAAAAATTAGCCAACTGTGGTGGTGTGCACCTGTAGTCCCAGCTGCTCAGGAGGCTGAGGCAGGAGAATCACTTGAACCTGGCAGAGGTTGCAATGAGCTGAGATCATGCCCCTGCACTCCAGCCTGGGCAACAGAGTGAGACCCTTTCTCAAAAACAAACAGACAAAAAAGAATCTGGACATTTTAAGATGAGATTCTTCTTTCATATTATTTTTTCTTTTTTTCACATATGAAATGAGCAACATTCATTGCCCTTAGGGACAGTTCAGGTAGAGCCAAGAATAAAAAGCCATTGCTCAGCAATGCTTTTAAGATAGAGATTCTAAAGTCAATGATAGAGAAAACAGTCTAAAGGTCAGTGCTCTTTTAATTTTCAGAGCCAAATTCTTGGGACAAAATCTATTCTGAAATTTTACAATGTTTTTGCTGATTAGTATCTATCATCTAATATTTAATCACCCTTGTATTCCTCAAATACATTCTACTAGTAAGGTCCAGTGGAAAACTCCCCCTTCACTCTCTAAAGGTTCACTAAGAATCAACTGAGAAAAGGTAGTCTAATAGGAGAGAAGACTTAAAGTGTATTAGTGTACATGGCAGAAGAGGGGAATCACGGAGTGATTACCTTATCACCGAGTGGCACACAGATGCTTGTATGCCATTCTTCTTAGGGAACAGGAAGACGGGGAAGTATGGATGATTTTTAAGAGGGCAGCAATTTTTTTTTTTTTAAGGAAAATCCAATGGACTTGAAGAAAATACAATAACCTGGCAGAAACTCTGTTGGGCCCATACAACAAACAATGGTTTATGACGAAAGTCTGTGCAGGTGTTTTGAGAGCCTTCAGTTTTTCTTCCAGTGATATGAGTTCAGTTAATGAAACTCAGAGAATGGACCAGAGGTAATTGTTTTCTTCTTTGGAAATCTGCACTATAGGCAGAAAATAGAATTTCAGAGACTAACTTTATCCTGTGCTTTGGGAGTGATGGAAGATGGGTGGTGCGGAGCGGTGTGGAAAGTCAGAGACACCTTGAAACTTCTGCTTCAGCATGTCAAAGCATCATATTACTTTGAGGTATCAGCTTCTGAGACCCAGCATTATATTGCTGGATTACATCTACTATGTAGTTTAAAAAGTTTACATCTATATTGATAAGTGAAATTGGTCTATAGCTTTATTTCTGTACTATATTAAATTTTTAGTGTTGAAGTTATTGTGACCACATGCACTATAGTAGAGAATTACTTGTCATTTTCTACCATCTCATAATATAGTAACCATTTCAATAACCTATCGTTTTAAAGATTAGATAGATATCAATAGTTAAAGTTAACATTACCACAGCACAGATTAGAAAGTTGATTTATAATTTTCTATTGAAAAAGGAACCACTAAAAGATGTATTGTAGGTAATGTTAACTTTAACTATTGATATTTTTCTAGGAAATCATTCTTTTGTTAAAGGTGTCCACATTTATTTTCATAGATCTGCATATATCAAATTCTTGAAAATGTTAAATTACTAGCTATGATTCTCACCTTATCTCATTTATATAATTAGCTATTTTAGCTCTTTTTTCCTCATAAATAATTTATCTATTTTACTAAACTATAAAAAAGAGAAAATTACTCCCACATATACATCCAATTCATTATATTTATTTATTTACTGTTTTATTAATTTAATATTATCTGTTATGTTAACTAATTCCTTTTTCTTACTTTCTTTTGGTTAATTTTGTCATTTTTTTCTAATTTCTCTAGAGTAGCAAACTCTTTTTTTTTGGTTTTGCTTGTAATTAAAACATTTAAAGTTTTAATTTTTTCTTTGAGAATCATATTTCATAAGTTTGGGTATAAGATGTTTTTATCAATTCGTACTATATATATTTTTATATTTGACTTTTGACATTCTCCTTTATTGAAATTTTATAAGGATGTTTCAAATATCCACAGAGTTAATGCTTTTTGTTTATACTTTTTATTTTTTTATTATTGTTTTCTAATTGCATTGGATTATTATCATATATTGTAAGAATTTTATAATTTTCAGTTATATATCTATATATAATTTTCAAATATACACATTGTATATTTTCACATATACATTATTTATTGCCAAGTATATGATTGATATTTCCACCAAATATTGCATGGATAGAAAAAAATAATATATCTAAATTAAGGTTGCAATTTAGTTTTGTTTTACAATTATTTTCTATGATGTTTGGGGTACACCAGACATGTGAAGGAGTTAGAAAAATATGTCCCCACTAGTTTACATAGCGTTGCAGTAACATATCTTTATGGATTAAGATTCATGATAATATAGGACAAAGCACTCTGTACTCCAGCATGAGTTGGATCTCAATCCCCATATATGTTTGCAGCCAGTAACTTATGTAGTGAACACTATGTACAACCAGAAATGATAGCCCTACCTGACTTATATTTTCAACTTATGATTTAACAAAAATGGCTCCTTTTATCATAATGTAATATCTCATGTCTAAGATAAATATTTTCACTCGTGCTTTCTTTTTCTCTGCATTTTAGGTAGTAATTTATGACATTTATTTTCAAACTTCTTTTAAAATGTATTTTACTCTTTTCATTATTCTTTTAGGTTCAGAATACATGTGCAGGTTTTTTACACAAATAAATTGTATATTGTGGAAATCTGATGAACAGATTATTCCGTCACCCAGATAATATACATGTACCAGATAGGTAGTTTTTCAATCCTCACCTTCCAGCCACCCTCCACCCTCAAGTAGCTCCTGATTTCTATAGTTTCCTTCTTTTTGTCCATGTATACTCAAAGTTTAGCTCCCACTTACAAATAAGAGCATGCAATATTTGATTTTCAATCCTGCATTCGTTCACTTAGGATAATGGCCTCAGCTCCATCCATGTTGTTTCAAAGGACATGATCTCAGTCTTTTTATGGCTATGCAGTATTCTATAGTGTACATATACCATATTTTCTTTATCCAGTCTACCACTGTTGGGCATTTAGGTTGATTCCATGTCTTTGCTATTGTTAGTACTGAAGCAGAAGTTAAAAGGGGAAAAAACAATTTTTCTTCCTTTCCTTTGTATGAGCAGCTTACCCCTTTAATCCCTCCCCTCTCCATGCCATTGCATCCTGCTCTGCAAGTTTTTTATGAGTTTATAGATTCCTGTTTTCTGTAACTAGTGTCTGTAGCCCCACGGAGGTCATGAGACATGCTTGAGCAAGCTTAGACTGCAGCCATCTGGGCACCACTGAGGAAGACATGAGATATGATTGTGCAGGCATCTTGAGCAAGCCTAGATAATAGCCACGTGGCCTGCATAGCAAGAGTCACATGAAAGCCTGACTTATGAGCTTGTCACTGTTTGTTAAACTGTTTTTGTTCTACCTGCTTTCGTGCCACTGCATTTCACACCACAGATGCATGAATAAAAGTCAAGCCCTGTATTTGTCCAGGGCTCAGCCTTTTGGGTACAAACCCACGGAGCCAGTGCACCTAAATAAAATCCTCCTGTTCCACCCTATTCGTCTTTCTGGTCTCCTGATTCCTGCAACATTTTGGCAAGCCAACCAGGAGTTGGAGACGACAGGTTTTGCTGTCTCCTTTGCCTGTGGGTCTGAGGTCCTAAGCCGGGGGAGACCCATGACCTCAGGTGCCATCGTGGGAACTTAACCTGGAGAAGGGATTGGTTCTCCTGTGACCTGGTGCCCCTCCCAGTCAGCACAATGGAATGTAAGGGGCTTCAGGATGATTCCAGGGACAGCACACTACAGGACCATGGTAAGGTTTGGGGCCCAAGGCAGGACCCGTTCCATAAGTACAGAAGGGGAACCTGATCACCTTCTGGGGGTGTGTCAAGTATTCTGACCTAGAGTGCAAGAGTGACTCGCAAAGTCGGATGAAACTTGCACCCAGGGTGTACTGAGTAGTCTGACCCAGGACACCAGAGTGGTCCAAAGAGTTGGATGAAACCTACACCCCAACTAGCGAAGAGGACCTGGGAGCGGGGAAGCATGTGAATGCGTGTGAAAGAGGTGGTTCCAAAAGGAACCAATGTGGGGAGTGACATGCGTGGGGCCGTAGGTCTCTTAGCATAGACTGTACGCCCCGAGTGAATTGTGGGACTGACCGGGACTAGTGGCAATTCACATATGGCTTAGGGAGGTGACCCACAATTTAGTAATTGTAGGGGTTAAAACAGAGCCTCCAATGCTAAGCAGCATCTGAAATACTCCCGCGAGAGGGATGGTCGAATCTGTCTGAAGCGAAAGTGAGAGTGAGTGAATTGCACCATAACTGGGAGGAAATGGGAGGGAAGTCGTCAAAACCCACCCCATTAGAATGTATGTTAGAGAACTTTAAGAAAGGTTATAAGGGGACTATGGGATCAAGTTAACCCCCAGAGGTTGAGAACTCTCTGTGAAGTAGAATGGCCCTCTTTTAGTGTCGAATGACTGGCCGAAGGAACTATAGATAGGAAAACAATTGGCTGTGTATTTAAGGTGGCGACTGGGGTCAGAGGAGAGCCAGGGCATCCAGATCAATTTCCATATATTGACTCATGGCTAAATATAATCCAAACTCGACCTGTGTGGCTGCAGCTCTTCCTGGCAGTGTATTGCGAAACGCTCATAGCCCGAGCTGAGCCTATGCTGAACGAAGGATCAACTTTGCTGGGAGCTTTGGAGAGAAAGAAAAAGCCACAGGAGAGTCAGGAGAAACCAGTTTTGTAGGAACTACCAGAGGAGACAGAGATCTCTCCACCTTACACTCCAATCTACCCCCCTTTACCGAGCCTGGCCCCTGAGGAGTTAAGCTCAGATGGTGATAAGTCTGAGGCTTCACCCCAAAGGGATGAGTCCTAACTACTGCCTCTGAAATGCAGGGAGGGAAGTCAAAGTGACCAAGCAGGCCTCCTCCAGTCTGCCAGCTCCCATGCCTTACAAATGCCCCTCTGGGAAACTCAAGGACCCATCTATTATGATGAACAGGGCCAGATCCAAGGAGGGCAATGGACCTTCCTCTACCAGCCTTTCTCAACCACTGACCACCTTAACTGGAAACACCGTATTCCCTCCTACACTGAGAAGCCCCAGGCCCTCATAGACCTGATGCAGTCTATTTTTCAAACACTTAATCCAACCTGGCCAGATTGCAAGCAACTCCTCCTGTTGCTGTTAAATACCGAGGAACTTCGGAGGGTGACCCAAGTAGCCCTCCACTGTCTAAAAAACAATGCACCAGAAGGCACATTTAATGTCCAGACATACATTCAGGACCAGTTCCCAGAAGCAGATCCACACTGGGACCGATATGAGGCAGCCCAACTATAGCAACTGCAGAGGTACTGAGAGGCACTCCTGCAAGGTTTGAGAGAAGGCAGGAAAAAGGCACTCAATATGGGAAAGATTTTGGAGGTGCTTCAGAGAGCAGATGAAAGCCCTCGCCAGTTTTATGACTCTGTGAGACATTCTGGCTATTCATACCGTTTGACCCCGAGGCTAATGATAACCAATGCATGGTGAACACGGTGTTTGTAGGACAAGCCCCGGGAGACATTAGGCAGAAACTACAAAATCTGGAAGGTTTTGCAGGCATGAATGCCAGCTTTTGGAAGTAGCCACAAAAGTGTATGTTAACCGCTATCAGGAGGCAAAAAGGGAAGCTGATCGGAGACTTAGGAAGAAAGCTGATTTGCTGGTGGCAGAACTCAAGGAGAGGACAGCGAGTGTCACAAGAGGATGTGGACGTGGGTGCAGACAAGGAAGGGGTCAAATCGGGAAAAGACCTGAGAATGAGGCAAGACTAGAGAGGGACCAGTGTGTGCAGTGCAAGAGGAAGGGACACTGGAAGAATTAATGTCCAGAGGGCAATGAGGGAAAGGACGAAAGCCATAGGGCTAGAAGACTGCTAACCAAAGGAGGCTGCATTCAGAAGGAGCGAGACACTGACCTTATCCGGCTGGCAGGAACTGAAGGGTATGAAGATTAGGCAAGACCGGGCTCCATCTCCTTAGGCCCCCAGGAGCCCATGGTCACGGTGGAAGTAGTGGGTCAACTGATGAACTTTATGGTAGACACTGGGGCTGAACAGTCGGCAGTGACAAGGCCTGTGGGGCCACTATCCAAAAATTATACAACTATCATTGAGGCTACAGGGGTCCCAGAGAAAAGGCCACTCTGCTGGCCCCGGATATGCGTCATAAGGGGACGATAGGTCCAGCATGAATTCCTATACCTCCCGAACTGCCCAGTTCTCCTACCAGGAAGAGGCTTACTAGAAAACTGCAAGCCCAGATTGCTTTCAGGCCGCAGGGGAATATGATTTTAAGCCTGCCCCACCCAGAAGCAATGGTGTTAACCCTTACCGTCCCAAAGGCAGAGGAATGGAGACTGTACACAGAAGGACTGCTAAAGCCAGAGCTAGATGAGCTATATGGGTTGACTAGTAAAATTCCTGCAGTGTGGGCTGAAGATAAGCCCCCTGGACTGTCTGGAACCAGGCACCAGTGATAGCAGAACTAAAACCGGGGGTAACTCCGATTTGAGTTTCTTAATACCCACTTTCCCAAGAAGCCGTACAGGGCAGTCAAGGGCGTTTGAAGCAGGTATTGGAACACGGGATCTTGGCCCAATGCCCGTCACCATGGAACACTCCACTTTTGCCAGTGCAGAAACGAGGGACTAATGAATACAGACTGGCGCAGAACTTGTGTGCTGTAAACCAGGGTACAGTGGCCATCCACCCAGTAGTAACAAACCCGTATACTTTAATGGGACTCATTCTCACAAATGCTGCTTAGTTTATTTGCCTAGACTTAAAAGATGCCTTTTTCTTTCCTTGCCTAGCACCAAGTAGTCAACCTCTCTTTGCATTTCATAGGATGATTCAGTCACGGACACAGGGCTGCAGCTCACCTGGACTAGGCTCCCACAAGAATTCAAAAACTCTCCCACAATTTTTGGGAAAGTGCTGGCCTCAGAACTCAAGGCCTACAGCCTGCCAAATAATAACCATGCCTTGCTTGACAATGTAGACTATCTTTTAGCAGCCCCAACCCGTGAGGACTGTTACCAACGAATCCAAGACTTCCTCTACCTAGTATGGAAAGCTGGTTATAAAGTATCCAGGAAGAAAGCCCAATTTGCCAGGAAAGGGTTAAATATATAGGCTTCATAGTGAGTCAAGGGGAACGCTGGCTGGCAATGAACGAAAACAGGCTGTGCACTCCCAACCCCAACCACTCACTCGGCTCCAAATAATAGAATTTTGGGAGGCAGCAGGGTTCTGTCATATCTGGATCCCAAACTTCTCACTCATGGCTAAGCCCTTATGTGAAGCCACAAAAGGCAGGAAAGTGAGCCCCTCCTCTGGGAAACTGACCAAGAAAAGGCGTTTAAACAGATCAAGGAAGCTCTAACTTAGGCCCCGGCCTTAGGACTGCCAGATATAACTAAGCCTTTTTTTCTGTATGTTCATGAACGAAAGGGAATACGGGTCCTGACTCAAGTCCTAGGATCTTGGCACTGCCTGGTAGCCTACTTATCCAAACAGCTGAACTCTGTAGCTTGGGAATGGCCCCCCTGCCTTAGGGCACTAGCTGTCACTGCCCTGCTAACCCAAGATACTGACAAATTGACTTTGGGACAACAGTTGACTATCTGCACTCAGTTATAATTCTAATGGACCAGAGAGGGCACCATTGGCTATCAAATCCAAGAATGACTCAGAATCAGGAGCTCCTATGCGAAAATCCCCACATAACTTTGGAAACAGTAAACACGGGTAACCCGGCCACCTTGCTCCCAATCAAAACGGGAGTTCCCCTTCATGACTGTGTGGAAACAGTAGAAGAGATATTCTGAAGTGGGGGAGATCTCACAGATCGCCACTTGGAGACCCAGGTGTTGAATACTTCACAGATCGCAGCAGTTTCATATTGGAAGAGGTCGGACAGGCAGGGTATCCAGTGGTAACATTGGACTCAGTGGTGGAGGTCCAGCCCCTGCCCACCGAAATGTTGGCCCAGAAGGCAGAGCTAATAGCCCTAACGAGAGCTCTTTTGCTAGTGAGAAACAAAAGGGTTAACATTTATACTGACTCCAAGTATGCCTTTGCCACATTGCATGTACATGGAGCTGTATATAAGGAGAGAGGACTTTTAACTGCTGGGGGAAAAGAAATAAAGCACAAAGAGGAAATTCTACAGCTCTTAGTAGCTGTGTGGGCCCTGAAGAAGGTAGCTGTTATGCACTGTAGAGGGCATCAGAGGTCAAGGACACTAGAGGCCAAGGGAAACGGAAAGGCAGACAGGGAAGCAAGACGGGCAGCAATGACTATTGCATACTCTAGAAAGGAAGCCCTGGTTACCCCTCTCCTCCCGGAGCCTCCCATCCCAGAGATTCCCAGTTACTCTCCAAGTGAGAAGGCCTGGTTTGCCCAAGAATCTGGAAAATATATTGAGGGAGGATGGTACAAATTCTCTGATGGGAGACTAGCCGTTCCTGAAATGTTGGTCCCTAAATTCGTAAGGCAATTCCACCAAGGAACTCACATGGGGAAAATGGCACTAGAAACACTACTGGGATGCCACTTCTATGTGCCACAGCTCACTGCCGTCATCCAAGCCATTTGCAAACAATGCCTAACTTGTGCGCAGAACAACCCACGACAGGAGCCCACCAGGCCCCCGGGGATTCAGGAAATAGGGGCCGCACCCTGTGACAACCTGCTTATGGACTTCACCAAGTTGCCCCGAGTGGGGGACTATTGGTACCTGGTGGTGCTCATTTTCACCTTCTCGGGATGGGTGAAGGCTTTCCCCACCCAAACAGAGAAAGCATGAAAGGTGACTAAAGTGCTGTTAAGAGACATGATCCCCAGATTTGGATTGCCCCTGACTTTGGGGTCCGACAATGGACCGGCATTTGTAGCCCAGATAGTTCAAGAACTAATGCAGCTGTTAAAAAATAAAGTGGAAATTACATACCACCTACCAGTCGCAGAGCTCAGGAAAAGTGGAGCGCAGGAACCAGACACTCAAACAGCTACTAAAGAAGTATTGTCAAGAAATCCATCTGAGATGGGATCAGGTCCTGCCCATGGTCCTCCTCTGAGTCAGGTGCACCCCCACCAAACAAACTGGGTATTCACCCTATGAGATCTTATTCAGCTGGCCACCCCCAATCATAGGTCAGATTAAGGGTGACCTCCATGAACTAGGGGAACTGACTTTGAGAGGACAAATGCAGGCTTTAGCGATAGCTATGCAGGGTGTCCATGGCTGGGTATGGGAAAGAATGCCCATAAGCCTGACAGACCCAGTACACTCCTTTAAACCTGGGGATTCTGTTTGGATCAAGAAATGGAATTCAGGCCGGGCGCGGTGGCTCAAGCCTGTAATCCCAGCACTTTGGGAGGCCGAGACGGGCGGATCACGAGGTCAGGAGATCGAGACCATCCTGGCTAACATGATGAAACCCCGTCTCTACTAAAAAATACAAAAAAAACTAGCCGGGCGACGTGGCGGGCGCCTGTAGTCCCAGCTGCTTGGGAGGCTGAGGCAGGAGAATGGCGTAAACCCAGGAGGCGGAGCTTGCAGTGAGCTGAGACCCGGCCACTGCACTCCAACCTGGGCGGCAGAGCGAGACTCCGTCTCAAAAAAATAAATAAATAAATAAATAAATAAATAAATAAATAAATAAAAGAAATGGAATTCAACCACTCTAGGACCCATATGGGATGGGCTCCATACTGTAATCTTGTCCACTCCCACTACTGTTAAAGTTGGAGGAATTGTGCCTTGGATCCATCACAGTTGGTTAAAACCAGCAATCCAGGACAAGTGGACCAGTCGGCAGAACCCAGACCATCCAAGCCGGCTGATCCTGCGAGGGGACCGAGTTGCCACTGTGGACGACAACAGCCCTGCTCTAGTCACCCCTGAAGCTGACTTGTCTATGCACGGCCAAAGCTGGAGTAAAGTAATGTGGTTAGAAATCTTGAGTCTAATAGCCTTCCTGGTAATACCAATTGTTTTACTAGTATTCCGTCGCTTTGCTCAGCCTCCTTCCCTGGGTAAAGACTCCTTTTGTCCCTGCTGGGTATAAAGATGCTACTCTTTACTTCATTCTTACTTCTCCCCAACAGGACATTCCCTTTACCTGTGTCTGGGGATGAGCCCATAGAAGACTGCCCCCACTGCACTCACACCACGTGGTGGGAGAGCACAGTAACTAGAACCTTGTTATATCACACTTACTATGAATGTACAGGGACCCACCCAGGAACTTGTATTCACAATCAGGTGACCTACTCTGTGACCTGGGAAATGACCAGCCTTATATATGTTATGACCCTAAGTCCTTACCTTATGAGTCCATCTGGTTTAAAGTCTATGTCAGGCTAAAAGAAGAGAACTTCCTAACCCTAACCAAAAAGATTTCTCCCTCCTACAGGGGCCTATTTCCTTGTATTTTGATGCCTGCCAAGCTGCATACATCAGCAACTCTTATCCTGTAGTCTCTTGTGACAGCCTATCATGGGAAAGATACTATAGTGGCTGTCACAAGTACATATGCACACCAAGGAGAGCAACCTCTCAAGAGAAGACCCCTTTTTGCTCCCCCAGTCTCCAGAAATAGATGATTAGGCCTGTAAAATGGGGTCCACTGACCCTGTGGAAAGTCAGGAATGACCACAGGGGACAGTCAGGCTTACCAAAATGCCAGCAAAACCTTATTGTAAGACAAGAACCTGCAATCCTTTCAATTTTACCATCCTGGAGCCAATTCTGCCCATATGGACTACAGGTTACCTCATGACATTACAGATCTGTGGTTAGGGAACCAACCCAGGAGTCCAGTTGTTATTCCAGTTGTTGCTTGGAAATTGATGACAGTGGGAAGGTTATCAAGGACATAGCTGCCAAGATCCAAAAATTAGCCCATGTCCCAGTCCAGACTTGGAAGGGATGGTCTCCAGATTCCCTCTTCAGAGGCTGGTTTTCATCCCTTGGAGGATTTAAAACCTTAGTAGGAATAGTTCTAGCTGTACTGGGAGTCTGCCTTATACACCCTTGTCTCTTACCCCTCCTGGTCAAGAACATCCCATTGGTCATAGAAGCTCTTGTGGACTGGCAAACTGCCACTCGAATTATGGCCCTAACTAAATATCAACCCCTGCCAAATAGAGAAATAATCCCGCATGAAGAACTAAATAATAGAGATGCTTTCTATTTTTTTTTTTTTTTTTTTTTTTGAGGCGGAGTCTCGCTTTGTCGCCCGGACTGGAGTGCAGTGGCCGGATCTCAGCTCACTGCAAGCTCCGCCTCCCAGGTTTACGCCATTCTCCTGCCTCAGCCTCCCCAGTGGCTGGGACTACAGGCGCCTGCCACCTCGCCCGGCTAGTTTTTGTATTTTTAGTAGAGACGGGGTTTCACCGTGTTAGCCAGGATGGTCTCGATCTCCTGACCTCGTGATCCGCCCGTCTCGGCCTCCCAAAGTGCTGGGATTACAGGCTTGAGCCACCGCGCCCGGCCGAGATGCTTTCTATTAAACCTCATTTATAAAAAGCATCAAAAGAGGGGGGAATGAAGCAGAGGTTAAAAAGGGAAAAAACAAATTTTCTTCCTTTCCTTTGGTATGAGCAGCTTCCCCCTTGAATCCCTCCCTGCTCCATGCCATTGTACCCTGCTCTGCAAGTTTTTATGAGTTTATAGATTCCTGTTTTATGTAACTAGTGTCTGTAAGTCTCTGTAGCACTACAGAGATCATGAGACATGCTTGAACAAGCTCAGATTGCAGCCATCTGGGCACCATAGCAAAGGACATGAGATAAGATTGTGCAGGCATCTTGAGCAAGCCTAGATAACAGCCACCTGGTCCGCATAGCAAGCGTCACATGAAAGCCCGAGTTATGAGCCTGTCACTGTTTGATAAACTGTCTTTGTTCTACCTGCTTTCATTTCATGCCACTGCATTTTGTGCCACAGATGCATGTATGAAGTTAAGCCCTGTCTCTGTCCAGGGCTCAGCCTTTTGGATGTGAATCCACTGAGACGGTGCAACTAAATAAAATCCTCCTGCTCCACCCTATTGGTCTCTCTGGTCTCCTGATTCCCACAACAGTACCACTGCAATGAACACAAGCATACATGTGTCTTTATGGTAGAATGACTTACATTACTTTGGGTATATACCCAAAAATGAGAGTACTGGGTTGAATAGTAGTTCTGTTTTAAGTTATTTGAGAAATTTCTCTATTGCTTTCTACAGTGGCTGAACTAATTTATATTCCCACCAGCAGTGTTTTTGTTCACTTTTCTTGGCCACATTGCCAGTATCTGTTATTTTTTAACTTTTTAATAATAGCCATTCTGACTGGTGTGAGATGGTATCTCATTGTGGTTTTGATTTGCATTTCTCTAATGATTAGTGAGGGTGAACATTTTTTCTTTTCATATGTTGCATGTATATATGTCTTCATTTGAAAAGTGTCTGTTCATGTCCTTTGCCCACTTTTTAATGGGTTGTTTGTTTCTTACTTGTTACTTTGTTTAAGATTCTTACAGATTCTGGATTTTAGATCCTGTCAGATACATAGTTTGCAAATATTTTCTCCCATTCTGTAAGTTGTCTGTTTACTTTGCTGATAGTTTCTTTTCCTGTGCTGAAGCTCTTTAGTATGATTAGGTTCCATTTGTCAATTTTTCTTTTTGATACAATTGCTTTTGACAACTTTGTTATGAACTCTTTCCCAAGGACTATATACAAAATGGTATCTCCTAGATTTTCTTCTAGGGTTTAAATAGTTTCAGGTTTTATATTGAAGTCTTTAATCCCACTTGAGTTGATTTTTGTATATGGTGTAAGGAAGAGTTTTGGTTTCAATCATCTGCATATGAGTAGCCAGCTGTCATAGCACCATTTATTGAATAGGGTGTCCTTTCCCTATTGCTTGTCTTTGTCAACTTTGTTGAAGATCAGATGATTGTAGGTGTGTGACTTTATTACTAATGCCTCTATACTGTTTTATTAGCTTACATGTCTGGTTTTGTACAGGTACCAGGCTGTTATGGTTACTGTAGCCTTGTAGTAATGTTTGAAGAAGGGTAATGTTATCCCTCCAGCTTTGATCATTGTGCTTAGAATTGCTTTGTCTATTTGGGCTCTTTTTTGGTTATATATGATTTTAGAATAGGTTTCTTTTTTCTAATTCTGTGAAAAATATCTTTGGTCTTTGATTGCAATAGTGTTGAATCTCCAAGTTGCTTTAGGCAGTGAGGACATTTTAAAAATGTAGATTCTTCCTATCCAAGATCATGGAATATTTTTCCATTTGTTTGTGTCATCTCTGATTTTTTTTCAGCTGTGTTTTGTCATTCTTGTTGTAGAGATATTTCATCTCCCTGGTTAGCTGTATACCTGGTATTACGTGTGTGTGTGTGTAGCTGTTGTGAAAGGGATTATGATCTTTATTTGGCTCTTGGCTTGGACACTGTTGGTGTTTAGAAATGCTACTGATATGTGTACATTGATTTTGTATTTTAAATTGTTTCTGAAGTTATTTATCAGATTTCATGCTTTTTGGAAGAGACAATGGGGTTTTCTAAGTATAAAATTATACCATCTGCAAATAGAGATGTGTCCATTTCTCTCCTTTTATTTGCATGTATTTCTTTCTATCTCTTGCCTGATTGCTCTGGCTAGAACTTTTAGTATTATGTTTAACAGAAGTGATGAGAATGAGACATCTTATGCTATTCCAGTTCTCAAAGGAGAATGCTTCCAGCTTTTGCTCATTCAGTATGATGTTGGCTGTGGGTTTCTCATAGATGACTCTTATTATTTGAGGTATGTTCCTTCAATGCTTTATTTGTTGAGAGTTTTTATCAATAGTGATGTGAAATTTTATCAAAAGCTTCTCCTGCCATCTATTGAGATGACCATGTTGGTTTTGTTTTTATTTCTATTTATGTGATGAATCACATTTATTGATTTGTGTATGTTGAACCAACATTGTATCCCAGGAATAAAGCCAACTTGATCATGGTGGATTAGCTTTTTGATGTGCTGCTGGATTCAGTTTGATAGTATTTTGTTGAGAATTTTGACATCTATATTCATCAAAGAAATTGGCTAAAGTTTTCTATTTTTTGTGTCTCTGTCAGGTTTTTGTATTAAGATGCTGCTGGAGTCATAGAATGAGTTAGGGAAGATACCCTCCTCTGCACTTTTTTGGAATAGTTTTAGTAGGAATAGTACTAACCCTTCTTTATATGTCTGGGAGAATTGGGCTGTGAATCCATCTATGGCTGTGAATCCATCTAGTGCTGGGATTTTTCTGGTTGGTAAGCTTTTTATTACTGATTCAATTTTAGAAATCATTATTAGTCTGTTAAAGGTTTCAATGTCTTCCTGATTCAATCATGAGAGGTTCTGTGTTTCCAGGAAATTATCCAATCATTGTAGGTTTTCTAGTTTGTATGCATGGACATGTTCATTATGGTCCCTGATATTTTTTTCTATTTCTATGGAGTCAGGTATAATGTCTTTTTGGCATTTCTGATTGTGTTCATTTAGGTCTTCTCTTTTTATTATTACTTTAGCTGGAGGTCTATCAAATTTATTTATTGTTTCAAAGAACCAATTTCTGATTGTTGATCTTTTGTATAGTTTTTGCATCTCAATTTCAATCGGTTCAGCTATGATATTGGATATTTCTTGCCTTGTCTTCTGCTAGTTTTGAGGTTGGTTTGCTCCTGTTCTTTTAGTTCTTCTAGGTGTGATTTTAGGCTGTTAGTGAGGTTTTTAACCTTTCAATGTAGGTATTTAGTGCTCCAAACTTTCCTTTTAACACTGCTTTAGCTACAACTCAGAGATTCTAGTATGTTGTATCTTCATTCTCTATAGTTTCCAAGCATTTTTCGATTATTGCCTTAGTTTTATTGTTTACCCAAAAGTCTTTCAGGAGCAGGTTATTCAATTTCCATGTAATTGTGTAATTTTGAGTGGTCTTCTCAGCATTATTTTCATTTTTATTGTGTTGTGGTCTGAGAGTGTGTTTAGTAAAATTGTGGCTTTTTCAGTTTGCTGAGAATAGTTTTATGGCAACTGTGTGGTCAATTTTAGACTACGTGCCACATGCAGATAAAAAATGTATATTCTATTATTTTTGCATAAAGAGTGGAATAGATGCCTGTTAGGTTTATTTGGTCATGTCTAGTCCAAGTCTTGAATATCTTTGTTAGTTTTCCACCTAGATATCTGTCTAATACTGTCAGTAGGATGTTGAAGTCTCCCACTATATTATGTAATTACCCAAGTCTCTTCATAGGTGGACTTGTGTTATGAATCTTGGTGCTCTATTGTTGTCTTGCACCAACAATATTTAGGGTAGTCAAGTATTGTTGAATTGAACTGTTTATCATTATGTAATGCCCTTCATTTTCCTGTTAGATCACTGTTGATTTGAAGTCTGTTTTATCTGAGATTAGAATAGCAACTCCACTTTCCATTTGCTTAGTAGATTTTTTCTTTTTTTTTTTTTTTTTCTTTTTGAGACGGAGTCTTGCTCTGCCACCCAGGCTGGAGTGCAGTGGCCGGATCTCAGCTCACTGCAAGCTCCGCCTCCCGGGTTTACGCCATTCTCCTGCCTCAGCCTCCCGAGTAGCTGGGACTACAGGCGCCCGCCTCGTCACCCGGCTAGTTTTTTGTATTTTTAAGTAGAGACAGGGTTTCACCGTATTAGCCAGGATGGTCTCGATCTCCTGACCTCGTGATCCGCCCGTCTCGGCCTCCCAAAGTGCTGGGATTACAGGCTTGAGCCACTGCACCCAGCCGATTTTTTCTTCATCATTTACTTTAAGCCTATCCATGTGAGATGGGTCTCTTGAAGACAGCATACAGTTGAGCCTTCATTCTTTATTCAACTTGCCATTGTGTTCCTTTTAATTGAGGAATTTAGCCTATTTAGGTTGAAGGTTAATATTTATGTATGTGAATTTCAATTGGTCATCATGTTACCTGGTTATTATTCAGATATGATTGTGTAGTTGCTTTATAGTGACAATGATCTATGTTTTATAGTGACAGTGGTCTATGTTTTATAGTGACAGTGGTCTATGTTTAAGTGTATTTTTGTGGTGATCTTTTGTGCCATGTTTAGCACTACCTTAAGGATCTCTTATAAGTCAAGTCTGGTGGTAATACATTCCCTTAGCATTTGATTATCTGAAGAGGATCTCATTTTCTTTCATTTATGAATTGTTGTTGGGCTCAACACAAAATTTGGGGTTGAAATTTGTTTTCTTTAAGAATTCAGAATACAGTCCCTGAATCTCTTCTGACTTGTAGGGTTTCTGCTGAAAGGTCCACTGTTGTTAACCTGATGTGGTTACCTTTGTAGATGACATACCCCTCTCTCTACCTGCCTTTCACATTTTTCTTTCACTTTAAACTTGAAGAATCTGATGAATATGTACCTTGGGGTTGGTCATCTTGTATAGTATCTCACAGGGATTCTCTGCATTTTCTTAATTTGAATGTTGACCTCTCTAGCAAACTAAGGGAAATTTTCACGGATGATATTTTCAAATACGCTTTCCAAGTTGCTTGCTTTCTCTCCATCTTAATTAGGGAGTTCAGGGAGCCACAGATTTGGCCTGTTTACATAATCTTACATTTCTTAGAGGTTTTATTCACTCTTTTTAATTCTCTTTTCTTTATTTTTGTCTAACTCAGTTAATTTGGAGTACTTTGAGCTCCGAGATTCTTTCTTCAGCTTGATCTATTCTGCTGTTAATACTCATGATTGTATTATGAAATTCTTATAGTGTTTCAACTCTATTAGATCAGTTTATTTTTTAAAAGGGCTATTTTATCTTTCATCTCTTGTAATGTTTATTATTTTCTTTAGACTTATTGTATTGGGTTTCAACTTCCTCCTGAATCTCTATGATGTTAGCTTCTCTCCATATTCTTAATTATATGATTGCCATCTCAGTCACTTTATCATGGTTAAGAGCCATTGCTGTGGAACAAGTTCAGTCATTTGGAATAAGTAAGACACTGCCTTTTTGAGTTGCCAGAGTTCTTGCACTGGGTCTTTTTCATCTGTGTGGACTAATGTTCTTTTAGTTTTTGAAGTTGCCATCCTATGGATGAGTTTTATTTTTGCTTTTATGTTCTTTTATGCCCTTGAGGTTTGACTATTGTATAAGGTAGAATCAGTCAACTAGCTTCATTTCTGGAAGACTTCAGAGGGTCAAGGCTCAGCTCAGAATTCCTGGGCTGCTTGCTTGAATACCAGGTCCCTGGCTTTGTTATCTGGTCCCTTAAGGATAGGAACCTGCTGTGCTGGACGGACTGATGTGTTCCTGGCTCTCTGTCAATAACACTCTGATGGAGTGTGCCAGCCAAAGCTCTTAGTTCTGGCAGTGGCATTAAGATCTATGCTGCTCATGCATGCCAGCAACAGTGGTGGTTTGATAGGGCACAGGTGTCAGCTGGGTCAGTGCACCAGTAGAAGTGGGGCAGCAGCATCTGTGCATGCATTTGCACTGGCTGTGGCAGCATGGCAAGGTGTCTGAACACTGGAAAGGGAGGGATGCCAATGGGGGCAGCATGCCAGTATTCATACACACACCCTTGCCAGTGGTGGTGTTGCAGCCATGTGCCTGTGAGTTATCATAGGTGGGCCACTGGCATGGATGTGGTGGCAAGATGTGCTTGTGCCAGCAGTGATGTGGTGGTGTGGGGTGCACTCATAGACACACACTTTTGCAAGAAGGGAGGCAAGGTCTGTCCATGACTTGTACCAGCAATGTGGTTGGGGTGGCCTTGAGCAAGTGTATACTATTAAAGTGCCAAGGGGAGGCTGCATTATGGGGTGGCTCCAGGTAGGTGGGTGAACATCAGTGATGGCCAGTCTGCTGGGATCTTCGATGGTTAAGTATGGTCTGCTATTGAAGGAGGTATGATGAGGGCCCCTGGGAACCATCCTGATTGGGCAGCCAAGGCTGCACCATGTGTGGGCATAGCCAGGCTGGGGCTCCAGGAGAACCCAGCATAAAAGAGAGCACTCAGATCAGACTGGCTCTGTTCCATGGACACGGCCACCTTGCTAAGTCCAGGTCCAACAGTTACCTTAAAGCAAAACCCACATACAGGAGCATGGTGAATCTTGGGAGATGGACTTCCCTGAGCTTCCACTCCACTGAGACTGGAGTCCTGCCTCTACCACCTCTGTAAGCAGCTCTTCCTGCCAGCTCAAGTGTTCATGTGGGTCATGAGATCACCTGCACCTAGGATTCCAGACGTCCATGGAAAGAGCAGGCCACTCCTCACCTGTTCAAGCCACTCCTTCCCCAGGAGGCACTGGGGAGCAGGAATGAGTATCGATGCTTGGCAGCCCTATACATGATTTCCAGCTTCCTTCCCCTTCAACCCAGTGCCTGCATCTTCCATCTATCCACTCTCAATGTCTTCCCTCTGAAGATCTGCTGGGAGTATGCCAGTCTTTCCAATATTCTGGTATCTCAGTGATAGATGTTCCTCTAAGCTGCATCTTGTTGGTCATCTTTGCTCCCCTCTCGACCTTTTATTTATCACTTTATTTTTAGAAATTTTTTTGAGATTTTGCCATTTAACTCAATCTCTAAAGATTTCTATGCAATAGAGAAGTCCCATGTTTCACGTTTAGAATTATTACTAATAAACTTGAAATTATTTTATCTTACTATACATGCATTATTCATTTTACTTTATTATTTCCTCATTTTTTCATTCTTATTTCACAGCTTGATCAATATAGCTTTTAATTTTATGTTTTTTCCTTGTGTATTTAATTGCAAAAGTGTGCTTTTTCTTATTATTAATGGTTATCTTTCACATCACTCAAAAACATACACATATTTCTCTATCATTTAAAAATGTAAATACAAAATCTTTTCCTACCTGAGGCATTTGTATTTCCCTATTAAAATGGAATGTCTAAATGGTTTATATTTACTCCTTTAATTCTTCACCTCAACATAATGGAATGTATTTAACTTCTCACTTGCACTTTCCTATCCATTTTATGTTTTACTATATTAATAGTTTTACTTCTAAAGTATTATTACATTGTTTCTTTTCACATTTCCTTTTATTTAAATGCTCATTAGTATTTATATTACATATGCTAAGTTGTCCATCATTGACTGTATGGAAATAATTATATATGAATGAATACTCATTTCACATTATTTGTCTACTTTTTGCTTCATCCTTTCTACCTTGTGGTGTCAGTAATGATAGATTTGATGTTGTGTTAAATTCTTTGTTATTTTGCTTTTGACAGCAATGCTCAGAAAGTGAAGACATTCTTATATTGTGGCTGTAAATACGAATTGTTACAGCCTTTTATAAAAAAAATCTGGCAATCTCTATTAAAATTTGAAATATGAAAACCTCTCAATTCAGTAATATTAATAGTATATCTGGGGATCTATCCTATAGAAGTAAAAGCACCAAAATGTCAGAATACAACACACACACACACACACACACACACGTACGTGTATGTATATATTTCAATTCATCACAGAAGGGAGATCTCTTTAATTTTCATAAAAAAATATGGTATGGGCTAACTCAATTCTGTTAAGATGCATATGAAAGAAAACATACGTTAATCCATTGGCATTTTATTGCATAATTTATGATATATATACATTATGACGTACTATGCAATCATAGAAAAAATAATTAGGGAAGTGAATTTACTTATACTAGATCTCCATATGACATTGCTGAGAGGGAAGACAAATGCAAAATAGTCCATAGAATATGATACAATTTTAACAAAATATTGGAAAAACTATATGTGGAGAACACATGCATATGTGCATTTATTTATTAGTGTGTACCTATAATATTTATGATAATAAACATAAAAATATAAAAATTTACATTATTACTCTTGGTTACCCATGGGTAAAAGAATTGTGTTGTTTAAAGAGACTGAGGAGAGAGTGAAGGAGGAGGAATAAGAAGAAAAAAGATGGTGATATAAAATAAAATACAACCACAACTAGAAATAAAACCAATAGTTAATTCTGTCCCTTGAGGACATAAATTTAACATCAAGAATCAGAGAGTAGGTAAAATATCAAATGATATAAAAATATCTAGTTCTAAGATAAATTATTATTTATTTATTTATTTATTTGAGACAGAGTCTCCCTCTGTCACTCAAGTTGGAGTGCAGTGGCGCAATCTCGGTTTCCTGCAACTTCCGCCTCCCAGGATTCAAATGATCCTCCTGCCTCAGCCTCCCAAGTACAGACATATGCCACCACTCCTGGTTAATTTTTGTATTTTAGTAGAAATGAGGTTTCGCCATGTTGGCCGGGCTGGTCGTGAACTCCTGACCTCAGTCGATCTGCCTGCCTTGGCATCCCATAGTGCTGGGATTACAGGCATGAGCCACCATGCCCAGCCTCTAAGATAAAATTAATACAGAGTGTAGAAATGAAATTTGAAGGAGATAAGTGTAGAGCCTCAGTGTAGTGGGCCTCTAAGAAATGCATAGGGCTAAAACTTTAAATTGTGGCTGGAGAGGTAAGAGACATAATGACAGTCTAAAATTTTTGTTACACCTCTCGTCAGTCAAGGTCACTTTCATAGTTTGCATCCACATTTTCTGTGTCAACGATCTCCAACATCAAAATTGAAGGATCTACAGTTAAACTCATCTGTAGCAAGGAGTTTCCTCAACTTACTATTGGTCAGGGAATTTTTTTAATATTATGTATTGTATTATTTGTACTCTGTTTGTGTTACTCCAAAAGTGGGTGCTGAGCCAGAGACTTGGAAGCAATTAATTTATTTGGAAGGTAGTGTGAGAAAACACATATGAGGAAATGGGAAAAAATAAAACAGGGAAGGGAAAATTACCAATAAGGGGTACATTTATGTGATGTGCCTCAGAATTGTCCCAGAAAAGAATGGGGAGCTTGTGGCATTTATCCATTGACAACCACCCTTGATTGATGGTTGCCGCCAGGAAAGTGAACTCACTCACACTTCTGGATCGCTTCTGCTTATGGCAGAGCAAACATCTGTACACCAGGGAAGGCCTTAAGGTATAAAAGGATGATGATACAATTTCTTGAGATGCATCTGAAAATTCTTAGATCATGATGGGACAGCTCTGCTCACATATTTCTTTAATGATAAAGGGTCATAATTTACTTTTAAGACCATTGGATTTTCCAAGTGATATAGCCAAGCAGCAAAGCATCTTGAATCACACCCTGGACTTGCTACAGAATCCTCACATTCTCTGCCTTCACTTAAATTTTTAATTCAAGTTGCTTAATAAATATGTTGAGGCAATACTCAAGGAAATCATTAAAAAATAGACATAAAGAGGAAAACATACATAAAGACACATTATCAATAATACAGAGAGGTTTGTAAAATAGCTTTTTAAATTACATTTAAATAAAGGAAAGATAGACAAAATAGTTAAATTTTACCAGATAATTGAAATCCATAAAAAGTATTATATGGATATTTTCAAACTAATATATATATATATATATGTGTGTGTGTGTGTATATATGTGTGTATATATATCCATCCATCTATCTACATATATATGTATATATATGAACTTAAGAATTTAATGAATGAGTAAAACATTAAAAAGAAGAGAGGATTAATGAAAAGGTAAATAAGCCATTAGAAAATACAAACTACATATCGTAGAGAAAAAACGAGAGAAAAAAACAGAAGAGTATACAGGAAAATTTTAAGTTAAAAGACTTAAATCATGAATTAGCAATCTAAAAGATGTTCATAATTAACAGATGAAATAGTTAAATAGTGGTGTGTAAGCCTCATAAAAAACACTGGCACAGAAATTCAAGAAATCACAATAAATTCCAAGAACATAAACACAAATAAACTACTTTTATGCACATAATAGTAAAACTTTTGGGGAATAAAAGAGAACATCTTTAAACTACTAAAAAAAAGAACACAAAAATGAGCAGAAATAAGATCTACAGAAGACTGTAAGATCTTCTATTTAGTAGATGCCAGAATAAACTGAAATAAAGACATTGGTGTATAGAAAACAAAACTATCCATCTAAGGTATTATACCTATCAAAAATATATATTGTTAATGATACAAAGAGTTTGGCCCCAGGCAAAATAGAGTAGTAGTTTATTTTGTGTCTTGAGGAATGGTGCAGTGGGTGTTTTCTGGTTTTCTTTATTGCCTCCCAATTATCCTGGACAGAGTACTGCAAAATCCTCCAATTAAAAATAATGACAGCCACAGGCAAAAATTTCTCCAAGAGGAGCCTGATTTTCCTGTGGAAGAAAATTTGCAACCCACAGGCCAGCAAGTTTAAAAGAGAACCAGGGAAAGACACAGCTTGGGCTAGTCTTCCTCAGGTCTAAACAAATATAAAAAATGGGCATCAAAAACTACAATTGCAAAGAGGCCCAAATTTGATTGAATCACACTGTGGAGCAAATTTTATCTCAGGGTATTATCAAAAATTACAGAACAATCGGTCGGAAATTAGTAGAACCTAATAGTTGTATCTAATTCCAAACAAGGTGAACAGCTTAACAGAGAGACAAAGTAATGAGACAGTGAAAGAGGGTTCTCAGAAACCACTGTCATTCTACCATAATTGTACACATACCTATGACTTAACCCTTTGGAGAGCAATATTAGGAGCTTCACAGAAATGAAAGCCTACTTCCCTAAAATAATGTAGCCAATTCACTAAACAAATAAGTAATCAATAACAAAATGAAGCCTGGGAATGGACGGGATCAATATCCAGAGGTGCTACAATATATTAACTAAAATATCTCATTGACAAATAAAATTTTATATGTCTGCAAAGAAACAGAAAGTTGTCCCATAAACAGGAAAAGAAAAGCAGGCAATAGTAACGTCCTGTAAGAGAGCCAAGATAGCAGAATTGACTGAGACTTCATGAAAACCAATATCAACATATTTAAAGAACTAAAGAATACCATGATAATCAAAGAGACTATCAATATATTTTTTTAATAATAAAAATTATAAAATTAAAAATGTAATAACAGAAGAGGACAATGTACATGAAGATAGATTGATAAAGATTATGTAATCCAAAGAACATTAAGGAAAGGAATGGATAGCAATGAAGAGAACCTTAGATAAATGTGAAGCATCATTAAGCACACCAATATATGCATCATGGAATATTAAAAGAAAAGAAAAGAGAAAAAAGAAAAATATTTCAAAAATTAATGGCCAAAAACTTTTCAAATTTGATAAAAGATATTAATGTACACATTCAAAAATCTTCAAATTTGATGAAAAATACTAATCTACATGTCCAAAAATTTAAACATACTTTAGCATAAAAGCAAAGAGATCCACACAGAGAAACATCATAGAAGATATTTTCAAAGCCAATATCAAAGCCAAATTTTAAAATATATCATTATGTATAAGGGGATTTTGATAAAATTAAAAGTTGGCTTTCCATAAAAGATATTTATAGCTATATCTATCTGTCTATGTATGTATATATGTATGTATGTATGTATCTGTCTATCTATCTATCTATCTATCTATCTATCTGTCTACCTGCCTACCATTAAGCTGCTCTTGTGTTTCTATAAAGAAATGCCTAAAACTAAAACTGGGTGGTTTATAAAGAAAAGTTGGTTAAATGGAATTGGCTCATGGTTCTGCAGGTTGTACAAGAAATATGGCACTGGCATGTGCACAGCTTCTGGGGAGGCCTCAGGGAGCTTTTTCTCCCGGTGGAATGTGAAGTGGGAACAGACACATTACATGGCAAGAGCTGGAGTAAGAAAGAGAGAGGGGGAGGGTGCCACACATCTTAAAACTGCCAGATCTCACCAGAAATCATTCACTATCATGAGGACAGCATCAGGGGAATGGTGATAAATCATTCATGAGAAATCTGCCCCAATGATCTAATTATGTCCCACTAGGCCCCACCTTTAAAATCTCCAACACTGGGAATTATATTTCACCATGTGATTTGTATATAATATTATATATACAAATATATATATTTGTGTATATATAAAATATATATAAATATAAAATATATAATATAGCATGTATATATAAAATAACGCATTGAAATGTCATATTCAAAGTGCTGGCTGGGCGAGGTGGCTCATGCCCGTAATCCTAGCATTTTGAGAGGCTGAGGTTGGCGGATCACGAGGTCAGGAGATTGATACCATCTGGCTAACACATTGAAATCCTGTCTCTACTGAAAACACAAAAAATTAGCCGCACGTGGTGGTGGGCGCCTATAGTCCCAGCTACTCTGGAGACTGAGGCAGGAGAATGGCGTGAACCCGGGAGGCGGACCTTGCAGTGAGCCGAGATCGCCGCACTGCACTCCAGCCTGAGCGACACAGCGAGACTCCCTCTCAAGGAAAAAAAAAAAAAAAAAAAAAAAGTGTTGAAAAGAAAAAAAATGTCACGAAAGAATCACATTCATCACAACTGTCTTTCAAAAATGATAAAATAAAGACATTAGCAAATTGAAATTGCAGGGAAGTTCAAAGATTTTTCTGAAGTTCCCAAAATGAGTCTGCTGAAGTAAATAACTATAGCCAGGTTAACAGGAAAAAGGTATACAAATTTATAAATGTGCAAGTGCACAGGAGTCATACAAAATATAAAACTCAATGAAGGTCCAGATGGTTAATATTTAAATATCTTCTTCATAGGTGAGAGGGAAGTGAGGGATGCAGACAATTTTATATAAATAGTAAATAATTCTCAGGGGAGATGAATGTTCTGGAAGAACAGATAATAGCCTGGGACAAAGTACTTGATGGATCTGGGGGACAGAGCCACAAGTAATGGGGAGGTGAGTGGTGGAACTTATTGTAAACAAAGATTGTGTTATTACGCAAGTAAAGTATGTCATGTAATAGCCATCAGAAGAATACATGAGAAGTCTGTTCAGGCATACATGATGATGACTTTTCGCTTCTTCTTCAGTGATAACCTTCCTGGTTAAGGAGGTTTCAGAAAGAAGATTGAAGGCAAGGAAATTATGTTTCTTTTGGAAAAAAACTCCTCTCTGTCAGGTAAGGGGACTTCAAAGAGAGAGCCCTTCTCTAAGTTTGGTCGGGGGAGCAGTGAGGAACAATACGAGGAAAAGGTCAGAGAGACCCTGATTCTGAATAAACATCTAAAGCTTTCCAATTATCTTTAACGCACAGTGCTTAGCCTACCAAAGCACGTTACTTTGTGTATTTTCTGAGTCTCAGCAAAAACAATACAAAACACACACGTACACACACATACACACACACGCAGAGAGAAGGAGAGAGAGAGAGAATTTGTTGCTAGCAGACTCACTTCAAAAGAATAACTAGAGGAAGTTATTCAGGTTAAAGGAAGTGATCCAAGTAAGTTATTTGAATTTTTATAGAGAAATGAGCACCAGTAAAGAGAATTATAAAAGAAAGCATAAATGCCTATTTCTTCTCCTTTCTTCTCTTAGTTAATGTAAAGAGCAATAGTATAAAACATGTTTGAAATTATGTTGTTAAAACTATAACACACAGGGGTGAAATGTAGTTGACAATAACAGCACAAATGACGTAGGTAGGAATGTCAGAGGCGTTTGAACCAGAGCAACTTCATCTTGAATAGGGGCTGGGTAAAATGAGGGTCAGACCTACTGGGCAGCCTTCCCAGCGGGTTAAGGCATTCTAAATTACAGGATGAGACAGGATGTCGGCACAAGATACAGGTCATAAAGACCTTGCTGAAAAAACGGGTTGCAGTAAAGAAGCCAGCCAAAACCCACCGAAACCAAGGTGGCGACAAGTGTGACCTCGGCTGTCCTCACTGCTACACTCTCACTAGTACCATGACAGTTTACAAATGCCATGGCTATGTCAGGAAGTTACCCTATATGGTCTAAAAAGGGGAGGCATGAATGATCCGCCCTTTGTTTCGCATATAAGAAAGAAATAGCCACAAAAATGGGCAACCAGCCGCCCTGGGAACTGCTCTGCTATGGAGTAGCTATTCTTTTATTCCTCTACTTTCTTAATAAACTTGCTTTCACTTTACTCTATGGACTTGCGCTGAATTCTTTCTTGCGCAAGATCCAAGAACCCTCTCTTGGGGTTTGGATCGGGGCCCCTTTCTGGTAGCAGGAGTAAAGCAGCATTGGACTGGGAAAATGATGCCAGATAGTAACTCAAATCCACAGGAAAAAATGAAGACAATCAGATGGTAAATAATAAGTTTAATATAGTAAATTCTATAAATATTGCTTTCGTCTTAATGTATTCCCCAAGGTTCATTTTGAAACTTAATCTCCAATGCAATAGTATTAATAGGTAGAACCTTCAGGAGGTCATCGAATTATGAGGGCTACTCCCTAATGAATGGAAGCAAGGTCTTTATAAAAAAATTTCCAGACAGTTTGGTCCTTTTTGCTGTTCTTCCTCCTGCCATGTGAGGACATAGCATTTTCTCTGTCTATAAGACAGAGAAACAAGGTGCCATCACAGAAAAAGAGAGAGCCAGCTCTTACCTGACACCGAATCTACTGCTGTTGCCTTGATTTTGGACATCCCACCCTTCAGAACTGTGAGAAATAAAGTCTCTTATTTAAAATTACCCAGTTTCAGTTATTTTATTATAGCAGCACAAACAGACTAAGACAGAAATATAGCCGCTGCTTTTGTTTTGTCAGTTTCTTTAAAAGATGTAAAATTATCTGAAGTATATTATAATGTAGTGCTGTCTGCAATTTATATTCAGGTCATATGTGAAGTCATAATAGCACCAAAGGGGAAAGAGAGCTATACAGGAGTAACATTTATAAACCTAGCTAGAATCAATTTACTATAAATCTGAAGTGGATCCTGATAAGTTAAGATGTATATGGTGAGCCTTAGAGTAGCCATTAAGAAATTAACTAAACACAAGTCTAAAAACAGTTAAAGGAATTAAAATGATACCCTAGAAATTAGTGTTAAATGAAGTGGTAAGGATGAATAAAAGAGCAGAAAAGACATGAAATACATAGAAAACAGAAAGTAAAATGGCAGATACAAGTGCAACTGTATCAATAATATTGTGAATGGATTAAATAATCTAATCGAAAGAGTGGATAAAATAAAAAGCTCTGACTATATACTATGTACTGGAAACTCACTTTGGATTCAAAAACACAAATAGGTCAAAAGTAAAATGACGGGGGAACAAACAAGTCACGTTGTCCAATGCCAATCTTCAGGCACCAACTGCAATTCAATCCGATTTGGACACTACCCAAAGTTAGCACATGAGGACTAAGCTCTGATTTTTTATCCTGCCTAAATTCCTATCTAAGGGGTCTAGGGAGTCCTGCCCTACAAACCATAAATTCTCATCAGATGGGTTTTATTTGACCCTGTATATTGTGACTTACTTTTCAATCTGACCCTGGCATAACATGAGACAAGGAATGTATATTTAACCCCAAAATATATTTCCTTGCCATACCTTGAAATTGCCCTGCAAAGTCTTTTGTGGGAAAATCCACATTCTGTAGAGAATCCCCATTCCCCCTTCGTTTTCCTTCTTTTCTTTCCAGATCCAGGAGATAATCAACTAACAGCCAGGAACCCTTTTAAATCCCATAAGAAACGAGTTATAACCTACTCTCTCTGAAGTCTGCTGAGAGCTTCCTCTGTGCAATAAAACTTGGTCGCCACAATCCTTTGTCTTTTTTTTTTTTTTTTTAATACAGGAACAGGCAGGAGGAAAATACTTTCCTTTATTAGAACATTTCACAGAGAAAAGTCAGCGAAAGAAATTTCATAAAAGACCAGAAGCAAAGGAGGTATTCAGTTTGTTTGTTTTGGTTATAGTTTTGTTTTGTTTTCGTTTTTGAGATGCCCTCTCACTCTTTTGCCCAGAGTGGAGTGCAGTGGCACGATCTCGGCTCACTGCAAGCTCCGCCTCCCGGGTTCACTCCATTCTCTGGTCTCAGCCTCCCAAGTAGTTGGGACTACAGGTGCCCGCTACCACGCCTGGCTAATTTTGTTTTTTTATTTTTTTTTCCAATACAATAACATTTTATTAGACAATCTAGGAGATTAACTTAGTCCTTATCACTGCAGTGCGTTTTTTTTTTTTTTTTTTTTATTATACTTTAAGTTCTAGGGTACATGTGCATAACGTGCAGGTTTGTTACATATGTATACTTGTGCCATGTTGGTGTGCTGCACCCATCAACTCGTCAGCACCCATCAATTCATCATTTATATCAGGTATAACTCCTAATGCAATCCCTTTCCCCTCCCCCCTCCCCATGATAGGCCCCAGTGTGTGATGTTCCCCTTCCCGAGTCCAAGTGATCTCATTGTTCAGTTCCCACCTATGAGTGAGAACATGCGGTGTTTGGTTTTCTCTTCTTGTGATAGTTTGCTAAGAATGATGGTTTCCAGCTGCATCCATGTCCCTACAAAGGACGCAACTCATCCTTTTTGATGGCTGCATAGTATTCCATGGTGTATATGTGCCACATTTTCTTAATCCAGTCTGTCACAGATGGACATTTGGGTTGATTCCAAGTCTTTGCTATTGTGAATAGTGCCGCAATAAACATACGTGTGCATGTGTCTTTATAGCAGCATGATTTATAATCCTTTGGGTATATACCCAGTAGTGGGATGGCTGGGTCATATGGTATATCTAGTTCTAGATCCTTGAGGAATTGCCATACTGTTTTCCATAATGGTTGAACTAGTTTACAATCCCACCAACAGTGTAAAAGTGTTCCTATTTCTCCACATCCTCTCCAGCACCTGTTGTTTCCTGACTTTTTAATGATTGCCATTCTAACTGGTGTGAGATGGTATCTCATTGTGGTTTTGATTTGCATTTCTCTGATGGCGAGTGATGATGAGCATTTTTTCATGTGTCTGTTGGCTGTATGATGTCTTCTTTTGAGAAATGTCTGTTCATATCCTTTGCCCACTTTTTGATGGGGTTGTTTTTTTTTTTCTTGTATATTTGTTTGAGTTCTTTGTAGATTCTGGATATTAGCCCTTTGTCAGATGAGTAGATTGCAAAAATTTTCTCCCATTCTGTAGGTTGCCTGTTCACTCTGATGGTAGTTTCTTTTGCTGTGCAGAAGCTCTTTAGTTTAATTAGATCCCATTTGTCAATTTTGGCTTTTGCTGCCCTTGCTTTTGGTGTTTTAGACATGAAGTCCTTGCCCATGCCTATGTCCTGAATGGTACTACCTAGGTTTTCTTCTAGGGTTTTATGGTATTAGGTCTAACATTTAAGTCTCTAATCCATCTTGAATTAATTTTCGTATAAGGAGTAAGGAAAGGATCCAGTTTCAGCTTTCTACTTATGGCTAGCCAATTTTCCCAGCACCATTTATTAAATAGGGAATCCTTTCCCCATTTCTTGTTTCTCTCAGGTTTGTCAAAGATCAGATGGCTGTAGATGTGTGGTATTATTTCTGAGGACTCTGTTCTGTTCCATTGGTCTATATCTCTGTTGTGGTACCAGTACCATGCTGTTTTGGTTACTGTAGCCTTGTAGTATAGTTTGAAGTCAGGTAGCGTGACGCCTCCAGCTTTGTCCTTTTGACTTAGGATTGTCTTGGCAATGCAGGCTCTTTTTGGTTCCATATGAACTTTAAAGCCGTTTTTTCCAATTCTGTGAAGAAACTCATTGGTAGCTTGATGGGGATGGCATTGAATCTATAAATAACCTTGGGCAGTATGGCCATTTTCACGATATTGATTCTTCCTATCCATGAGCATGGTATGTTCTTCCATTTGTTTGTGTCCTCTTTGATTTCACTGAGCAGTGGTTTGTAGTTCTCCTTGAAGAGGTCCTTTACATCCTTGTAAGTTGGATTCCTAGGTATTTTATTCTCTTTGAAGCAATTGTGAATGGAAGTTCATTCATGATTTGGCTCTCTGTTTGTCTGTTACTGGTGTATAAGAATGCTTGTGATTTTTGCACATTAATTTTGTATCCTGAGACTTTGCTGAAGTTGCTTATCAGCTTAAGGAGATTTTGGGCTGAGACAATGGGGTTTTCTAATATACAATCATGTCATCTGCAAACAGGGACAATTTGACTTCTTCTTTTCCTAACTGAATACCCTTTATTTCTTTCTCTTGCCTGATTGCCCTAGCCAGAACTTCCAACACTATGTTGAATAGGAGTGGTGAGAGAGGGCATCCCTGTCTTGTGCCAGTTTTCAAAGGGAATTTTTCCAGTTTTTGCCCATTCAGTATGATATTGGGTGGGTTTGTCATAAATAGCTCTTATTATTTTGAGGTACGTTCCATCAATACCGAATTTATTGAGCGTTTTTAGCATGAAGGGCTGTTGAATTTTGTCACAAGCCTTTTCTGCATCTATTGAGATAATCATGTGGTTCTTGTCTTTGGTTCTGTTTATATGCTGGATTATGTTTATTGATTTGCGAATGTTGAACCAGCCTTGCATCCCAGGGATGAAGCCCACTTGATCATGGTGGATAAGCTTTTTGATGTGCTGCTGAATCGGTTTGCCAGTATTTTATTGAGGATTTTTGCATCGATGTTCATCAGGGATATTGGTCTAAATTTCTCTTTTTTTGTTGTGTCTCTGCCGGCTTTGGTATCAGGATGATGTTGGCCTCATAAAATGAGTTAGGGAGGATTCCCTCTTTTTCTATTGATTGGAATAGTTTCAGAAGGAATGGTACCAGCTCCTCCTTGTACCTCTGGTAGAATTCAGCTGTGAATCCATCTGGTCCTGGACTTTTTTTGGTGGGTAGGCTATTAATTATTGCCTCAATTTCAGAGCCTGCTATTGGTCTATTCAGGGATTCAACTTCTTCCTGGTTTAGTCTTGGGAGAGTGTAAGTGTCCAGGAAATTATCCATTTCTTCTAGATTTTCTAGTTGATTTGCATAGAGGTGTTTATAGTATTCTCTGATGGTAGTTTGTATTTCTGTGGGGTCGGTGGTGATATCCCCTTTATCATTTTTTATTGCGTCTATTTGATTTCTCTCTCTTTTCTTCTTTATTAGTCTTGCTAGTGGTCTGTCAATTTTGTTGATCTTTTCAAAAAACCAACTCCTGGATTCATTGATTTTTTGGAGGGTTTTTTGTGTCTCTATCTCCTTCAGTTCTGCTCTGATCTTAGTTATTTCTTGCCTTCTGCTAGCTTTTGAATGTGTTTGCTCTTGCCTCTCTAGTTCTTTTAATTGTGATGTTAGAGTGTCAATTTTAGATCTTTCCTGCTTTCTCTTGTGGGCATTTAGTGCTATAAATTTCCCTCTACACACTGCTTTAAATGTGTCCCAGAGATTCTGGTATGTTGTATCTTTGTTCTCATTGGTTTCAAAGAACATCTTTATTTCTGCCTTCATTTTGTTATGTACCCAGTAGTCATTCAGGAGCAGGTTGTTCAGTTTCCATGTAGTTGAGCGGTTTTGATTGAGTTTCTTAGTCCTGAGTTCTAGTTTGATTGCACTGTGGTCTGAGAGACAGTTTGTTATAATTTCTGTTCTTGTACATTTGCTGAGGAGTGCTTTACTTCCAATTATGTGGTCAATTTTGGAATAAGTGTGATGTGGTGCTGAGAAGAATGTATATTCTGTTGATTTGGGGTGGAGAGTTCTATAGATGTCTATTAGGTCCCCTTGGTGCAGAGATGAGTTCAATTCCTGGATATCCTTGTTAACTTTCTGTCTCGTTGATCTGTCTAATGTTGACAGTGGAGTGTTGAAGTCTCCCATTATTATTGTATGCGAGTCTAAGTCTCTTGTAGGTCTCTAAGGACTTGCTTTATGAATCTGGGTGCTCCTGTATTGGGTGCATATATATTTAGGAGAGTTAGCTCTTCCTGTTGAATTGATCCCTTTACCATTATGTAATGGCCTTCTTTGTCCCTTTTGATCTTTGATGGTTTAAAGTCTGTTTTATCAGAGACTAGGATTGCAACCCCTGCTTTTTTTTGTTCTCCATTTGCTTGGTAGATCTTCCTCCATCCCTTTATTTTGAGCCTATGTATGTCTCTGCATGTGAGATGGGTCTCCTGAATACAGCAGACTGATGGGTCTTGACTCTTTATCCAGTTTGCCAGTCTGTGTCTTTTAATTGGAGCATTTAGTCCATTACATTTAAGGTTAATATTGTTATGTGTGAACTTGATCCTGTCATTATGATATTAACTGGTTATTTTGCTCATTAGTTGATGCAGTTTCTTCCTAGCCTCGATGGTCTTTACATTTTGGCATGTTTTTGCAATGGCTGGTACCGTTGTTCCTTTCCATGTTTAGGGCTTCCTTCAGGTTCTTGTAAGGCAGGCCTGGTGGTGACAAAATCTCTAAGCATTTGCTTATCTGTAAAGGATTTTATTTCTCCTTCACTGATGAAACTTAGTTTGGCTGGATATGAAATTCTGGGTTGAAAATTCTTTTCTTTAAGAACATTGAATATTGGCCCCCACTCTCTTCTGGCTTGTAGAGTTTCTGCTGAGAGATCTGCTGTTAGTCTGATGGGCTTCCCTTTGTTGGTAACCGGACCTTTCTCTCTGGCTGCCCTTAAGATTTTTTCCTTCATTTCAACTTTGGTGAATGTGGCAATTATGTGTCTTGGAGTTGCTCTTCTGGAGGAGTATCTTTGTGGTGTTCTCTGTATTTCCTGAATTTGAATGTTGGCCTGCCCTACTAGGTTGGGGAAGTTCTCCTGGATGATATCCTGAAGAGTGTTTTCCAACTTGGTTCCATTTTCCCCTCACTTTCAGGCACCCCAATCAGACGTAGATTTGGTCTTTTTACATAATCCCATACTTCTTGCAGGCTTTGTTCATTTCTTTTTCTTCTTTTTTCTTTTGGTTTCTCTTCTCGCTTCCTTTCATTTATTTGATCCTCAATCGCTGATACTCTTTCTTCCAGTTGATCGAGTCGGTTACTGAAGCTTGTGCATTTGTCACGTATGTCTCGTGTCATGGTTTTCATCTCTGTCATTTCGTTTATGACCTTCTCTGCATTAATTAGTCTAGCCATCAATTCTTCCACTCTTTTTTCACGATTCTTAGTTTCTTTGTGCTGGGTATGTAATTCCTCCTTTAGCTCTGAGTTTGATGGACTGAAGCCTTCTTCTCTCATCTCATCAAAGTCATTCTCTGACCAGCTTTGATTCGTTGCTGGCGATGGGCTGCGTTCCTTTGCAGGGGGAGATGCGCTCTTATTTTTTGAATTTCTAGCTTTTCTGCCCTGCTTTTTCCCCATCTTTGTGGTTTTATCTGTCTCTGGTCTTTGATGATGGTGACGTACTGATGGGGTTTTGGTATAGGTGTCCTTCCTGTTTGATAGTTTTCCTTCTGACAGTCAGGACCCTCAGCTGTAGGTCTGTTGGAGATTGCTTGAGGTCCACTCCAGACCCTGTTTGCCTGGGTATCAGCAGCAGAGGTTGCGGAAGATAGAATATTGCTGAACAGCGAGTGTACCTGTCTGATTCTTACTTTGGAAGCTTCCTCTCAGGAGTATACTCCACCCTGTGAGGTGTGGGGTGTCAGACTGCCCCTAGTGGGGGATGTCTCCCAGTTAGGCTACTCAGGGGTCAGGGACCCACTTGAGCAGGCAGTCTGTCCCTTCTCAGATCTCATCCTCTGTGTTGGAAGATCCACTGCTCTTTTCAAAGCTGTCAGACAGAGTCGTTTTCATCTGCAGAGGTTCTGCTGCTTTTTTGTTGTTGTTGTTTAGCTGTGCCCTGTCCCCAGAGGTGGAGTCTACAGAGACAGGCAGGTTTCCTTGAGCTGCTGTGAGCTCCACCCAGTTCGAGCTTCCCAGTGGGTTTGTTTACCTACTTAAGCCTCAGCAATGGCGGGCGCCCCTCCCCCAGCCAATGTTATTCTATGTTTTGCAATCTATGGGACAGTTTCAATTAATGCCCATTGCTAGCTAGTAATACCCCCCACCCCCAACCCACTCACCAAATGGAGATTCTCTAGAGCAAAGTCCAAGAAGTTGCCCCTGGGAAGCACATATAAGAATTTGTCGTAAGCTCCACTCTACATTTCCAATAGGAATTGTACAGATAATTTGTACATTCAAGCACTCCAGTTTCTGTTTTATATTATTTAATATTACCAACCTATGTGTGCTTAGAATCTTATAGGCCCCCATTTAGCATGTCCAATTAACATTGCCTCAAGGGTAGATTTACATGTCTTCTCTTTTATAATACTAGGGAAGGAAAACAGTTTTCAGTCAGATAGAATATCTATCCCTATATTTTATTTAGGTAAATAAGATGCATCGACTTCACATAAAGCCTATTTAAACATATCATTTTATTCCACTTTTACCCTCTTTCATCCTTTGCATTTCTATATTCTCTTAATCTAATTGTAGCTCATGTTAAGACTTTACCAGAATTTGATTTTAGGATACTAAGTAGAGAATGTGTTTTCCAGTAAGGCATAATATCAATTACATTCAACATTCAGGCAAAGGAGTCACACCACTCGACATAAAGTCTGTTTAAATATTCCAATTTTCATGCAAACTTTTACCTTAATTCTACAAATCTGTGCATTCCCATATTCTCTGAATTTAATTGCAGAACCTGCTGGAACCTTACCAACGGACTTTGTTACTGAAGTCCATAGAGCTTCCATATCAGGTCCCAGAATTTTTTGTTCTCCACTCTCTGATTATTTTCCTCACTCATATGCATAAGGCCTTGGGTCCACAGTGACATTTTGAGCCAAAGGGCCCAGGCTCTTTTATCAATCTTTGTCTTGATTGATATGCTTATTTCCTCAGGTGATTCCAGATCAGGTTTCTCCTTGTAATCTTTGCTTCTGGTCTAGTAAATTCATCCAAACTGGGATAAATAGGGAAGCCTTCCAAACTAAATCCAGCAACATATAAAAAATAATTATTCACTATGACAGAGTAGTATTTATCTCAGGACTAAAAGCTTGGTTTAACATCTAAAAATCAATTAATGTAATATATCATATCAAGGGAAATTTTTAATATCACATGATATATGTGTATTTATGTATGTGTATATATATGTTTTCATATATATACACACACATATATACACACACACACATACATATATATATATATAATCATACAAGAAACATGCAAGAAAATAAGGGAAAAATCTTGGAGACCTAAGAACAGAAATTAAACGAGAGCTTGAATCCAGCAAGTTAGATGAACACCAAAGTTTTCTGCCATCTCTAGGCATCAACTGTTTCAATTTGTCTAGTAATTGTTTTACCTGCTCTATGAGTAGCATCAAAGACAAAGCATCGGGTCCACATACAGCAAAGAAGCAGATAAGAGACTGCTGAGCAGTGACCTACACAGTCTCTCTCAGGGAAATAGAGAATCATAAAAAGATGGGCCTCTCAGATGCACATAAATGGGACCTTGGCCAGGTGTGGTGGCTCACACCTGTAATCCTAGTACTTTGAGAGGCTGAGGTGAGAGGATCACTTGAACCCAGGAGTATGAGACCAGCTTGGGCACCATGGGAAAATCCCATCTCTACAAAAATTATAAAAATTAGCTGGGTATGGAGGCACGCACCTGTAGTGCCAGCTATTATGGAAGCTGAGGTGGAGGATCACTTGAGCCCCATGAGGCTGAGGCTGCAGTGAGCCATGATTGTGCCACTGCACTCCAGCTGGAGTGACAGAGTGAAACCCTGTCTCAAAAACATGAAAAAGGGACTTTACCTATCTCAGCTATGAACTGCTTTGGGTGAAGTTTGGAATAATCTCTTCTGACATTCCATGGCCATAAATCAGGCCTCAATTGAGTTGGGGGCCTAAATTAATATGATCTTTCATGTCTAAAGCCATGCAATATGAGGGTTTTTATTTAAATTGGAGTCAGATCTGCATCTCCCTGTCATCTGGAAAAAAAAAAAAATTCATAGAAGAAAGCATAGTTTTTAAAGGTTTTAAAGTACGTTCATCTATAAAATTGTACCCATTGAGTTCATAATCCATAATCACTACACAAGAACAAAAATATTTGAGTGAGATTTCTGATTATTCTCATTGTATTTCTGTAATATTCATCATTCTGATTATGTTGGAAATAATATTATTCTAAAAACCCTTGCTTCACAGTGAGGTCACTAAAGATTGCTGAGGAATAGTCTAAATTCATTTCCACTAACACTTTTCTTATCCAGGTGATTTTCATGCCAAAATTTGCTTGGAGGCTACAAAATACGGGCTCTTTAGATTTAGTCATATATCTGTTACTGCAGGAGATACACTTGCTTCTTGGAGGAAAAGTTTCAGTGCTTATGATATTAATTTGTAATTACTTTTTCTCATTATGACCCAGTTTGAAATAGGTTCTACCCAACTGTGTAGCCATTTCTGCTCTTTGAGACGTTTGTTTCAGGAATCCCCTGCTATTTTCTACTACTAGAACTTATTCCCATAGCCCATGCTTGTTAACAAGGACAGAAGTCAGTAATTTATGAGAGGTTTTCAGTATATCAGAAGAAATTTCTTTTATCCTACAAAGTTTTCAGTCTTAGGACAAAAGTTAATTTTTCTTTCCTACAAGCCATCAAGCTCAAAATATCAAAGATATTTGCGGGTACATCTGCTGATAATATAAATCGATAAAACCCAAAAAGCAATTTGAGAAACATATTAATAATCTTTGAACCAGTTATTCTTTTGGAAATATTTAATTGGGAATATTTGAAATATTCTAATGGTATCTAATAATATTTGAAGGAGTTACTCTTTTGGAAATATTTAATTGGGAATATTTGTAAGGTGGGCAAGTATTTTTAATTGTAACTTTTTTTTCTGTTTGTTGATTGTGCGTTTTAAGATGGGTTTTGCTATGTTGTCCAGGATGGTCCAAAACCCCTGGTGTAAGAGATCCTCCAACCTCAGCCTCCTCAGTAGCTGAAATTACGGGAACATTTCACCAACTTCTAATTGTAGCATTTTACAATAATATTTACAACAGAAAAATTAAAAAAAAAATTATGCTACATTAACACTTTATAGTATAATGTAGCTTCTGAAAAATGTTTTTTAAATAATAATCAAAACATGGCAGAATTCAGGCTAAAATATTTACTATGCCAAAAAAATAGGATACAAATCTACTTTCAAAAATATAATCCCATTATTTTCAAGACGGTAGATAAGAGGCATTGCTAGCATCCTCTCCCACTTGGAAGGACAAAATAATTTGCAGAAATTCACAGTGTAAATTTTTCTACAAGAAGCAATGTAGGAACTGAACAGGAAAACCGCAAAAATTTATGGACACTTTGAAGCAAGTAGGAGGCCGCAGTCCACAATGTGAGTCAGATGAAGGGCTGTCAGTTCCAAGAGTGTGAGACGGGGAGAGTTTGCCTCCAGGATACACACTCCCACCAGGGTCCCTGAAAGTCCAGGCCACTGGGGAAGGCCCTAGTTCCACCCAGTGCAGGAACTGACTTGGGGAAGGTTGTGGAATATCAAATTAGGAGCAGTTACGGGAAGACCTTACATGCACTCCCAGATTCCATTGTGGGCTGAGGGCAGTCATTCCTTACTCTTTCTCAGAGAGGACCCTGTGGAGAACAGTAAAAAAATTCAGGTAGTTACCACAGGTTGAAAGAAACTCCCAGGAGTGTTTCTTGATACAACCTTGGGTGGGGATAAATTCCTTTGGCCAGGGCCAAGGTGACAGAGAGAGTAAGGCAGACCATGAGTGCAGGAGTTCCGAGTGCAGGAGGCAGGAGCTCAGCTTTTCAGCTGACAGCCTGGCCTGAAAGCTGTGGTTTCTATCTACCCGTGGAAAACTTAGGACTACTGGCAGTGGTGAGGTCTGATTAAAGGCTGACTGGAACTCAGCTCACTGCTGCCAGTGGAACACTGCAAGCGTGGATCTGCCTCACCAGGTGTGTGGCAACTGTGTGGGGCTTACTGCAGCCTGCTACTCCCCACTCCCTGCAGAGAAACTTCTGTGCAGTAGAGGCATCAATATTCCTCTCTGAAACATCAACCCACTGGCCTGAGACCCGCTCCTGTTAACCGTGGAAGGTGTTCAGGTTCTTGGCATCTTGAACAAAGAATTGGACAAAATGTACAAACAAAGAAAGGAAGGAATGAAGGGTTTTATTGAAAATGAAGGTACACTCCAGAGTGTGGGAGTGGGCCTGAGCATAGGGGCTCAAAGGTCCTGTTACAGAATTTTGGGGAGTTTAAATACCCCCTAGAGGATTCCACTGGTTACTTTGGGCTCCCCCTATGTAAATGGAGAGGATGAAATAAAGTTACAAAGTAATTTAAGGCATACGCCCTATGTAGAGAGTATTTCCTATTGTAGCAAAGTGTGAGTTAGCCTATGTTTCCGGCCTCCAGAGCCTATTTTCCTGCCTCACTCTCATCCCCCAAAACCCACAAGTGTTGCTGCTTGCCCTGCACATGAGGATCCAAAGTGCAAATGGTGTTGACCCAACCTCCACCTAGCTTTGCCCCACCACCCGCCCTAGTAGGTTAACACAAAATACAGAATATTTTGAGAGCTTCATGGCCCTGCCAATTGCCTGAGAAACCAGAATACCCCCTTGGGCAATTAAGGAAGCAAAAATCCAAGTATTATTACGGTAGCTAATGCTCTTTTCTAGGCACCACCTCCTGGCTGGAGGCCAATGGACACAGTCCATTACAGTTTCTCCTGGCATAATAACACTGTGTCCAGGAAGAACAAAATGCCTGCGTGATCTCAGCTATCACCACTGTCTGCGCCACTTTGGCCAACCAGGAGGCCCTGAGTCTGTCCATGTGACCAGTTCATTATACTATAACTGAAGTTCAAGAAAGCCAAAACACTAAGGCTATCAATAACCAAGGAATTTCACAGTCTACATCACTCCCCCATCACCCCCATTAGAGCTTGTGCTGCTATCCACTGTTGGGAAACTTGAGGACAGGTCACATCACTGGATCCTTGCAGACATTCCCCAGTACCAGCCTGAAGAGATGCAACTTCACTGGGCAGGTAGACCAGCGGAGCAATAACACTCACAGTAGTCTGACTCCTAGGGACTCCTACTCCTAGGTGAAAGGGGAGTGTGTCTTAAGGGAAAACCCTGTGTGACAAAAGAATCTGGATGGCAGGCCTTGAGAAACAGATCTATCTCCTGGTAGAAAGCTTCTTTTAGCTGAGGCACAGTTGCAGTATTTAACTCAGAAGGGAAAGTCTTCAGCTCTATCCCAATACAGACAGCCCTGGGGTGCATGAAGGGTCTTAAGGAAAGGGAAGTTTTTCTTCTTTTGCTCACCACTGTAGTCACAGTTGGAGCTTCCCCCAGGTGTGTTCTGTGTTGGTGCGACTACAGACCACCTTTCTGGAACACGTAAGGGCTGACTGCATCCCCACAGGAAGAGGGCCCTCCAGATTCAACCTTGCATGAGAGAGAACCACAATTTCACTCTACTTAGAATATGAACATTCCTACAGATAAAAAGAAGTGCCTGTCTGATCTGAATAGTCATAGCACTGGGACAGGAGTGTGTCTGAGAGGCGGACCTTCTTGCTGATCTGGCAGGGGAGCTAAGGTGGCTCCAACCCTTCCTGCTGATAAGACCTCAGTGCAATTCATTGAAAGCTCTTCCAGCCACCTCTGTCAAGGCTGGTATTTCACTTAGCCACATGCTTTAGCTGCAACCAATTTTTACTGAGGGATATGTCCCCTACTGGCCTGAAGTCTGAACCATCAAAAAAGTACATAAAATATTGAGGTAAAATAAATAAATAAAAAGTGCATGCCATGGGATAATGGGATAAGTTTTAAGAGAACTTTATCCTTCCAGCCCCATAGGAGATAGTAAACTTGCTCATATACCAAGCACATTGCTACTACAACCAGAATATGAGAAAGCCATCAAATAAAGACTCTCTATACCAAAGAACTTTTACAGAGTCTTCACCCTGAAAGCACCAAGAACTGAATTAGGCTATCATTTACCATAAGCATTAAAGTATCATCATTAAGAAGAAAAAAACATTTAAAAATAAAACAGAACAAAAATCCACAGTAAAATCAAACATAAGTTCAAGAATAATTAGAAGGAAATAGTCTACCCGAATGAGAAGGAACATGAAAAATAATTCTGGTAATATGACAAAATAAGATGCTATAACACCCCTAAAAGATCACACTAGCTCTCCAGGAATGGACTCAAACCAAGATGAAATCTTTGAAATATCACATAATGAATTCAGAAGGTCAATTATTAAGCTACTCAAGAAGATATCAGAGAAAGGTAAAAACCACCCTAAAGATATTTAAAAAGCAGTTTGGCATATGAATGAAAAAATTTCTAGAGAGAGTAATATCATAATTTCAAAAAAAAAAATCAGAACTTCTGAAAATGAAAGACACACTGAGGGAATTACAAATGCAATAGAAAGTTTTAAAAGTAGAGTACGACAAATAGAAGAGAGAATGTAAGCACTCAAATAAAAGGCTTTTGAATTAACCCAATCCGACAAAAATTAAAGAAAAAAGAATCAGAAGAAATTCATAAGGTCTTCAAGAAATATGGAATTATGTAAAATGGCCAGATCTAAGAACAATTACTGTTCCTGAAGCAAAAGAGAAAATAACAAATCTGGAAAACTTATTTGAGGGAATAATTGAGAAAATCTTTCTTGTCCTAGTTAGAGATCTAGATATCCAAATCCAAGTAGCTCAAAGAACTCCTGAAAAGTTCACTGCAAAAAGGTCTTCCCCAAGGCACATAGTTGTCATGCTATGTAAAGTGAACATGAAAGAAAGACTTCTAAGATCAGCAAAACAAAAGCTTCTGATAACCTACAAAGGAATGCTTATCAGACTAACAGCAGACTTCTCAGCAGAAACCTTACAAACCAGAAGGGATTGGGGTCCTGTCTTTGATCTCCTTAAACAGAACAACTGTCAGTCAATAATTTTGTATCCCACAAAACAAAGTTTTATAAATGAAGGAGAAGTAAAGTCATTTTCAGACAAATGAATGCTGAGTGAATTTGTTATTACCAAATCAACACCAAAAGAAATACTAAAAGAAGTTTTAAACTTTGAAACAAAAGCCCAATATGCACCAAAATAGAATCTCTTGAAATCTTAAAATTCACAGGGCCTATAAAACAAGAACACAATAAAAAACTATTTAGGAAACAACATGATGAAGATAACAGTACATCACACATATCTCAATATTAACATTGAATGTAAATGTCTTAAAAGTTCCACTTAAAAGATATAGAATGGCAGAATGGACAAAAAAAATTACAATCTTAATATCTTCTGTCTTCAAGAGACTCATCTAACACAAAAAGATTCATATAAACTCAAGGTAAAAGGGTGGAAAAGGTATTTCATGCAAATAGAAACCAAAAGCAAACAATGCTACCTATTCTTATATCAGACAAAACAAACTTCAAAACAATGACAGTAAAAACAGACAAATATGATCACTATGTAATGATGAAAGGATCAATACAACAGGAAGATTATAAACCTAAATTTATATGCACCAAATACTGGAGGTCCTAGATTCATAAAACAATTACTACTAGACCCAAGAAATAGATAGACAGCAAAACAATAATAAATGGAGACTTTAATATACCACTAGAGAGATCTTTGAAACAGAAAGTCAATAGAGAAACAATGGACTTCTTCAATGACACACCGGAACAAATGCACTTAACAGACATTTACAGAATATTCTACCCAAATCTGCAGAATATACATTCTTCTCACCAGCACATAGAACCTTCTCCAAAATAGACCATATTACAGCCACAAAACAAGTCTCAATAAATGTTTAAAAACCTAAATCCTATTGAGTATATTCTCAGACCACAGATCACAGTGGAATAAAACAAGACAACAACTCTTAAAAAAACCTTCAAAAGAATACAAGCACATGACAATTAAATAATCTGCTCCTGAATGACATCTGAGTTAATAATGAAATCAAGATGGAAATTTTTATTTTAATTCAAGGATAATAATGACACAAGTTATCAAAACCTCTGTGATACAGCAAAAGCAGTGCTAAGAGGAAAGTTTATAGCACTAAATGCCTACAGTAAAAAGTCTGAGAGAGAACAAATTAACAACCTAATGTCACACCTCGAGGAACTGGAGAAACAAGAACAAACTAAACCTAAAGCTACGAAAAAAATAACAAAGATTGCAGCAGAACTAAATGAAATGCAAACAAAATAAATACAAAAGATCAATGAAAATAAAGGCTGCTTTTTAAAAAAAAAAAAAACAAAATCAATAGATCTTTAGTAAAATTAACCAAGAAAAGAAGAGAGAAGATGCAAATAAGCTCATTTAGAAATGAAACTGGAGACATTACAATTCACACCACAGAAATACAAAAGATCACTTGACAATACTATGAACACCTCTATGCACATAAACTAGAAAACCTAAAGGAAATGGACAAATTATTGGAAACATACAAGCCTCCTAGATTAAATCTGAAAGAAATAGAAATCTTGAGCAGACAATAACAAGCAACAAGATAGAATAAGTAATTTAAAAAACAGTCATTTAAAAAAAAAAAAAAAAGGATAAGATAGATTTGAAGCTGAATTCTACCAGAAATTCAAAGAAAAAAATAGTATCAATCCTTCTGAAATATTCCAAAATGTTGAGAAAGGAGGAATACTTCCTAAATCATTATATGAAGCTGATATCACCCTGATACCAAAACCAGGAAAGGACACAACAAAAAAAGAAAACTACAAAAAAATTCCCTGTTGAACATAGCTGCAGAAATCCTCAACAAAATATTAGTTAACCAAATCCAACAGCACATTAAAAAATCATTCTTTGTGATCAAGTGAGTTTTATCCCATGGATGTAATAGTTGAACATAACCAAGCTAATAAATGTGATATATCACCAAAACATAATTAAAAACAAAAATTATCTGATAATCTCAATAGATGCAGAAAAATCTTTTGACAATATCCAGCATCACTTTATGATAAAAACTCTCAACAAACTAGGAATAGAAGAGATTTACTTCAAAATAATAAAAGTCATGTATGATAAATTCATAACCAACATTATACTGAATGGGGAAAAGTAGAAAGCATTCCCTCTGAGAACAGAAACAAGAAAAGGATGCCTCCTTTTAACACTCCTATTCAACATGTTTTTGGAAGTCCTAGCCAAAGCACCTAGAAAAGAGGAAGAAATAAAGGGTATCCAAATTGGAAAAGAGGAAAACAAACAATCCTTGTTTGCAGATGATATGTCTGCATACCTAGAAAATACTAAAGAAACCTTTCAATTATGGATTTGATAAACAAATTTAGTAAACTCTTAGGTTACAAAAATCAATGTACCCAAATCAATAGACTTCTATACACCAACAATGACCAAGCTGAGAATGAAATCAAGAACTCAATCCTTTTTACAACAACTAGAAAGAATAAAATAAATAAAATAAAATAAAACACCTAAGAATACACTTAACCAAGTAGGTGAAAGATCTCTAGAAGGAGAATTATAAAACACTGCTGAAAGAAATCACAGATGACACAAGCAAATGGAAACAAAACCCATGATCATGGATAGGAAGAATCAATATTGTGAAAATGACCATACTGCCCAAAGCAATCCATAACTTCAATGCAATTCCCATCAGAAAACAAGCATCATTTTTCACAGAATTAGGAAAAACAATAACTAAAATTCCTATGAAACCAAGAAAAAGCCTGAATAGCCAAAGCGAGCCTATGTAAAAAGAATAAATAAATCTGGAGGCATCACATTGCCGAATTGCAAATTATACTACAAACCTCTAGTTACCAAAGTGGCATGATACTGGTAGGAAAGTAGGCATAGAGACCAATGAAATGGAATAGAGGATCCATAAATGAAACACATATAGCCAATTGATCATTGGCAAAGCATACAAACACATAAATTGGGGAATGGACACCCTATTTGATAAATGGTGCTGGGAAAACAGGCAAGCCACATGTAGAAGAATGAAACTTGATCTCCCTATCTTGCCTTATACAAAAGTCAGTCAAGATGGATAAAATACTTAAATATAACACCTGAAACTACAACAATTCTAGAAGACAACATTGGAAAAGCTCTTCTGGACATCAGCCTAGGCAAAGAATTTATGACTAAGATCCCCCAAGAAATGCAGCAAAAACAAAAATAAAGAAATCAGATCTAATTAAACTAAAAAGTTGCTGCACATCAAAGTAAATAATCATCAGAGTAAACAGACAATCCACAAAATGGGAGAAAATCTTAAGGATCTACACATCCGACAAAGAACTAGTATCCAGAATCTACAAGGAACTAAAAAAGATCACCAAGAAACAAGATGATTCCATTAAAAAGCAGACAAACGACATAAATAGACATTTCTCGAAAGATATACAAATGGCCAAGAAACATCTGAAAAAAATGCTCAACATCACTAGTCATCAGGGAAATGCAAATTAAAACCACAATGAAATACCACCTTACTCCTGCAAGAACGGCCATTATTAAAAAATCAAAATACAAACGACGTCGGCGTGGATGTGGGGAAAAGGGAATGCTTATATACAGTTGATGGGAATGTAAATTAATATAACTTCCATGAAAAACAGTGTGAAGATTCTCTGAAGAACTAAAAGTAGATCTACCATTAGATCGAGCAATCCCTTTACTGGGTATCTACTCAAAGGAAAAAAAAGTCATTATATGAAAAAGTCACTTGCACACGTATGGTTAGAGCAGCACAATTTACAATTGCAAAGATGTAGAACCAACCTAAATACCCATTGACTAATGAGTGGATGAAGACAATGTGGTATATATATACCATGGATTACTACTTAGCCATTAAAAGGAAGAGGATAATGTCTTTTGCCAGCAACTTGGATAGAACTGGAAGCCATTATTCAACTGAAGCAACACAGGGCCTGTAAAGCAAAAGCTGTATGTTCTCAATCCTATTTGGAAGCTAAGCTGTCAATATTCCAATATTCAAAGGCATACAGAGTGATATAATAGACTTTAAAGACTCAGAAGGGGGACAGTGAGAGGGGAACTAGGGATAAAACACTATGCATTAGATACAATGTACACTACTTGTGTGATGGGTGCAACAAAATCTTAGAATTCACCACTATATAATTCATCCATGTAACAGAAAATCACTTGTACCCCAAAAGCTATCGAAATAAAATAAAATAAAAATAGAAATAATATAACCCCAATTATAGATTTTGCTTTATGAATCATTTTTTTTTTTAATTTATTATTTTTTTTTTTTTGAGGCGGAGTCTCGCTCTGTCGCCCAGGCTGGAGTGCAGTGGCCGGATCTCAGCTCACTGCAAGCTCCGCCTCCTGGGTTTACGCCATTCTCCTGCCTCAGCCTCCCGAGTAGCTGGGACTACAGGCGCCCGCCACGTCGCCCGGCTAGTTTTTGTATTTTTTAGTAGAGACGGGGTTTCACCGTGTTCGCCAGGATGGTCTCGATCTCCTGACCTCGTGATCCGCCCGTCTCGGCCTCCCAAAGTGCTGGGATTACAGGCTTGAGCCACCGCGCCCGGCCTGCTTTATGAATCATTACAGGTTTTTGTGTCTGTATTTTCTAAAATAATAAAAATGTATTATATTTTTAATCAAAATACTTTAAAATATAAACTTCATGTAAAATACTGTGAATAATTTACATTTTAAGATAGGGTTATAATTCACATACTTTTTAAAATTTTAATTTAACTATGGATTTTTTTTTCAGATTTTACTTATAAACTCTGAATGCATGCTTAGAAAAGTATGATAAAAGAGTTCATATTAGACCCTAGCCACAAAACAAAGAAACTCACACATTCTGCCGCAATATATAATAAATATGTATTTCGAAATGTATTCTGGAGGTAGTCAAGTTATATTCTACTATGGCACATAGTGTGCTATTATATTCCTCGCACTAGAATATATGCTTTTTATAGAAATTTAATCTTATGCTAAAACAAATAATTTATTATATCTAATTTAAAAAAAAAAACCTGTCTAAAGCAATGGTTCTATTTCTAGCTGCAAAATGAAATCACCGAGGTTTATTATTTTTCAAAATGCATAGGCTTTACCTTCAGATATTTTATGGTAATTAATCTGGGCGTGAGGACCTGAAATCAAATACTTTTAAATGTAACCCCTTCACCAGACTTATTTTGATATGTGTGCAGCAGAATTGAGAACCACTAGTCTGGAACTTCTTTTTTTTTTTTTTTTGAGACGGAGTCTTGCTCTGTCGCGGCCCAGGCTGGAGCGCAGTGGCGGATCTCAGCTCACTGCAAGCTCCGCCTCCCGGGTTTAAGCCATTCTCCTGCCTCAGCCTCCCGAGCGGCTGGGACTACAGGCGCCCGCCACCTCGTCCGGCTAGTTTTTTGTATTTTTTTTAGTAGAGACGGGGTTTCACCGTGTTAGCCAGGATGATCACGATCTCTTGACCTCGTGATCCGCCCGTCTCGGCCTCCCAAAGTGCTGGGATTACAGGTTTGAGCCACCGCGCCCGGCCAGTCTGGAACTTCTTACTCCTCTTAACTGTTGTTTCTGCTTGCCCAAAAGAAAATGTTGCCAGAATTTCAAAGGTGGGGTGGTAGAAGAGTAATAGGGAGAGACTGGCCGATGTTTACAGTTATACTTAGGAGAAATAAGTTCTGGTGCTCTATTTGCACAGCACGGTGCCTATTGTTAACTATATTGTGTGGGGTATTTCAAAATAAATAGAAGATAGAATTTTGAATGTTATTACCAGAAAGAAATGGTAACTGCATGAGATGATGAATATGCTAAATATTAGGATTTGATTTTACACAATGTATATATGTATGGAAACATCACAATGTACTCTATAAATATAAATTATTATGTGTCAATAAAAATAAAATTAGAAAAAAGATCTCGGGGGGGGGAAGTAATGTATTTTACATTCAAGCTTTGCGTTTCCAATTATGTTAGTTACAATTTTCCCCTAATGCTACTAAAAAAAGGAGAAAGAAATGCATTTATAATTATTTAGATATATTTAAAAACTTATACTTTTTTTGACATTTTGTTCACTTAGTTTATGACACATTATTTTTATAGCATGTTAAATTGTTAATTCTTAAAGTAAATTCTCTGGATTTGTGTCAATTACATCTGCTATTATACAGATTATATAGCTCTACTTTTTAGTTGCATCTTAATCCACTTTTAAATAACTGTGGCACTAGGAAGTAAAAATCTAAAATGAATAAACAAAAAAAATTGAAGTCACTGGACATTCAACTATTTGGATTGCTTCTGATTAATCAATACTATTTTATCTGTTTCTATACTGAAGTTTTCTAATAATCAGTTAAATCTTCTTATTTGAAAGAAATTTTTGGGAGGGAAGAGTTAATGGACAACTTGAACTAGACAGAAATGAAAAATAAGCTTCACATTTTTCTTTCAAACATGAGAAACTGGCAGCTTGATGAAAATCATTTGCATAGATTAGATAGGTATAAATTCAGGCTTCCAGATATTAACTTGCAACGTAGTCTGTATATAATCCATTTTATTTCTGCTCATTTTTGCATAATTAAAAGCAATTCACTCATTAACAGTGTTCTTTATCCAAAGAATCTTAAAACTCATTAATACATTTTTTACTAAAATGTTAGAAATCACCTAAACTAGATAGATGCATAATTTTTTAGTAATTTATTAAAATATAAGTTAAATTTTCTAAAACAAAAATTTGAAGAACTTAAGATGACCCCAAACTTCAATAAATCAACAATAATCAAGTTTAATCTTTCACCCTGAATTATGAGATTAAAAAACAATCTATCTAGTGCCTGTCTCATCATGTTACATGTAAATAAAATCCTTATAAACCCAAGCTCTGTCACTTTTGTGCAATGTTGTAGGATGCGCCCAGTTGACAGATAATATGGACTCCCCATGGCTCACTGAGGTGCTCCAAGTTAAACAGAATTAGGTGGCCATGGCTGGGTGAGGGAATGGTCACCCACTCTGTTCTCTGAAAGATGTAAAAGTGTCAATGAACCTGCCTTTTCACAATGAAGCCAAACTAATTCTTGTTGTCAATCTTGAGATAGACTGCAGCTGGATATTTCCCAACTGATCACCAACAGATTATCTCCTGTCAACAAATTAATCACCTGAAACCAGTCAATTAAGAAAGACTGATGAGTTTGGGCTTAAAGCTCATCAAATCAAAACATTCTATTTCTCACTCTCCTGACTCCCTTCTCCTACCCTACTGTTTGTAAAAAGCCTTTACGAGCTTTAACTCTACAACCTCTCCTCAGAGCACATTTTCAGTTTGCATTGAAGATTGTATCTCCCCAATCTGCAGACTGCTTATAGAAAATACGGCTCTTCTTTTTTTCTCTGCAGATCTCACAGTTCTTTGTCAAAATTGAAACTAAACATCAGGAATGCAGAATATCAAGAATTCTGGCTATTTTGGGCATCAAAGTATATTTAACACCTTATAACAAGAAAGATAAAAGAAAAAATGGCATTTCATTACCACATACATACACACACACACACACACACACATATATATATATATAGTTACCAAACTTACATTATCCCATTATCCCAAATGTCTCTCCAGGAGCCAGTTACATCACGATCATCACTCGAGAGAGCCTGTTAAAATAGACACTTCAAATGATTCAGATTTAGTAGAGCTAAGAAGCTAACATTTGTAACACATTCATTAGGTGTTTGTGCTGATATGCAGCAAGATTGGAGAACACCTGAAACCTAAATCTTATCTCTGAAATATGTACATCTTTCTAAAAAGTAAGAAGGAAAAATTATTCTGTCATACACAATACAAACTGATGATATTAAAAATATATGAAAGATTTTGGGGTCATTTTCCCAGTGCCATTAAATTGAAATTATTTTCTCTCATTCTCTCTTGCCCTCTTTATCTCCTTCATAATTGGTATATTTACCATCAAGATATTTGTTTTGGTCTCGCAATGTAGTCCATCTAACACCCTGAAATTCTCCTATTGCTATTCTAGGGTGTGTGTGTGGTGGATGTGTATGCACACACTCATACATACACATATATCTAGATACACACATACACTTATATACATATATATAGAGAGAGAAAGAGATAGAGACAGACAAGACAGACTCTTTTTGTCTTATTTCTAATTATTAGCAACTAGAATTTTATTAACATAACCTCATGTAACAGTTATAACTAGCACTTTCTCCTTTGCCAAAGATTTGCAGCCTCAGATTTTATATTTCTGAAGGATCATCATCAGTATTATTTCCATTAACAAGAGATGGGTTATCAGAGAAAGGAGAAATGTAGTTAAGCAGAACACAAAGGATAACATGCCATTATGGGAAACCAAACTTATTTACCCCAAAATCTACTTTTTAGACATATTTCCACAAAGCTATTCAGAGAACCTGCACACAGGAATACCTTGGCAAAGCTGACTTTTGTGGAAGAGACGTGCATTTGTAAAAAAATAAAATAGAAAAAAAAAGACAAAAAACTGCACTGGTAAAATAAACAGACTTTCTGAGGCCCCTCTCTTATCTGGGTCTAGGAAAGATTAACCAACCACAAGCTATCATCTACTTTTTTCTAAAGGCAGCTCAGAGATTACCTGGAATATTTTTATCTGCATAACAAGATTACCTTTGCTTGACATAAATTCCTCCCTTCACTTTTCTGTAACCCTTAATGTGACATTCTTCAGAGCTCAGAGAAACTTGTTTCTGGGCTGCTGTTCTTTAGGTTCATTCATTTCTTCTGAATATCATTTACTCCTACAAGCCTACATCTTCCCTCCCTTCAGTGAAGTGAATATTTAAGCATCAGTCATCTTCCTTTTCTTTCAGTTTTTGTATATGTATGACTCTCATGCACACATGTGTATGCCAGTACATTTGTATGTCTTTTTTTCTGCTAATTTCTGTAGGGGACAAGGGAAAATTTTTCCTCTGTGCTCTGATGATTCTATAAAAATCAAATTAAAAAGAAGCACATCAATGTAATGACTTGATGGGTTTTTCCTGCCTACTGCACAAACAATGAGATCACAGCATTGCAGTAAGGAAAGAGTTTATTTGACAGGAAGCTGGCCACATAGGAGACATGCTTTTTATCCAAATCAGTCTCCTTGAAGGCTTAGAGTTATGGTCTTTCAAGGACAATTTGGTATGCAAGGAGAAGACTAGGTAATGGGAGTTACCAATTGGTTGAGTTTCAGTATGTAGCTAGTCAGGCATGACAGGGGCACGAGAGGGCTCACCCTCCACCCACCGGGAATGTCAGGTAACCATCAGGTGATGGTCTAGCAGTTATCACACTGCCTCTCTAGAATGAGAATTGGTTGCAGTCCATACCGGGGAGAGGCAGTTTCCAGATGGTTGGGCTCTCTAAAATAATAATTCATCACAGCCAATGCCAGGAAGAGGCAATTTCCCAATACATAAAAACACTTGAAATTGGTAATTGACAGCTTCCAATAATATCTCAGGAATAGGGTGAGTTGGCTCGAGCAAGTACATTAAGAGACAAAATGGTAAAGTATGACCTTCCCAGGGCATTCCACCAGAAAAGGAAGAAAGCCTCAGGTGAGCATGCTTACAACTAGTTAAACACACTGTACGTGCTCACCTCCCAAATGCAAGGAGGGCACCATGCATGTGGGTGACTCACCTTTAGGGAAGAATGAAAGGAAAGGGGTGCAAGATACTAAAAGTAGACCAGCATATAAAATCTGAGGTTTAATGTTAAACAAGGCACTTGACTTCAGAGATGCCCACTTCCAAGCATACTTTCCTTTCTTTCCTGCTCTAAAGTTTTTGAGTAAACTTCCACTCCCACTCTGAAACTTGCCCCAGTCGCTTTTTCTGCCTTATGCACCTCAGTAGAATTCTTTGTTCTGAGGAGGAAAGAATTGAAGTTGCTACAGACCCATACAGATTCAGTACTGGTAACCTGGATATTTGCCACTGCTAACAGTTGGAGTTGCCATAATAGCGGTGTGAAAAATGGTCCTCATGCATTGAGTCCACCTCTCGATGTGGGGCCATAGGACTGGTTAAGTCATGAGTCAGAAGTCCAGATGGATTAACTTGGTTGCCAGAACACAAAAGTGTGCAAAAGAAAACCCTCAAAAGATGAATCTTAGCTTCTACAATAGTGATATTATCTATAGGAGCAATTATGGGAGTCACGAATCTTGTCATCTCCAGCCACCTGACTCTTGAGCAGTAAGGGATTATAGAAACAATACCTACATCTTAGCAGAATTCAAGTCCCTCTCATAATCTTACTTGTAGTTGTAGGGCCTTTCATTAGTTTTACAAGGGTGGTTTAGTTTGGGGAAGAGCTATTATCACCCTTGCTTTAATATTAAGTTACAAACTAAATCTCTCCAAAGGTTTGCTTGGCCTATGCCCATGAATTACTAAGGAGAGCTTGAAAATTATACTGAGATGAAGTCAACTATGTCAGATTTCTCTTATTGTCAGAATTGTACAACGGCAGTTTCATTAACGGGATAAAAGGCATACAAATTTTATTAACATGCATGAGTGGCAGGGTTTGGGGGAAGAATGATTACTCCAAACCCTCAATGGGATACAGAAGTGTACTCTTTTTCATAGGGGAGGGAGGTGATAAAGAATGTAGAAAATTCTGTTGGAGAGCAGTAAGTGATTATTAGAGAGAATGAATGGACCAGGGACACAGAAATTAACTCATAAGTGATTCTCTTTGGAATTTGAATCAGTTCAAGAGTCAGATATTATCTTGCAAAAAAAGTCTATTTGGTGTGGTTGCATTCTTTAGTCTTCTATTCTGAAATTGCTGACATTTCAGGGAAGAAATTGAAAGGAATTATGTTTCTGTTGGTATGAAGCTTTCCTGCTCTGCACGGAGCATCCTGGCTTTTGCTTGTAATGTCAGCACTTTGGGAGTTCAAGGCAGAAGGATTGCTTGAGGCCATGAGTTTGAGACTAGCCTGGAGAATATGGAAAATCATGCCTTACAAACCATAAATTTTCATTAGATGGGTTTTATTTAACCCTATATGTCGTGACTTACTTTCCAACCTGACTCTGGCATAATATTTTGAGACATGGAAGTAAATCAAAATATTTTATGTGAAACATGTTTCTTTGCCATATCTTGAAATGGCCCTGCAAAGCTGTCCTTTGTGGAAGAAAATTTGCATCTGTAAAGAATCTCTATTAACATAACCAGATCTTTTTCTTCCAGACCCTCCCAATCCTAACAGATTAACTAAAAATCTAGCACCTTTTAAAGACCTGAATGGAAAACATTTGTCATCTGTTGTCTCTAAGGGTAGCCACTATAAGGTTTCAGAAGAACCTTGGTCTCCACAATCTTTTATCTTAACCTGAACATTTCCTTTCTGTCAATCCCAGGTCTCTGACAAACTCAACCAATTGTCAATCAGAAAGTATTTAAATTTACCTATAGACTGGAAGCCCCCACTCTGAGTTGTCCCACCTTTCTGAACCAAGCCAATGTATTTATTAGATGTATTTGATTGATGTCTCATGCCTCCCTATAAGGTATAAAACCAAGTTACATCCCAATTCCCTTGGGCACATGTTCTCAGGACCTCCTAAGGGCTGTATCACCAGCCGTGGTCACTCATACTTGGCTCTGAATAAATTTTTTCAAATATTTTACAGAGTTTGGCTCTTTTCATTGACAGTGGCATTGATATGACATGGCTGTGTCCCCACCAAAATCTTTTCTTGAATTCCCACGTGTTGTGGGAGGGACCCAGTGAGAGGTAATTGAATCGTGGAGGCAGGTCTTTCCCCTGCTGTTCTTGTGATAGTCAGTAAGTCTCATGAGATCTGATGGTTTTATAAGGGGGAATTTCTCTGCACAACCTGTCTCTTTGCTTGCTCTCATCCATGTAAGATGTGATTTGCTCTTTCTTGCCTTCTGCCATGATTGTGAGGCTTCCCCAGCCATGTGGAACTGTAAGCTCATTAAACTTCTTTATTTTGTAAATTGCCCAGTCTCAGGTATGTCTTTATCAGCAGTGTGAAAACGGACTAATACAGGCATGCACCTGTTGTCTCAGCTACTCAGGAGGCTGAGGTGAGAGGATGTCTTGACCCTGGGAAGTTGAGATAATAGTGAGCTATGATAGTGCTACTGCAGGGCAGCCTGGGTTCCAAAGTGAGACCCTGTCTCAGAAAAATAAAATGTTTCTTGAGGAGTGGGAGGAGTGCAACAAGGTTAGAGGGACCTTGATTCTGAGGCTTATTTCTGAGGTCTTTTCATTTTCAAAACCACAAAGCTTGTCCAAGCACCACATTTTGCGTATTCATTTTCTGTATCCCAATATTGTCTATTGGTTGGTTTTATAGACTCAAATAATTGAACCTTCAGGAGAAAAAATTAAACTTTTCTATTGATAAGGTTTTGCTGTGTCTCCATCCAAATCTCATCTTGAATTCCCACGTGTTGGGGGAGGGACCCAGTGGGGGGTGATTGAATCATAAGAGTGGGTCTTTCCCATGCTGTTCTCATGATGGTGAATAAGTCTCAAAAGACCTGATGATTTTAAAAAGGGGAGTTCCCCTTCACAGGCTCTCTTCTCTTGTCTGCCACCATGTGAGACGTGCCTTTTACCTTCCATCATGATCATGAGGCCTCCCAAGCCATGTGGAATGGTAAGTCCATTAAATCTCTCTCTTTTTTTTTTTTTTTGTAAATTGCCCAGTCTCAGGTATGTCTTTATCAGTAGTGTGAAAATGGACTAATACAGTAAATTGGTACCAGTAGAGTGGAGCGCTGCTGAAAAGATACCAGAAAATACGGAAACGACTTTGGAACTGGGTAAGAGGCAGAGGTTGGAACAGTTTGGAGGGCTCAGAAGAAGACAGGAAATTGTGGAAAAATTTGGAACTCCCTAGAGGCTTGTTGAATAGCTTTGACCAAAATCCTGATAATATGGACAATGAAATCCAGTGTGAGGTGGTCTCAGATGGAGATGAGAAATTTGTTGGGAACTGGTGCAAAGGTGACTCTTGTTATGGTTTAGCAAAGAGACTGGCAGTATTTTGTCACTGCTCTGGAGATTTTTGGAACATTGACTCTGAGAGAGATTATTTAGGGTATCTGGCGGAAGAAATTTCTAAGCAGCAAAGCATTAAGAGGTGACTTGGGCACTGTTAAAAGCATTCAGTTTTAAAAAGGAAGCAGAGCATAAAAGTTCAGAAAATTTGCAGCCTGACAATGCTATAGAAAATAAAATCCCATTTTCTGAGGAGAAATCCAAGCCGACTGCAGAATTTTGCATTGGTAACAAGGAGCCTAAGGTTATTCCCCAAGACTATTGGGAAAATGTCTCCAGGGTATGTCAGAGGTCTTCATGGCAGCCCCTCCCATAACAAGCCTAGAAGTCTAGGAGGAAAAAGTAGTTTGTGAGCTGGGCCCAGGATCCCTGTGCTGTGTGCAGCCTAGGGACTTAGTGCACTGCATCCCAGCCACTCCAGCTGTGGCTGAAAGGGGCCAACTTATAGTTCAGGCTGTGGCTTCAGAGGGTGCAAGTCCAAAGCCTTGGCAGTTTCCACATGATGTTGAGTGTGTGAATGCACAGAAGTCAAGAATTGAGATTTGGGAACCTCTGCTTAGATTTCAGAAGATGTATGGAAATGCCTGGATGCCCAGGCAGAAGTTTTCTGAAGGGGCGGGACTCTCATAGAGAACCTCTGCTAGGGCGGTGCAGAAGGAAAATGTGGGGTCGGAGCCCCCACACAGAGTTTCTACTGAGACACCACCTAGTGGAGCTGTGAGAAGAGGGCCATCATCCTCCAAACCCAGAATGATAGATTCACTCACAGTTTGCACTGTGAGCCTGTAAAAGCCACAGACACTCAATGCCAACCTGTGAAAGCAGCCAGAAAGGAGGCTGTACCCTGCAAAGCCACAGGGGTGGAGCTACCCAAGACCTTGGGAACTCACCCCTTGCATCAGCGTGACCTGGATGTGAGACATAGAGTTAAAGGAGATCATTTTGGAGCTTTAAGGTTTGACTGCCCTCCTGGATTTCAGACTTGCATGGGGTCTGTAGCCCCTTTGTTTTGGCCAATTTCTGCCATTTGGAATGGCAGTATTTACCCAATGCCTATACCCGCATTGTATCTAGGAAGTAACTAACTTGCTTTTGATTTTACAGGCTCATGGGCAGGAGGGACTTGCCTTGTCTTAGATGAGATGTTGGACTGTGGACCTTTGAGTTAATGCTGAAATGAGTTAAGACTTGGGGGACTGTTGGAAAGGCATGATTGGTTTTGAAATATGAGGACATGAGATTTGGGAGAGGCTGGGGTGGAATGATATGGTTTGGCTGTGTACTCATTCAAATCTCATCTTGAATTTCCACATATTGTGATATGGATCTGGTGGGATGTGATTGAATCATAGGGGCGGTTCTTTCCCATGCTGTTCTCTTGATGGTGAGTAAGTCTCATGAGATTTGATGGTTTTAAAAAGGAAGGTTTCCCTGCACAAGCTCTCTTTTCTTGTCTGCCTCCATGTCAGACATGCCTTTCACCTTCTGTCACGATTGTGAGGCCTCCCCAGCCAAGTGGAACTGTAAGTGCATTAAATCTCTTTCTTTTGTAAATTGTCCAGTTTTGGGTATATCTTTATGATCAGCATGAAAGTGGACTAATGCACCTATGCTATTAAATATTATAATTCGAAAAATGCACACCACCCATAAAAATGGAAACAGAATTTCATTAACAGGCTGTAAAGCTGTATAATTTATTTTTTTTGTTTTGCTCCATAGTTGTTAACATTAAAATTTCTGTCTTATATTCAAGTACATAGTAAGCCAGTGATAGATGCAAGAAGCAGATAAGGGAGAGGGTCCCCAGACAATCTCTGACTGGGCAATTTACAAAAAAAAAAATGTCTGTGCACTGGGAGAATGGGGTGGAGCCATGGAAAGTTTGTGGTGTTTGCACAGGGGAGGAGCCTGGCCTCTTCAGTTCCTGTGTGTGGCCTAAAATCAACCTGTGAGATGGCAGCCTGTTAGCAGGAACTCCTCTCACTTTGCTGAGAGTTTCTTTTTTTTTTTTTTTCCTTTTCACCCAGTAAATTCCATTCCCCTCACCCTTCAATGTGTCTGCATGCCTAACTCTTCCTGGTAGTGTAACAAGAACTTGGTTTTAGTTGAACTAAGAAGCAAAGTTCTGCAACACCAGGGTTTGCTAATTATATGAAAGAAATTTGTCTGACATTATATCACAAGGCACATATGCTGCTATGTTCTTTTCATGTGAATCTAATGTCTTGATGTTCTATTCAAATTTCTTCTACACAGTCCTTTAATACCTTCTAGGCATTCTCCAGAATACATGATTATAATTTCATTTCCTACTAATTATTTCCTGTGGATACAATTCAGAGTGGAATTGGAAGGTGTAAGAGAACAGGTAATGTGATTGGCTGTGACTAATTTGTGTCCTGCTCAACCTGAAAATAATTTTTGATCTGCTTAAAGTCAGTAGCAGTTGGATACCTGTTTGCCCCATTGAAAGAGCCATATATGCTGTGAATGAAAGAAAGCTATTTATTCATTGGTATTACTTATCACATAAATTAATACTAACAATCAAAATGCGATTAACATAATGCAACACCTTTGACAAAATGTATGTTATGCAAATAATCATTTAAAAAGTAGACATTAGGGACTTCAATAAAATTGTCTGCTAACTTTTGCAAAACATTATTTTCTCTTTTAAAAAACATTTTCAACATCAGTAAAAATGGCTAACGTAGAATTTTAAGAAAGAAATAGGTAATAGATATTGTAGGGTAGCCAAGGGGACAATTCCTCTTTGCCCTCTTAAGGTTTGCTGAAAATCACTGACATGAGACAGGTTGATTAATAAGAGAAAAGGCATACAAATGTATTTAATGTTTATACAGGAAAGCCTTCATAACAAAGATTCAACCCCCCAATAAGGCAAGGAAGCTTATACACCAGCTTGTTGTTACAGAAAGAATGGGACTCAGATCCTGGCAAAACAGATTATGAGAGGGAGGAAGAAGAATTATGGTGAGGGGCAATAAATGAATAACACGAAGAATGAATGGATGGAGAACAGCGATTAACTGGTAAATAGTTCTTTTTGGAATTTGAATGCATTTGAGAGACAGACAAGAGTCTGTTCTGTTGTGGTTACATTCTTGGTCTTCTTTTCGGCAATAAATAATTATATTACAGGGAAGAGAAAAACAACAATTGTTCTCCCTGGTGGGTCTGGACTTTGGGCCCATAGAGGAGCTTCAGATAATAGCTTTGTCCCATGCTTTGGGAAAAGCGATAGTGGAGGAGAGATCAGCGAGACTCGAGACTTCTTAAGTTCAGTACATTAAAGCACCATATTTTGGGATATCAGTTTCTGAGCCCACAAAATATAGAGGTATATAAAAAATCTTCTATATTTATGTAATGCCAACATCATTTCTGCTAAGTTGCACTCTAGCTGTTATTTGATAAGACATATTTTAGCAAAAAATTAACAAATAATATGTTAACTAATTTCCTGTGGGGGTGCAAAATGGGTGATTTCTTTCCTCCCCATACGGTTCACAACTGATACTCTTATAACAAAGTTTAATAAGACAGAAGCAAAATAATTACATTAATCACAGTTTTATGTTACATGAGAACCTTCAGAATAAAGACCCAGAGATATGGGTGAAGGTGTTCATTATTTTGCGTAGGTTTAATAAAAAATGGTCAACTGTGCAGAGCCATGACTGAAAAGAGTATAACAGCTAATGCTAATAAACTGAGTGGGGAAACAGCAAAGCCTGTCTATCCATATTTATCCTAGCTTCTCTGTGCACATTTCATCTTTCTGGGTATAGGTAAGGACCCTTTTTTAAAAGGGGGTCTTATGACCTACTATCAAACAAAGTAGGTCAGATAAGTTATTTATGGAAGTTAGGAGGTGTGGTCCAGGAGAGGACTCTTTCTCCATCCATTAGGAATGTTGGGTAATGGTTCAGCAATCATCACATTGTAAAAGTGATAAATTGACAGCCGGTGTCAGGGAGACGTCATTTTTTTTTTTTTTATGGTCCACACCTGTTGCACTAAAGTGTTTATTGCAGATGGCCAGGGAGATGCAACTTTCTGGGTATGTGCATTAAGAGACAAAATGGTAGAGTATGACCTTCCGAGGACACTCCACCAGAAAAGGGAAGAAAGTCTGAGATGAGCACGCATACAACTTCCTAAAACTACCGCTTGTGCTCACCTCCCAAGGGTAAGAAGGGCATTGCACATACAGGAAGCCCATTCTAAGGGAAGAATCATGGGAAAGTGGCCAGTCTGTAAAGTTCTAGGATCACGGTTAAAGACGACACTCAACCTTCACATGCCCTCTATGTCTCTTCCAAGCATACTTTCCTTTCTTTCCTGTTCAAAAGCCTTTTTAAATAAAATTCCACTACTGCTCTGAAACTTGCCGTGGTCTCTTTTTCTTCCTTATGCCTCTCAGTTGAATTCTTTTTTCTGAGGAGGCAGGAATTGTGGTTGCTGCAGACCGTACAGATTCACGACCCTTAACTCGAATACCTTCCACCCCTAACATATTTGGTGCCATGAGACTTGGATATTTGCTACCAGTAACATATCTGATGCTGGGAGACTTGGACATTTGCCACCCCTAAACACTTTCACAGAAAGAAGAGGAAAGTTAGGGGAATCACTTTTAGGTTTTATGATTGCTACCTAATTTATCTTTGTTTATTATATTTCCATATAAATGCTTCATTAAATATTTGAATGCTGAAATCATACAGAGGACTTACTTTTGTGGGAGCCCATCTACAGCATCTCTTCCAGAAAGGAGACACAGTGTTAACTGTCTCATGTGGAAAAGGACTTCTAGTTTCTATGACTTATCTTGGAGAAAAGGGATTTTAGTTTCTATGGCTTCCCTTGGGGAAGAATGAGGGGTAACAGACAGGAGTGAGGGAGAAGGACAGAGAAAACCTGTGCTTCTGAGATCTTAATTTTGGGGTATCGTTTTATGAGCCTCAATGTTCTCCAATTTGAAACTTCCACAAAAAGATTTGAAGTCTAGAAATTAGGTTGGTGGATTGTCTCATAAGCCATCGTCTCTGTCTCTTAATCCCCAAATAGGCCAGTCCACTTAAACAGTTAACAGTTATGTCTCATTTCAGGAAGTATTGTTGTAGATGAGCTTCCACACAAGTCAGACCTCTATATGATTTCAATAATTAAATATTTATTAAGATGATTTCTATGGAAACCAAAAACAAACAAAATGGTTCCTCAGATATTTTATGATTATCTACAACTTAATGTAATATAACATGACTTCAAGATTTTAAATAACTGAAAAGATTCTTGAAACTATGATGAATTATATTTATAAATATATAAATGTTTGTTCATATTTGCCTTTTTTATTGTTTGCCTGGTCCTATTTGTTTTGTTAATTTGTATTTTATTTTAATACCTTTTGGGGTACAAGTGGTTGTCTGTTACATGGATGAATTATACAGTGGTGAATTCTTTTTTTTTATTACACTTTAAGTTCTACGGTACTTGTGCACAATGTGCAGGTTTTTACATACGCATACATGTGCCATGTATACATGTGCCAGGTTTGTTACATATGTATACATGTGCCATCTTACATATGTATACATGTACCCGTTAACTCATCATTTACGTTAGGTGTATCTCCTAATGCTATCCCTCCCCCCTCCCTCCATCCCATGACAGGCCCTGGTATGTGATGTTCCCCACCCTGTGTGCAAGTGTTCTCATTGTTCAGTTCGCTACAGCGGTGAATTCTAAGATTTTGGTGCACCCATAACACAAATAGTGCACATTGTAAGTAATGCGTAGTGTTTTTATCCCTAACTCCCCCCTACCCTCCCCCTTCTGAGTCTCTAAAGTCCATTATAACACTCTGTATGCCTTTGCATATTGATAGCTTAGCTCCCAATTATGAGTGAGAGCATATAGTTTTTGGGTTACCACCCCTGTGTTACTTCACTTAGAATAATGACCTCCAGCTCCATTAAAGTTGCTGCAAAGGACATTATTGTCTTCCTTTTAGTGGCTAAGTAGGAATCTAAGTATATATATATATATATACACATATACCACATTTTCTTCATCCACTAAGTCCATGGACACTTATGTTGGTTTCACATCTTTGCAATTGTAACCCATGTGGCTATAAACACACGTGTGCAAGTTTCTTTTTTCATATAATGACTTTTTTTCCTTTGGGTAGATACCCAGTTGTGAGATTGCTGGGTTGTATAGTAGGCCTAGTTTTAGCTCTTTGGGGAATCTTCATACTGTTTTCCATAGAGCTTGTACTAATTTACATTCCTACCAGCAATGCATAAGCATTCCCTTTTGCCCACATCCACGCCAATACAGATTTTTTTTTTTTTTTTTACTATTTAATAATGACCATTCTTGCAGGAGGAAGGTGGTATCCACAGATCTTTCAAAAGGTCCTTAAGTTTTCCTGTTCAGTACCTACATCACTTCTTGAAAAAGTTCACAATGTGATTCTTTATGCACTTCTTTGTCCTTTCAATTGAGAGAGGTATGCTAGCAATGTTTCTAATGTGCAATCTTGAAAAAAATAAAAAATAAAATAAATTCTTTATTTTTAACAATTATATTTTAATTGCTCATAGAAAACGGAGGTAGCTTTTTAAAAGTTATTTTCTTTTGATAAAGCAAAACAAAGTTAACCCTAAATCAGCCAGTCTCATCCTAACTCATGCATGTGAATGACTGGAGGCAGGATGTGGTCCTACCAGGCTTGATTCTCTTCTGTAGCTGGTGGCCCAGGTACTTTAAATACACACACGTCCCCAGGATTTACAGTGGCGATCTGCCTAGATCCCAGAATACAGAGGCTCAAAATTATGTACATAAGCTCACAGGAAGATGTATAATGTTTTCTGGGAGCCCAGCATGAAGCCTCCTCAGGTTCCTCCTCCTCAGACAAATCAAGAATGCATCAATAATATTATAAAAGCAGAGATAACAAAAAGCTAAAAGTCAAACACTTTTTTTTTTCCTCTCCTTTAAATATCTAGGAGGTAACAAGCTTGCTTGAATAGGAGCTCTAGGTTTAAAAAAGTATGCTTGTGTATTAATAAATTATGACACTTCTGAAGACATTTTTACTTTTATTTAAGAAAGAGTTTTAAATCTAGCTTCATTTACCAAAGGTTATCTCAGATCACTGAAACTAAAATGCATTTGCATTAGTTTTTATTTTATTTTATCTTCAAAAAAGACTGTAAGATATATTGTCTACTATTAAAAATAAATGTATGTAGACTCTGGACTAGATTTTAGGTTTGAATGTTTCTAAAATTCATTTGGGTGAATTTGTTGCATTTTTTTCTAATTTGGTCTTAGGGTGTTTCTCTGGAAGATGGTTATAAACTCCAGCCCTGGCCTGGCAGATTCATCAAGAGTGTAATTGGATTGTTTGCAACTCAATGGATAAATGCTGTGGGAATGGATACCCCCTTCTCCAGGGTGTGCTTGTTTCACATTGCATGCTTGTATCAAAATATATCATGTACCCCATAAGTATATACACCTACTATATACCCACAAAATTTTTAGAAAAAAAGCTAACCCTCTCTAGGAAAGCCCTGATAAAGGGCCAGGTTAGTGGGAGAATAAGTTCAAGTGTTTCAGTTAGATGAGACAGATGAGACACAGGATCATTTAAAAAATGGTAGCAAAAATCATAGGAATTTAATACAGGATTTTACAAATAATTACACAAATTAGCATAGGAAAAAATTCAGATATCATTGCCATTTACTGCCAATTTCTATCTGACTTGATTAGACAACTGAGACTTTTTTTATCTAAGCATGTGAAGAAACTAAGAGGACAGGAAGCCAGATATTTCCCCTGTAACAACCATTTTTTGCAACCACTGTCAGTTACCTTGAAAATTGCATCTCTTGACAGTGACTTTTTAATGACTATAAACTCAAAGTTCTGGTGTTCTCTCACACTATAAAATAACCCTTCATACTCCCAAAAGCCAGAGATCATGGAACTCAAGGCAAAAGATAAAAGAGCTTCACACTTTAGAGGAACTTATCCAAGACTCTTGGGACTCCATGAGAAAGAAGTGATCTCTAAAAAGGGTTTAGTGGTGTCCATTTTGTTTTCCTCAAATGATCTCAAAAATGCTACAAGTCTTACTTTAGTTCTCTCCATATGGTAGCCAGAACTCTAAGGTTTCACCTTAGTAATTCTTATTCATTGACCACCAAATGGAGAAAACATGAGCTGAAAAAAGCCAACAAAAGGAAAAAATGGAGAGAAACAAATCGAATTAGTCTTAGAGGAACCAGGTTAGGGAAATTTTAAGTTTTCTATAAAGGCCAATAAAGTTCGAGTTAGCAAGGTTTCAAGAATCAGGGGTTCAGTTGACTTAGAAGTTCCCATGGAAGAAATATAATTCAGAAATAGAGAAAAAGAGAAATTCTTTTTTTTTTCTTTTTAAAGTATAACCTGAACATCAGCTTTTAATTAAGCTGAACTTTGACCATAGAGATCTTTTTGAAAAAATATTTTTTAAATCTCCTAACAGATTTCATCTAGGAGAAGCATGTAATACTTCTGGTTTTCAAACTAGTTTTCCTTTCTTCTCTTTTATTTTTATTTTTTTATTTGAGATGGAATCTTGTTCTATCACCCAGGCTGGAGTGCAGTAGCACAATCTCAGTTCCTTGAAACCTCTGCCTCTCTGGTTCAAGGAATTATCCCACCTCAACCTCCCGAGTAGCTGGGACTACAGGCATACAATACCATGCTAGGCTAATTTTTTTGTATTTTTATAGAGATGGGGTTTCACCATGTTGGCCAGGTTGGTCTCAAACTCCTGACCTCAGGTGATCTGCCCACCTAAGCCTCCCAAAGTGCTGGGATTACAGGTGTGAGCCACCACACCTTGCCCCTTTTTTTAAATTGAAGGTTTCTACAAAGTGAGTCAGATACAAAACCAGTAACACGTTTATGTCTTAACCAAGCATGCACAAGGTGTCTTCAAAGAGGAGCAAGAAGCAGGCTTTACAAGATCCAGAGCCACTTCCAAGACAACTAAAACAAAAGAAAAGGTTTAATTAACTCCTTGAGAGCTGGTAGTAGACAATATACTAGCTCAAAATGAAATACAACTCGTATTCTGTAGGGCCATATTCTTTCAAGAGGGTCACCAACCTGTTGATTGGCTGCTTGGACACAACAGACCCAACAATCTGCATGCTCCTGAGGAACAATAAGCCAAACCAAGTTCTTAGGACACAAAATGAGATAAACAGGAATGCAATAGCTGTTCATGGAAGAAAATGGATCAATAACAAATGGGTACCCCAAAACTAAATGCACAGAAGTGTCACAATACAAACAAATTATTTTCTCCTGCTAATCTAAACTTGGAAAGGAAGGAAGAAAGAGAGAATTATACTTTGTCTTCTTAACTAGGCACTACAGGTAGAGACCCAGAACCGACCCTGGTAGAACTTCTTACGTTTCTGTACTGTCTTTTTGTCAGTTGTCTCAGAACCTCATTTTCAGGTTTCTGAACAATCACGTGCCTAACCATCTCATCATCATCAACAGAGATATAGAAGTGGAAAGGGGATGATTCCTTTCCTTTTTGTCATAACGGTCATGGCCAGCACCCCTATAACAAAGACAGGTTAACAAGAGGAAAGCATAACAAAATCATATGATCATAGTTTACATGACACAGGAGGCATGAGAACGAAGAAAACACACAGGGGAAACTATTCATTTCATGCTTAGTTTCAATAAAGAAATGACAAATGTGTAGAGTGGACAGAAAGAATATTATCTAATACTAATAGACTGAGGAATGAAACCCAGAAAGGGCTGTTCAGCGTCTTCATCACCTCTCTGTGCAACATTCCTTCCTCCCATACATGGATCAGGACTCTTTCTAGAATGGGGTTCTTATAACCTAAAATCAAACAAGCTAGGTTAGAGAATTTCTTTATGGTCAATTCTTACACCAAAATTCGGAATGAAAGTTAAGGTGATAGTTTTAGGTTTTACAGCTGGCTTTGGGGACAAGGAGTTCTGGTTTCTATGCCCATATTGTGGAAGAGGGATTCTAGTTTCTACAGCTTGTCTTGGAGGAGAATGAGGTTGAGAGATGGCAGGGCAGGAAGTGGAGTTTCTGAGGCTTTCACTTTGGGGTGTTGTTTTCTGATCTCCCACACACTATTAAAATTTGGTTAGAAAGATACCTTACTATCCTTATACTAACCACCAATATGCATTCAAATAAGTAGTTCCATTCTTCACAAAGGTCCTGTATTATATAATTGTGACAATTTGGACACCAAATTTAGAAGGACATGTTTCATGTTGAGTCCTATTGTAGTGCTTATGTGAGTCACAGAAAAACACAATTTCAATTTATTACTGTAGTATTTTCTGTTTTGGGTGTGTGCAGTATGGTTTAGGTTGATTTTTATTTCTTCAACCTATGGATGTCCAATTGTTCCAACACTATTTATTGAAAAGGATATTCTTCCTCCATTAGGTCGCACTTGTGCTTTTTTCAATAACAGTTGGGCAGTCTCCAGCTGCAAGATCAACTCTTCCCTTAGTCTTCAGCCTGCCAATTTACCTTTCAGACTTTCCAGCTTGTGCAATCACATAGTCATGTGAACCAAAGTCTTAAAAAATCTCTCCCTTAGTAGACAGATAGATAAATACATACAGGTAGATAGGTACATAAATGGATACTATGTATATATTTATATATCTATACCTGTAAATATCCTGTTGGTTCTCTTTCTTTGGAGAACCATGACAACTACAGCTTTTGTTACCAAAAATGGTTCTAGAGGGACAGAGTTTTAAGGATGAGTTTTCTGAATAGCTTCTGGGGTTTCTTGAATTAGTTCTCTAATTGATTTAAATTTATAGACACTGTTGTGCTGTCAAATAGTAATGACCAATAGTAATTCCCAAAGTTGAGGAGAGTGCTGAGAGTCCATGGCGTATTGTGGCAATAAAGATACACAAAATATCACAATTGGATACTCCTAATCAAATACTTATAAGAGGCAAGATTTTGAATGACTATGTATTTGGTAATTTAGAACATTCCTAACAACCTAATTAATATAAGGAAACAGACTGGTTGCTCCTAATCTGCTGACCAAAGTGGAGTAAACAGGGCATAAGCTCAGCTATTCCAACTGTCAGCCCATGTGCCACATAAATAACCAGAAAGTTTCCATGTCTGCCCTGAAATAAACCCTTGTTGTTTGCACCCTCAGAGATGAGATTGCTGAAAAACAAACCCAGACTTTCATTTGGTGAGCGGCTGAATCACAACCCAGATTGAATTTCCAACCTCAAAAAGTGTCTGCTGTTAAAGTGAGATCATTGATTGGAAAGAAATAGAATCCCAAAACTTGAAATGGGATATCTGGGCAGACTGTGATGAACCTAAGGATGCTGAGTCCTTAAATTTTCATGAGTCTTCTCTGTAAGTAGAGAAGCCTCTGCAATCCCATCTAAAGAGATTAGTCCTACATTGCCTAAGGAAACTGTAATGACTCCCTTAGAGGTAAGGTCTGGTGGGAGCCAGTATGTATTAGTACATTCTCACACCGCTATAAAGATACTACACAAGATTGGGTAATTTATAAAGGAAAGATGATTAATTGACTCACAGTTCTTCGTGGCTGTGGGGGCTTCAGGAAATGTACAATCATGGCGTAAGGTAATTGCCTTGCAAGATACTGATTCTTCTCATGATCCACCCTCAACACTACTCTTTACTTCTATACCTATAACTAGACTCAAGTCCCAGAAGGGATTGAAAGGTGAAATACAAAGTGTGATTGATGAGATGTGTTACACTTCAAAAGAACTACATTTTTTTTTTTCCAATTTACACATGTGAGATCATGGTGGAAGAAACTAAAAGTTGGATTAGGCTAAATTTATTGATATGAGCCCACTAAGCAGAGATTCTTAATTTAAGGTTGTAGCCCAGGAATTTATAAAGGGCTCCAGTAATTTATTTGGTTGGTTGCCTGAAACATGGACAAAAGGGGCCCTCAGCAAATGAAGGAAAGATGTCAAAACTTTTTTTTTTTTTGGTATGCTGTGAGTAAAGGAATTAAGCACTTAGAGAGATTGGAATGTAAGAGTGCATTTGTCTTTTAAGACCTGATCATCCATGTCAGTAGGGTCCAAATAACAAACCTTTTACCATGAGAAAAAACAAATGTTGGGGAGCTTTAACATCCTTGAAGAGCTCTATGCTCATCCTTCTCTGTGAGTCAGAACTTACAGTGGAAACTACTGCCACTGAATTGGGAAATCTAAACGCAATAAAGGAAATTGGATCTTAAGGTGGCAGGGGCCAAGTGGCAGCACTCAATTCCCCCCAAAAGATGGGCATGGTTATCGTAATGGACAGCAGAGTCAAATAAGTAATCAGAATAATCTGACTTGTGGAGACCTATGGTGTTGGGTATTTAATCACGGTGTTTCTAAAAGTGAAATTCATAGGAAACCTACTAAATTTTTATTTATCTCTATAAATAGAAAATGTTTAGGTAAAGTGAATAAACATCTAGCTTGAATCATAAAAAGAGATAGTAGTTGTGACCTCTTAATCAATTCCCAGAAATGAAGCCAGTTTACAGACCCAGAACCCCTTTTAATGAAAGAAAGACTGGGTCCACTTGAGAAAGGAATCTGTTACATTGCCAAAAATTTACACAGTTAATCTTACTACAAGCATTCTCCCAAGAGATTTATGTCCTTTCACCATGATATCTGTGCAGTGAGAAAAAGACATAATCAGAAACTTTCGGGAATTACTGCATACTGACTCTGAACTGACACTAATAACATCACTCTGCTGCACCAAAGTAAGAACTTATGGAGATCAGATGATCAATGATGTTTTAGCTCTGGTCCACCTTCAGGGTCTAGAGGGTGCCCCAAATCATTCGGTGCTTAATTCCCTAGTTTCATAATCTATAATTGGTATAGATAATCTCAGGAACTGGCACAGTCCCCACATGGGTTCCCTGACTTGTGGAATGAAGGTTATTATGGTAGGAAAGATCAGTGGGAGCCAGTACATATTAGTACATTCTCACATTGCTATAAAGATATTGCCCAAGATTGGGTAATTTATAAAGGAAAGAGGCTTAATTGACTCACAGTTCTCCATGGCTGGGGAGGCCTCAGGAAATTCACAATCATGGCAGAAGGTGAAGGGGAAGCAAGGACCTTCTTCACATAGCAGCAGGAGAGAGAACAGTGAGCAGGGAAATGCCAGATGCTTGTAAAACCATAAGATCTCCTGAGAACTCACTCACTATCACGAGAACAGTATGAGGGAAACTGCCCCCATGATCCAATCACCTCCCTCTGTTGACATGTGGAGATTACAATTCCAGATGATATTGGGTGGGGACACAGAGCCAATCCATATCACAGTAGAACTGCCAATACCTGGAAGAATAGAAAACAAAAAGAAATGCCATATTCCTGGATAGACTGTAGTGACTAGCATCACCACAGTGGGCATTAAGGATGCAGGAGCAGTGATAATCACCGTATCTCTATTCAAGTCACCTACTTGATATGTATAGAAAACAAATTTTGGATGCTTGCAATAGATTATCGTACTCTTAACCTGGTGGTGGCTCCACTGCAGCTGCTGTACCAAATGTGATTTTACTGCATGAGAAAATCCACATATCCTCTGGTACCTGGTGTGCAGCTGTTGATCTGGAAAACGTTTTTATCTCCATACTTGTAGTAAGAGCCATGAGAAGCAGTTTAATTTCAGCTTGTATGACCAACAATAGAACTTCACTGTCCTAACTCAGGGGTATATTAACTATTCTGTCTTATGTCGTAATTTTTCAGAGATTTTGATCACCTTTTTCTTCTATAAGAAGTCACACTGGTCAAACACACTGGTATCATTATGCCGATTGGATCTATAGGACAAAAAGTAGTGATAATTCTATAATAATTGGTAAGATATTGGTCTGTGAGATAGGAGAAAATAAATCTCAATAAACATCAGAGGCCTTTATCAGAGCAAAATAGCTACAGTACTGTGGTTGTGTCAGGTAAATATATCCCTTATAAGCTGAAGAATAAGTTTTGCATGGGACCCCTCCTGCAACCAAAAAAGTTGCACAATGCTTATTGATCCTTTTTTTGGATTTTAAAGGCAACATATTCCTCATTCATGTATGCTATCTTGGCCTATTTATTGAGTAATCCAAAAAACTGTCAGTTTTGAGTAGGGGCTTAGAACAAGACAAGACTCTGCAGCAGGTGCAGGATGCTGTGCAAGCTGCTCTGTTACTTGAGCTATATGATGCAGCAAATAAAATGGAGCTTGAAATGTTCCTGTCAGATAGGGATGCTGTTTGGAGCCTTTGGTAGGACACTATAGACAAATCACAATGCAGGGCCTCAGGAATTTGTAGGAAACTCTGCTATTCTCTGCAGATAACTTCTTTTCTTTTGAGAGACAGCCCTTGACCCACTACTGGGCCATGGAAAAGACTGAATGCTTAACCACAGGCCACAAATTTGTCATGTAACTGAAGCTGCCCATAACTAATCAGATATTCTCTGACATACCAAGCCATAAGGTTAAGGAAGTATAGCAGCACTTCATTATGAAGTGAAAGCAATAACTCCAGATTGAGCTTCAGCAGGCTCTAAATGCAAAGATGTGTTATATGAAGCGGTGACCTAAATGCCTGTGGTCCCTACTCCTGCTGCATTGCTTTCTCTCTCCCGGCCTGCCCCTATGGCCTATTTGGAAGTTTGCTGTGATAATTTGATAGGAGAAGGGAAGACCTGGCCTGTTTTGCCAATGGTTCTGAGTGATATGTAGACATTACCTAAAAGTCGATAGTTAGGGAACTGCAGCCCCTTTCTGGACATACCCGAAAAACAGTATTGAAGAAAAATCCTCTTAGTGGGCAGAACCTCAAGAAGTGCACCTGGCTGTTTACTTGGTCTGGAAGAAGAAATGACCAGGTTTGCAGTTCTGTGTCAGCTCGTGGCAATGGTTTGGCTTAAAGGTTAGAAAATTTATAGAACATCATTTGAAAATAGTTGTCAAGGAAGTCTGGGGAAAAGGTATGTGGAGTGGGAGGTTTCTCTCAGAATGGGTGAAGAATTTGAAGATATTTGTATTCCACATAAATGCTCAACAATGGGTGACCTTAGTAGATAATTTTTTTTTTTTTTTTTGACAGAGTCTCACTCTGTCACCCAGGCTGGAGGGCAAGTAGAGAAATTTTAAATAATCAAGTAGATAAGACACCCATTCTGTGGAGGATACCAGACAGCCTCTTTCCCAGCCATCCCTATAATCCCCCAGTGGGCTCATGAATAAAGTGGCTATGCTGACAGAGATAGAGTTTATGTCTGGGCTCAGCAACATGGCCTTCCATTCACCAAGGCTGACCTGGCTATGGCCATACCTGAGTGACCAATCTGCCAGCCTCAGACAACACCACCGAGCTTCTGATATAGAACCCTTCCTTGGGGTGATCAGCAAGTAGATTACCTTGGAAACTTCCATTATGGAAGGGTAGTGGTTTTTTTGTTGTTGGTTTGTTTGTTTGTTTTCTTGCTGGAACATAAACTCATTCTGGAAATGGATTTTCCTTTCCTGCATGTGCAATGCTTCTGCTAAAACTACCATCTGTGGACTCACAGAATGCCTTACCGTGTATTCCACACATATTGCTTTGTATCAAGAAACCTACTTCACAGCAAATAAGGTGTGGCAATGGGCCTATGCTTATGGAATTCATTGGTCTTACTATGTTCCTCACCATTACAAAGCAGCAGGCTTAATAGAACAGTGGAATGGCCTTTTGATGGCTCAGTTACTATGCCAACTAGGGTTTCTATCTTGAAAGGCTGGAGTAAGATTCTTCAGGACACTGTTTATGCTCTGAATCAGCATCTAATTTGGTGTTGTTTCTCCCATAGCTAGGATTTCTGTGTCCAGCATTCAACGAGTGGAATTGGTAGTGGCACGATTAGCTATTACCCCTAATAATCCACTTTGCTTCCTGTTGCCATGACCTTATGCTTTGCTGGCCTAAAAAGTCTTATTTCCAAAGGGAAATTGCTTCTGCCAGGAGACACAATAATGATTACACTGTACTTGAAGTTAAGAATACTGCCCGGCCACTTTGAGATACTTATCCCATTGAATCAATAGACAAAGAAGTGAGTATGTGCTGGTTGAGGTGATTGATCCTGATTACCAAGGAGAAATTAAACTGTTACTTAACAATACCTTAAGAATACAGGAGTCTGAAATACAGGAGTATCTCTTAGTGTCACCATTTGCTATGTTTAAAGTGAATGGAAAACTACAACAACCCAATTCAGACAGAACTGCTAATAAACTAGACATTTCTGAAATGAAGTTTTGTTTACCCCACCAGGTAAATAGCCATGACCAATTGAGTGTTTTGCTGAAGGCAAAGGAAATGTTAAACGGGTAGTGGAAGAATGTAGTTGTAAATAGAAATGCTCCTGGACTTTTAATGGGGTTACATACTGATAAATCCATTATAAGTTGAAAATATTGCAAATAAAAAATGCATTTAATACACATACCCTACCATACATCATAGCTCAGCTTAGCCTACCTTAAAAATACTCAGAACAGTATTATGAGACAGTATCATACAACATATTGCTGGCTAGGGAAAAGATACAATTTCAAGATTTAAGTATGATTTTTACTGAATGTGTATCACTCTCACATCATCATCAAGTTGAAAAATGCCAGCAAAACAATTGTAAGTTGGAGATTGTCTGTACATTCCATGACTGTGTGATGAGTTACAGAAATGAGGATGTAATTGTCATAAATATTTTTTCTTATTTTACTGCAAACATGTTTATATGTATATATTTTAGTGGAAATATATATACATATATACATTCAACTATCTATATAATGTTGAGTAAATATCATTTTTCTTCTATCTCTAATCCTCTTTTTATATAATATAAGGTATTTTTACTTAATAGCATAATATTTAAGCATTTTAAACTTTATATTATAGTAATTAAATTCTAGAATATTAAGAAGAAAAGTGAATATTAAACAAAGATTGTGCAACCTTTTCTGGAGAAAATGTTAGTGTATTTTTTGGTTGTATGTAGTAAAATGTATCATGTTAGGCAGAAGTATAACTTTGTAATTTTGTGTATTTTGAGATTACAGTTTAATATGCATATGAGTGCCAAATTGACAAAAGGTAAACTTGTGGTGGTTAGTTGTATGTGTCAGTTTCGATAGGCTATGTACCAGTGTATTTGGTGAAACATTTAGGATGTTGCTGTGAAGGTATTTTGGTGGAGATTAATATTTAAGTTAGCAGACTTGAATAAAGCAGATCGCCCTCTATAATGTGGGTGGGCCTCATGCAATCTTTTCCAGGATTTAAGAAAAAGACTGATCTCTGAGAAAAAGGGAATCTGCCCACTGACCTCCTTAGTACTTGGGCTGCAACACAGAATATTCCTGAGTCTAGCCTGCTTGCTGGTCCACCTGCAGAGCTGGGACTTGTCAGCCTCCACAGTTTTGTAGCCACTGTCTTAAAGTAAACGCTCTCCCCTCCTCTGAACCCACACACACATTCTATTGGTTCTATTTCTTTTTTTTTTCTGAAGAACACTGTCTACTATAGTAATAAAATACCATAATCAAATTGCACTAATCACAATTTATTCCTGAAATGGGAAGGAACCCAATGTCATCTAATACCTGAGCAGAACTGGGGATTTGTGACAAAGAAAAATACAGGGAATGCGTATTCAGTGGAAGCAAATAGTGTCTGCTACAATCATAATTTGGATGTCTCTAATCTTGACTGTGAAACTGAATATTTTTACTAAGCACAAATTTGTATCAAAAGGGAATACATCCTTCAGTGGGGAAACACAAATGACCAGACTTCTTTCCTTCTTTCTTTTCTCCTAACCCAATTGTAGGGATACACAGAGGGAAAGACTATAGAGAAAGAAAATCTCCAATTCTATGGGAATTTGTCCCGTTAAATAATGTGTACTGACATATTTGAACCAACAGTTAAAAAACAAACAGTAAGAGATCTTTATTGAATACCTTTTGCTTACAGGTTCTGAGGACTTAGCCGTTGATAAAGCAGGAAGAAAAAAATAACCCCCAGAGATTACATTCAAGTATTGTGGAGATTCATTGTATTAATCTCTAATGTGCCAAGTAAATATATCTCTCTCCATCTGGTTGTTAAAGTATTTTAAATGGTTTTATTAGCACATAAATCACATGGATAATGGGTACAAAAAATAGTTAGAAAATGTGAATAGTATTTAGTACTTGATGCCACAACAGTGACTACCATCAATAATAATTTAATTGTACATTTTACAATAACTAAAAGAGTATAATTGGACTGTAACACAAAATAACAGATTGAGGGGATGGATACCCCATTTTACAAGATGGGGTGTCTCTATCAAAATATCTCATGTACTCCATAAATATATACACCTACTATGTACCCACAAAAATCAAAAATAAAAAAAAGATGTATTTACATGCCATACAATTTATGCATTTAAATTTTATAGTTTAATGGTTTTTAGTGTATTCAATTATATATGCAACCATCATCACTGTAATTTAGACTTTTCAATCATCCCACAAAGAAACCACATTTATTATATATTTGTGGATTTGTCTGCTTCTCCATTCAGATCCATGCATTTTATTGCATTTAATTTTACGCTATCTTGTGTTGTGCTTACACATTTAGGATCATCATGCCTTTTTGGTTGGTTAATCTATTTATCATTATGTAATGTTCCTCTTTGTCACTACTAACTTTCATTGCACTAAAGTTCTACTGCTGCCACAGTGGCTGTAGACCCATCCTCTGCATCACACCTGCAGCTGCATACTGGTGTGATGCAGGGGATGGGCTGGCCCCTGGATCTCTGGGGGTGACTCAGCAATAGACAGTTCAGGCAGCTTGCTCCATCAAGTATGGGTTTTCTCATTAAGTCCGGGCTGGGATTCTCATTCCCCTCCACTACATCCCCCTTCCCCTGAACTTATTCCCCAGAGCTAACCTCTTGGCAGTTCTGGGTTTCAGTCTCTGTAATGTTCCATCCAGGATATATGGAAGATTAAAAAAAAAAAACAAAACACTCACACACACACAAAATTCACCACGATTATGTTCTTCAGGTCCTGATGTCCCTAAGTATTTCACCTTTCTTTCCACCCTTCAGAATCCTTATTTCATTTTGAATTATTTCTAGGGCATTTGGTTTTATTAAGCAGAAAAGAAAAGGAAAAGGAAAGTCTAGGCCATCTTGTCTCAGAACCAGCGCTCTACATTCATATATAAAATATGTATTTAAGATTTGCATGCAGGAGGTTTATTGAAAAGTGTTCTTGTGATTAACACCTGCAATAGTGAAGGAAGCAGGATTGGCAGTGGCAGAAGTTCAATAGCAATGCAACCACTACAACTCCCTGTTGTGTATACAGGGAGTTCTGGAGCTGAAATGATCTTTCAGAGTTTCCAGGTGAAGCAAAGGGTGGAATGTTTGTAACCTTTGCAATAATCACTGAAAGTAAGCTACCTCCAGGACAGAAGTACAGTCTTGGGAGAGGTCGTTTACTTCTTGTTGTGAGCCATTGACAATCAACATTCCTGACAGTTTAGGGAATGAATTCCTAGATCTGCCAAATAAATGTCAGCACCCACTACACCTAGAAAACTTGCAAAACTTTCAGACTGAGACTCTAAATCAGTATATTCTGATTAGGAAAATCTATAGTTGAACATGGGATATCTGTACTTTAAAAATCTCCACAAGTATTTCTGGTACGCAACCAGGGTTGAAAACTACCTATTTGATTAATTATCAGCATAGTTCTAATGGATACAGGCATGGAGGAGATGGAAAAGAAGAAAAAGATTACATGAAGTAGGAAGAATCTGTGAACATGTTTAGAGAGCCTACATCTTTAATGAGTCACGAAGGAAATGTAATGATTTCATTGATCGTGATAAAGAGAGAATTTTCAGTGAATACGTAATCAAGCAATATAAGTGAAAGCACAGCATGAACAAAAAGTTCAAGAGGTAGTAATCACATAATGATTTTAATGACATGCTTTATGCACAGATCTGGGACTAATTTTCTGATATCATGTGCTGTGTGACATTCTGTAAGACAGTAGTCCCCAGCTTTTTCAGTACCAGGGACCAGTTTTATGGAAGACAATTTTTCCATGGATGGATACGGGGTGGGATGAAACCATTCCACCTCAGATCAGATCATCAGACATTAGATTCTCATAAGGAGCACACAACTTAGACCCCCTACATGTGCAGTTCACAATAGGGTTCACACTCCTATGAGAATATAACGCCACTACTAATCTGACGGGCAATAATTCTCACTAGCCTGCTGCTTACCTCCTGCTGTGCAGCCCAGTTCCTAACAGGCCACAGAGCAGTAACAGTCTGTGGCCCCAGGGTCAGGAATCCCTGATGTAAGATACTGAAACTTTTGAAGTCTTTCCACGAAATAAAGTTCCTTCATTCAATAATGATTTATTGAATGTCTACCATATACGAATCACTTCTCTAGGTACTGGTGTACAGTGTTGAACAAGACAGTCATGGTCCCTATTCTTGTGGGCATAATATGTAACTCTTAAAATTGTTGCCTGGATATGATATAGTGCATATACAAGTACTTATCACGCTGCTTAGTACATGTGGGATCAATGAGCTGCTTTAGTACATGTGAGCTTAGTACATGTGAGCCAGCTGTTGTTTGTGTTAATAGCATAATTACACCTGGAGCGGGATGTCTAGTGACCTGTAAATTGATAGTAAAGATCAGTTACAGCAAGATATTGAAAATCAAATTTAAGATTTTTGACATACATTCATAAATTATAGAAAGGAGTTGTGGATTTTCTTTTTTAAGTTATATTTTATTTCTAATTGCAAATAACAATTTTATATATTTATGGGGTACAAGGTGGTGTTTTGTTACATGTCTACATTGTGGAATAATCAAATATGGTCAATAAACATATTTATCACACCCAAATACTGTCATTTCTTTGTGGTGAGAGCATTTAAAATCCTTTTTTTCGCTGTTTTGATATAAACAATATATTATTATTATCAACTACAAATTAGGTATAGAAGAAAAGTTCCCCAAGAAGAAAATCCATGTGTGACCATCCAACAGTTAACATCATACTCAATGTGAAAAGTTGAAGGCTTTTCCTCTAAGATAAGGAAAAAGACAAGAATGTGGCCTGTCTTTCTAAACATTTTTTAAACATGGTAAATACTTTTTAAAACATATTTTAAACTTACTATCCAATACACTAAAACAGTCAAATGGGAAAAGTTAATTTCTTCAAGAATGGAAAGGCGAAAAGTTGCATGTTTACATGAAGAAAAGTAATCTCACATCCTCACATCATACATAAAAGATAATTCAAGATGGAGCACAGAGTTAAAGGTAAATTTCAAAATACCAGGTAAAAGAAAACATACTAAAATACCTCCATTAATTAAGTGAAGGGAAGGAAATCTTAAGTCATAAGAAATAATAAGCAAAACAAAAAATATTGAAAAACTAGACTTCACCAAAATGTAAAACTTCTTAGCAAAATACCCTGTTAAGAAAATTAATAGACTGGGCATGGTGGCTCATATCTGTAATCCTAGCACTTTGGGAGGCAGAGACAGGTGGATTGCCTGAGCTCAGGAGTTCGAGACCAGCCTGAGGAACACAGTGAAACTCCACCTCTATTAAAAATACAAAAAATTAGCCAGGCATGTCAGCATGTCCCTGTAGTCCCAGCTACTCGGGAGGCTGAGGCAGGAGAATTGCTTGAACCTGGGAGGCGAAGGTTGCAGTGAGCCAGGATTGCACCATTGCACTCCAGGACAGAGTGAGACCCCATCACAAAAAGAAAAGAAAAGAAAAGAAAATTAATAGGCTAGTCAAAATCTAGCAGAAAATATTCAAAAAATATAGATCTGACAAAATACTGGTATTGATCATATATTTTAAAAGCACAAATCTATTTAAAAACAACAATTTTTAAAATAGGGAAATATTATAACACACTCCATTTAAACGAACTTTTTTGTTTAAGAAATAGGGAAGTATTCTAACAGATACTTCACCATTAACATGAAAAAGTCATCAGAAAGATTTTTTCACATTAAATATAGAGTGTAGTGCATTCACCAGAGTGGCTAAAATTACAAATAAAGACTACCAACACTAAATGCCATTTGAGTGTGAAACAAATGAACTCTAATTGTTAGTAGGAGTGTAAAAAACCACACTAAGTTTGATAAGTTTAGCAGACTCTTAAAAATCTAAATAATACTTATTCTTAATAGTCAAGAACTGGAAATACAGGCATCCATCAATAGGAGAAAAGATTGACATTATGTGGATAACTAATATTATTAGACCTATTAAACTCTTCGCCTGCCCCTAAATCCTTTTCAACCGTGGATCTTTTCAACTTTGCTGTAGATTTGCCTTTGCTGGAGTAGGGTATAATTACAATTATATGATATGAAGCCTTTTCTGACTGGCTTCTTTCACTTCACAATATGCAGTTTAAATTCATCAGTGTTTGCTGGGACTCGATAGTTCAATTTTAAAAATCAACAGTCTTTTTTTTTTTTTAGTTGTTTTTGGCTTACAGAAAAATTGAGAAAAAAGTACATGGAACTTGCTCTGGGGTTTCTCCCCTTCCTCCAGTTCCCATTATTATTGGTATCTTGCATTAGTGTAGTACATGTATTATAATTGATGAGTTAATATTAATATGTTTTATTACCTAAAGTCCGTAATTCCCATTAGAGTTCACTCTTGGTGTTGTACACACTGTGGATTTTAACAAATTCTCATATACAGTGATGTGTATCTATAGCTTCATAAAGACAGTTTTAATGCCCTAAAAATCTACCATGATATGCTTATCCATCCCTCCCTCCTCCCCTCTAAACCCCTGGCAAATACTGATCTTTTTATTATCTAATTTAACTTTTTCCAGGATATGAAAAAAGTGAAATTATATTATATGTGGCTCTTCCAGACCACTTCCTTTCAATTAGCAATGCACATTGAAGATGTATCTAAACATTCACTGTCAAAACCAATCATCTAGATTTTGTGCTGTTATCATCTCTGAGTTCTACAGTTTTGTATTTCATATTTAGATCTATGAACCATTTGAGTTTTGTGTGTGTGTGAGAGAGAAACGTGTAAAATATGTGTTTAGGTTCATATATTTCTTGCATATGGAAGACCAAATATTCCAGCACCGTTTGTTGAAAATACTGTTGTTTCTCCATTTAATTGACTTTGCTCTCTTGCCACAAGTCAGTTGAATATATTAGCATGGTTGGTTTATGGAATTTCTATATTGTTACCTGGATCTATGTTTCTATTATTTGCTAATACTATGTTGTCTTAATTACTGTAACTTTACAGTAAGTCTTGTCATCATGTAGTGGGTGTCCTCAAACTACTTCTTTAGTATTGCGTTGTCTATTCTGTCTTTCACTTTTCATATAAACTTCAGTGTTTAATATATACAAACAATTTTCTGAGTTCTAACATGGAGTGCATTGGATATGCAGATTAAGTTAACAAGAATTTGAGGGACGATAAGTAAGATTAGGAGCCTATACTGTCTTGTTCCTTTGTATGAAGCCCAGTGGGCTCTGCATCCCTTGCACACCCGAGCATCAGCATCTAATTATCTTGCAACGTCAGCAGTCCTACAGGATACCAACAGACTGGCAGAGATTACATGTTCCTGATACCTAGTACAGTCTGGGAAAGAGAAAAAACGTCCCTTATTCCTGATATAACTGCCCCAGTCTCCCATCAATCAACGCCAAAAGCCCAAGAGATACTAGCTACGAATTCCTGCCTGAGTCGGGGGCAACAGGGGCTTCTCTGGAGTTCTATATGTGCAGCTAGGCCCAAAGTTTAATTTATTAACCTTTCCCTCATTTTCAAAGTAAAAAAACATGCTCCCTAGGTGGAGATTTTATATGCTGATGATACATGTGATGCATTTTAGAGCATGTAGATACTAAGCACATTTACCGACCGCAGGCCCGCCTTTACATACTTGAATTCACCAGTATTTTATGAATATGTATGTACAGGTGGCATAAAGGGAATTTCCCTTAAGACATTAGGGGCTGTCTTGTTTCTTGAGCAGCCTGCTCTGCCTCTCAGAGAGTATTTTTGCTTTGCAATAAACTTCTTTACTCTGACTTTGGACTCACGGTGAAGTCAAGAGATTGAATCAGGCAACTGACAACAAACGGACATATTAATATTGAGTCTTCTAGTTCATAGACACAGAGTAACACTCCGTCCATTTATTTCCTGATTTATTTATTATTCTCCATTTATTTAAAGGTTTGATTTCTTGCATAGATTTTTGAAGTTTCCCCACATAGATCCTGTATATGTTTTAATAAATTTATATCTAAGTATTCCATTTTTGGGTGGTATATTAGTGGTGTGTTTTTTATTACAGTTCTAATTTTTATAACTCATTGTTGATATATAAGACATCAATTTATTTTTATTTTCCTTTTATTCTGCAACCATGCTATATTTATGTATTAGTTCCAGTAGTTATTTTGTCAACTCTTTGGGATTTTCCACATAGAGAACATGTCATCTATGAGTAAATACTGTCATTTTATTTATTCCCAGTCTATACATATTTTCTACACTTTTCTTGTCTTGTTGTACAAGCTAAGACATTCCAATAGTGTAATATGGAATAAGTGACAAGAGAGGACATTCTTGACTTATTATTGATGGTGGGAAAGCATACAGTTTCTCATCTGTAAGTATGATGATAGTTATTTGTGTGATGAACAGTGTTTTGTAAGTGTTCTTTAACAAGTATTCCTTTCTATTTTTTGTTTGCTGGGAGGGTTTTTCTTTGGGTCTAGTGATATAATCATATGACGTGATTATTTTTCTTAATCTGCTGTTATGGTAGACTACATTATTATTAGAATGCTGAAACAGATTTGCATACCTAGAGTACATTTTAGAAAATTTTACTGAATATAGATTTTTAGGTTTGTATGTTTTTTACAAAAAATTACTTTAAATATTTCATTACACTCTCTTCTTGCTTACGTAGTTTTTGATGAGAAATGACTGCCGTTTTTAATTCTTTTTTTCCACGGTAAGGTACCAGTTTTTATTCTGGTGTTTATTTATTTCAAGATTTTCTCATTTTTTACTTTTCTACAGTTAAAACATATATGCCTAGGAGCTTCTTGTTAAGTTATCCAACTTGGTGTTTCCTGTGTTTCTTGAAACTGTGGTTTGCTATCTGTTATTAATTTTGAATGTTTCCAAGCATTATCAATTCAAGTATTCTGTTCTCCTTTTTTTCTTTTGTTATTACAATTAAGAATATGTCTCACCTTTTGAAGCTGTTCCACAATTCTCTTCCATTTCTGTTTCATCAGTTTTTTGTAATCTTTGCACTCCAGTATGTAAAGCTTTTATTGCCTTATCATTAAGCTTTTCTGGTCTTTCTTTGTTCATATATTGATAAGCCTGTCAAGGGCCTTCATTTTGATTTTAGAGTGGTTTTTATTTCCGGCATTTTTTTTTTTTTTTTTTTTTTTTTTAGTGCTTCCATCACTGTTGTTTTGTATTACCTTTTTTTTTCCTTTAGTATCCTTAACATTTTAGTCACAGTTATTTTATATTGTCTATCTTACAACTCCAATATCTGTGTTGTACCTGAGTCTGGTTCTGATTCTTCCTTTGATTCTTAACACTGTGTTTCACTTGCTTTTTTGCCTGCTTTATTTTTATTTTTCTTGAAAGGCAGACATTGTACCAGGTAATAATGTTGTGGGACTTTTTCCTTAGTTGAGCTAAAGACTGATTCCTTATCACAAGCCACAAAAAATTAGGCTCACAGGCAATCTGAAGAGTGAGGAGGGCAGGGTTTATTGGGTGAAAGAAAAAGAAGGAAATAGGGACTCTCCGCAAGGCCAGAGTCCCTGCTAGAGTGCTTCCTGCCTGGCAGATGGAACTCCAGGTTCCACCCAGGAAGAGGAGGGGCCAGGCTCCTCCCTGCTGCAAACAGCATAAGTCTCTGTGGCTCCATCCCAGTGCACTGCTTGCTCTCAGTGTGCAGGCCGGCTGGAGTTTTTCTGGGGACCCTTTCCTACCTGGCTCTCTCAATAAGAACTGAGGTAAGTACAACTTTAGAAATTGGCCTTTGCTCATTTTTTGCTGTTTGTGTAGGTGCCAGAGGCTTCAAATTTCCTCACTATCCTTGTTGTTATTTCCACTGTTGTCTTTTGCTCAGAGAAAGCCTGTGCTGTTCAACTCTTTAAAATTTAATCCACTGTTATAGTACCGTAGGTGGTAAGTTATGAGGAAGTATATTGTTCTATAATCATCTGGGTAAACTTTAGTCTTTAAGTGGGCCTGTGTCTCAGGTCTATAGCTTCACAAGTGTTTCTCCTGTGGAGTAGCCTTTTTCCCTGCTTGGCCCCTATTCACTTCTTTAGCTGCAGTATTATGAATTTATTTCCTAGAAGCACTGTTTAGTATTATGTTATCCTTTATGGTGTGAGATAGTAGGTCTGGAGAAGATTGGAGTGGAATCAAAACCCTTGCCCCATTTGGTATAAGGTTCTGGCAATGTATTTCTCTCTGGAGAGTATGCCTTTGTCATGGAGAAGGCTTTGGGTTTATTCCAAGATGATTATTTTTCTCTCCTCTTGCCAAAGCCATTAGGGATATATCTCAGATCTTCTCCTTGTTAACCTGTTCTAGTTCTCATAAGTAAGGCCTGTGAAAGTGCAGGGGGCCCTAAAATGTGGCCCCTCAAAAGATTCTAATTTTTATTCTAATCTATACTTAGTTTTCAGCAATTTAATAAAATTACCATACAACTGCCCCAAGAGTGTATGGCTGCAGCAACTTTCCTCCCAATTACCCAGACACAGTTTGTCTCTTTGCAGCAATCTAACTCTCTAGATTTCAAGTTGGCAGTTTGTTCTGGGACCTTAGTTCTGTGATAGGCCTAAAAAAAGTTATTGAATTCCAGCTGATTAAACATTTTCCTGTAAAGACTGAAGTGAGGACTCTAAATTTTACATGCTGGAGCTGAAATCAAAAGTCCCTGAAGACTTCAAATTTATTTTTTATTCCTAAAATATTTCATGTTACATAGTTACTTTAAGTACATTTAAAATACTCCTGTAGAAGCTATACATTTGGTTTTAGTGGTCTATTATAAACAGGTCGTTAAAGTAAATGACTACCTAAATGGCGGCTAGGATGGTGTCTTTTTTTTTTTTTTTTTTGAAATGGAGTCTTGCTCTGTCACCCAGGGTGACGTGCAGTGGCACGATCTCAGCTCACTACACCTCTGTGTCCTGGTTCAAGTGATTCTCCTGCCTCAGCTTCCTGAGTAGCTGGGATAACAGGTATATACCACCACACCTGGCTAATTTTTGTATTTTCAGTAGAGATGGGGTTTCGCCATGTTGACCAGGCTGGTCTTAAACTCCTGAACTCAGGTGATCCACCCGCCTAGGCCTCCGAAAGCAGTGGGATTACAGGCATGAGCCACCGTGCCCGACCACCATCATTTTTTATAACAATCTTTTTCCTTTTCTTAGATGTCATTACGTCATACACTCATACACACACTCACACACACACACATATAATACAGATACACACCTATAGCATATAATGTATTTAATAAATGAGAAAAATAACGAATGAATAAGAGCAGCACAGACTAAAGAAACAAAACCAATATATGTTAACTGAGCCCTACTATGCATAATTGTTTATTTATTACACAAAGAAGTATGAGACACATTATTTTCCATTAAAGAATTTCAATATAATTGTGACAAAACTTATGAAAAGTTGAACACAGGAGTTGACAATACATTTACATATATAACTAAGACCTTCAGTTTTCCCTTCATTTCCTGACCATTTTGGTCCTAGTCAGCATGCATAACAGAGAAAGGTAGGACACTGCACCAGGCATAAGTGGTTCAGGGACAAAGATGGGATCTGAGAGCCCCAGCAACATGAGGAGGGGATTCCTGCACACAGGGAGCCTTGCTTGAAGTGTCAGAGCCTGACAGTAGTGAGGATAGTGACCATGCTCAGAAAGGGACAGTAGGGCATAAAGATTAGCCTAAATAGGTTGACAAAGATTCGGCACAGATGTGTGAGCTACCATGAGGAGTCACAGCCCACGTATAGTGAGAAGTGCATCTATGTGAGTTGCAGAGAATAAAAGTGGACAGAGAATGGGAGACTTTTCATATGTCCTGTTGTCACAACTATATTTTAGTTTATTGGATGAAAAGATAATGCCTCCTATTGCTTTGTATAGCACATAGCAAGTAAATATATTAAGAATAATGGGAGACTGAGTGTTCATTGTCAGATAAGAAATTACAAATATAGAAAAAAAACTACAATGCAAAAAGTACCATTAGTGTGGAATTAGAGATATTAATATAAACTTATTGTCTTTAACATATAAAAGCTGATAAACATTGATTGATATATATTTGGATGTGCATATGTGTAGATGGATGATGCTCCCATAACAGTGCGTGTACTGACTACCTGAATCTATGCTTTTAATACTATTCTCCACCATGGGACCAGGGTTCTGTGGGGGAAATTGCTCTTTTGGGGATAAGGGGGAAAAATACAGATGCATCTAAAATATCTTGTGCCAGGAAGCAAGGGAGAACTCAAAGAAATTGGGACATATTAAAATGACATATAAAATGACCTTCATTGTCCAAACTGGGGAAATTTGAGCATCAAAATAAATAATGGCAATGATAAATTATACTCATTGCATGAAATTGAGAACCAAGAGTCCTTAGAGATATAACTAAATAAATTAATAAATGGGAAATTTGATGAGAAATAGGATATTTATGTAGTTGCAAAGTATTCCCTCATAAAACATTTATTATTATTATTATTATTATTATTTTTTTTTTTTTTTTTTTTTTGAGACGGAGTCTCGCTCTGTCGCCCAGGCTGGAGTGCAGTGGCCAGATTTCAGCTCACTGCAAGCTCTGCCTCCCGGGTTTACGCCATTCTCCTGCCTCAGCCTCCCGAGTAGCTGGGACTACAGGTGCCCGCCACCTCGCCCGGCTAGTTTTTTGTATTTTTTAGTAGAGACGGGGAAAACATTTATTATTAATTGCAAAGCTGAAAAGATTAATTTTACATTGGTGAATACTGGCAGACAGCCCCTTAATCAACCGATCAACTACCATCAATAATGGGAAAAATCTAAATCACACACCAGCTGATAGAATGCAATGGGAAGAATATAGCCTCACTCTGTGATATCATACCAAAGACTCATGACCTGAAACTAAATATCTAACCAGAAGAAATAACCAAACAATTTCAAATTGAAGAAATTCTTCAAGATAACTTGTTTTTAATCTTCAAAAGTGTTGAAGTCGTGAAATTCAAAGAAAGGCTGGAGAACTATTTTAGAGTGAAGACCGAAAGACATGAAAACAAAAGGCAATATATGATTATGAACTGTATTCTTTTGATATAAAGGACACTATTTGAATACATTGAGAAATTTTAATTGGAAAAGAGCATAATAAACTATTAGTGGTAATTTCCTATCTTTGATGTTTATATTATGGTCATACAGAGAATCCTCCCTTCTCTTGTAGGAAAAAACATTAAAGCATCTGGGATACTGGAGAATCATTTTGCCAACTTAGACTCACATTTTTCAGTAAGAAAATTATTTACATGGTAACTCTAACTTTTGAGATTGTTTAAAAAGAATAAAAATATGCTAGTATCATCAAAAGTGCATGATTTGAGACTTCCGATTTAAGCTCAAGACATACAGATCTGGGAAGAATATCGGTACCTATTAAAACTTAGATGAACCGCAAATTCATTCCTTTATTAAATCCACAGGAGAACTGCAGCCACAAGGCAATGAGCTAATAAGAAATCTTGTAAACTAACATGAGCTTTCAGGGAGAAACAAAACTTGAGTATTTCCTTACTGGGACTGATACTACCAGGTATCATATACAACAGTAATAAAATCAAACTAAAAAATCAATGAATTGCTAAAGGTGAATGTGGACTCATTGGTAAAGGCTAAAGGCTTGAGAGTGTGAAGCCCCTGAAGTTTGCAAATATAGGAGGTTTCACACCCTATTTTAGGCTTTTCTTCCAAAAATTCCACCAGATGCTCACAGAAAAGATTGTCACGAATACGAAAAAGTTTCTCTTCTTGGCTATGGGTTAGAAGAGGGACAGAACAGTCACTGGCAAAATTCTGTACAACTTGCATCCCCTATGTTCCTTAATCTGTATTGGGGAGGATAGTTACCTTAAACTATATTGGAGAAACAACAAAACTGTCACCTTGACTCAATGGTGAAGGAACAGAAGAGAAGAATTAGCTACACCCTGGTAGAGGGGCAAGACTATTACTGGGCCCAGGACTAGAAATAGAGAGTAGACAGCAGCAATTATAAAGGCCATGTCCCCAAGATCCAGTGATAGAGTGCATGCCTAAAACCAAGGCTTAATCAGAACATCAGATAATGCTTCATGATGTCACCACCCAGTATCAAGTTAACAAGTGTTGAGTGAAAACAACAGTAAAATATAGCTTGAAGAGCTACAAGAGACAGGTTTTCTCTGGGGTACAACAACAACAACAAAAGAAAAGACATAGAACCAAAACCCAAATAGAAGCAGACATTGCAAAAATAACTTCTGTTAAACTACTCCGCCTTTTAAACACAATATATCACTGAGGAATTTACAGCCTAAGATGCAGTTGCCATAACCTTAACAACACCAGCTCACTCCTGACTATACTAACACAAACTTGAGCAACAAAGGTCTAGCTGAAGAAAATGTGTGTTCATCATTAAGTATAAAAAATATTTAGCTCATTACTTACTGCCCTTTCCAACATGCCTGGCTTTCACAAAAATTATAAGAAATATTAAAAAGGAAGAAAAACATACTTTCAAGTGGTGTGACAATTATTAAAACAAGACTCAGATATGACAAAGATGTTGACATTATTTCTTTCACAGAATATATTTAAAATAATAATGAGATGTTTGTCTCTAATGATAAAAGTAGATGACATGAAATATCAGAGTACTTTCAACAAGCTCATTGATAACTTGAATATAAATGAGGAAAGCATTCATGAACTTGAAGATTGATCAAGTAAAATTACCCAAATCAAAACACAGAGAGAAAAACGTGTGCGTGTATGTGTGTGTGCACGCGTGTGTGTTTGTGTTTGTTGGGGGATCATGACAGTACATTAGAGAAATGTGTTAACAAGAATATCATGAGATTTGCAGAGGAATAAAGGAGAACTTTACTTTCTAACTTAAAAAGAAGAGAAAAACAACAAAGGAGTTGTACATAGGAGAAAAAACAATCTGAAGATTGAAGAGGCACAACCTTCATTGCAAATGAAAGTGTGCTCTCTGAAGAAGAAAGAGAGGTCTGGCTTAAATAAAGAAAGTTTTTGCCTTGTTCTCAATCAGGTTCATTTATGCAAATAAAGGATTCAAACTTGTTCAGTTATGAATGACCAAAATAGTCGAGCCCTGATTGGGTGGTTTTCAATCCCCAAACCAAAAGCCTCTGTCAGATTTTCTTTCAAACAGCAAAGAGGAGGAAGACAATTCTGGCTGTAATTTATCTTGGCAGTAAAAACAGAAACTGGTTTGGCTTGATTATAGAAAGGGAGGTGTTGTGATGGCTGCCTGGTTCTGTTTTAACTTTGAATACCTCAGTTAGCCATGGGGAGTCTCTTTGTCTGTTGGCCAGGTGCATACAGAAATCCAGATGTAAAGAAGAGAGATAACAGAATAAAATATATATATATATATATATATATATATATTTGAAGTAATGTGTCCTGAATTGGTTCCTTGCAGTGGTTCTTTGTCTTGCTGACTTCAAGAATGAAGTGTGTGTGTATAATATATATATTTGAAGTAATGTGTCCTGAATTGGTTCCTTGCAGTGGGTTCTTTGTCTTGCTGACTTCAAGAATGAAGTCGCGGACCCTCGTGGTGAGTGTTACAGTTCTTGAAGATGGTGTGTCAGGAGTTTGTTCCTTCAGATGTTCAGATGTGTCCAGAGTTTCTTCCTTTCGGTGGGTTCGTGGTCTTGCTTGACTTCAGGAGTGAAGCCGCAGACCTTTGCAGTGTTACAGCTCTTAAAGGTAGTGCAGACCCAAAGAGTGAGCACCAGTAAGACTTATTATGAAGAGTGCAACAACAAAGCTTCCACAGCATGGAAGGGGACCCAAGGGGGTTGCTGCTGCTGGGTCAGGTGGCCAGCTTTTATTCCCTTATTTGGGCCCCCCCACATCCTGCTGATTGGCCCGTTTTACAGAGCACTGATTGGTCCATTTTACAGAGTGCTGATCGGTGCATTTACAATCCTTTAGCTAGACACAAAAGTTCTCCAAGTCCCCATCTAACGCAGAAGCTCAACTGACTTCACCTCTCAGTAACAATAACCAAGATTGCCCCAAAATTAATGACAGACTCCAAAATCAAGAAGTAACTATAAAAATGATCAACCAGTAGCCCTTGGGGTTTTCTGCCTACGGAGTAGCCATTCTTTTATTTCTTTCCTTTCTTAATAAACTTGCTTTGACTTTGCTCTATGGACTGGCCTCAAATTCTTTCTTGTGCAGGATCCAAGAACCCCCTCTTGGGGTCTGGATTGGTACCCCTTTTGTGTAACAACTTTCTGGCGAACGCCGAATGGACAATAGTGAGGAAACCCCCCCCCCAAAGGAAACGGATTGCAGCACTTATTAACCAACTTTAAGTAAGTGGTAGGGTACCCGGGTAGATGATGGGATTGGGTTAGAGGCCCAACTTAGGGTGGTTAGAGTCTCTCCTAAGACAGAGAAGCTTAAAGACCTCTCTTAATAAAAGGCAAGGATGTTTGTCCAAACATGGATTCAAGGCTCAAGGTTAGAGTCCTTCCTAAGATTTAGGGGATTGGAGGACCCTCTCAATAAAGTTCCAGCTATGAACGGGTTTGGCACTATGGGATGCTAGCTGCTCTTCTCTCTGTATTAATCTGCCTTGCACTCTTTGCTGACAGCTATGGGTGACAGGATTAGGCAGGTACAGGATCACCGGACACAGGGAGATTTTTTCTCTCCCCAAAAGAGGACACTTCAGAGCTGATGGGGCTGCCAGAAAAGATCCTTTCATAGTCCACAAGCAGCTGCCTGAACTTTTGATTCAGCATCACTGCAATGGGTGGGTATTTCTCTGACTTCTCTGAGTGCCTCACCTTCCCTACCCTGCCACAGGCAATGCTTTTGTCTCTCTCTTTCTCTCCTTTCCCTTTATTATCTTTTCTATTACTCAGGGTGACCTTCTTGCCCAGTGACCCCATGTTGAAATTCCCAATCGGAGGTTGAATTAACAATGATGAGGCCCAACCTAGGGCAACTTGGAACCTTGCCAGTTTGATACTGGATGCTAAGCAGAGTGGCTAATGTCTACGTTTTGTCACATGTGTTTTGCTCTGGCCAGAATGGAAAAAGATAATTTTTCCTTTGTGTTGTGGCTTGTCCCCCAAAGCTACAGTGCAAAAAGCCAAAAGGGTAAGAATTTCTTGCCAGTCAGACTTCTGGCCTCTCTCTGTGCAAACTGGTTAAATAAATGGTAAAAATCACTGTTTTTCTCCTCTGTAGAATTTTGATTAGTGGGAAAAAACATTTGTGAGGCTAGTCTTAAGCTGTAGTGAATCTGGTGTGCTTTGTGTGGCTTTCTGTATTGTTCTGTCATAAAGAGTGGTACTTTAGGATAGAATGTGGGCCTAGGACACATGTAAGTTTGTTGATTAAGAGGGCCCAGCAAACTGGTCAGTCATGTCCTTGGGAGCTTGACCTCATAACCACGTGACAGTACTTTCTCTTGGTCTCCACCACCACAGTCGTGGCCCAAGTTCAGGGTTCAATTCCTGTCTTAGGGAATGAGACCTTTCTGGTTTGATACCTGTGTGATCTTTACCATTTGTTGATTCTCTACCCCTCGACAATCTGTCTTGAATTTTTCTTTCTCTGAGCACAGAAATAAATACTATTTGGCCTGGCTAAAGTCGGATAATAAGAAATTTCAAAGGACTTTTATAAAGAGTGCCATAGCTAAAAGTCAGCTTAATTAAAACCAGATATTCAAACTCTCACTGACTTCACTCCTTGGGAAAAACAGAGGAGGCATCACAGACCCAATTTTGGGAGAAAAACAAAACAAACAAGCAAAAAAAAACACTTCTGTTTTCCTCATGAAACCCAAGAATTGGAAGTGGATAGATTCCTCTCAAAATCTAAGGCTTTGCTCTGTTTTGCATTGCATTATCTGACTTTTTTTGACTTTTGGGAGTATCAGAAATTATTTCAAATTACGAGAGAACTTTGATGTGTAATAACTAGGTAGGAAATATAGTTTTGGGGATTGCTAATGGCAGTTTTGGGGTGATACTCATCTCCGTGCACATTTGGATCAGAGAAGCATGCTCTTGACTGAAAAGTATGGAAATGTCTCCACCCCACACTGTGAGATAAGACTCCCATGGGAGATGGTCTGATTCCCTCTTTTTGGGATCCAGAATCTGGTATAACTACGGGACCCTTAATTTCTAGAGATCTGTTTTGCCTTCCAGTTGTGCCTGCCTATTAGGCTGCAGAAACTGCATGCTTTCCTGGCCCTGTTCCTCCAAAGGTTCCACCCTGAAGCCAATAATCCAATGAGGAAGCTGGTAAATGAAAACTCTTACAAGTACTGGATCTTACTCTGTATCTGTATTTATATGTGCTGTGTGTGTAGTATAAAAAGACTTTAATTTATTTAAAAATAGTAAATGTTTAAATCACATATTTTATCAGAAAATTAAAAAGTGCAATGCCTTTTAGTTCATGAGACTTAAATAATCTTTGAGGAATAGAAGCAGCTTTAAAGATTATTGGTAAAATAAAGATATTTGGTCTAAATTAGGTAGGCCAGATATTAAGTTCACTAATGCTTTAAGGTCATAAACTGCTTCTTTGACTTTTGAAAATTGGTCACTTTACTTACTTTGAAGCATTAGATTCTTGATAAGGCATGGAGACATGTGGAGAGCCATGTACCCTAGCTATGCTGGAAAGATTAAGCCCTTATCTGCACTTCTGTCTGATGTCCTAAGCTCCACACCTGATACATTATTACAATCGCCTACTAACCAGGTTTTTCACCAAAAGCAAAAGTTCCTAAGAGTTAGCAGTATAACATGTATTTGAGGCTACTAAAGAAACAGTTCTATATGCAAGGCATGTAAGGAATGTAGAATATACTTTTGGTAAAAGATTATAAGAAGGCATGGGAATGTGAATTTCTTGCTTAAGTTTAGAGGGTTAAAATATTGTTTTAAATTAGAATTTTGTAAAATAAATTCTATGTGTGAACGTATTGACTAAATTAAAAGGGGTATACAGTTTTCCTGGAAATTGAACATTTATTGAACAATTGAATGAAAATAAAAGCACAACAGGTTTTTCTTAACACTGATCTCTGCTTTTTAATAAAAACTTGTAAAGAGTTACAAAAGGCTTATGAGAATCTTACCTTATGGTCAAACATTAAAATTGGTTAGAAATGTCTATAAGGTTTTATTAAGGGTAGGGTTTAACATTAATAGTGCATTAATGTAAAAATGACATTTGACTTATTTGGTATAAAAATCATACAGAAAACATTGTCAAATATGAAATGGTGTTTGGCGTTCTTTGGCTGTATTTGTATAAATGTGTCAATGGTAGTGTTTCCAAAATTATGAGAAATTCCCATAATTCTGATGTGGCTTAGTGTATGTTATTAATAATTATAATTGTTAAGTGAAATTGTTGTATGCCACAGAAGTAACCAAAATTACTAGTCAATTGTGGCTTTAATAGAGGCTGCCATAAGGCATTTTATCATCCACAGACAATTGTTGTCTTGTATGGAACAGAGTTCAATCAAAGTCAATTTAAAAAGCCTATGTGAGGCCGGGCGCGGTGGCTCAAGCCTGTAATCCCAGCACTTTGGGAGGCCGAGGTGGGCGGATCACGAGGTCAGGAGATCGAGACCATCCTGGCTATACGGTGAAACCCCGTCTCTACTAAAAAAATACAAAAAACTAGCCGGGCGAGGTGGCGGGCGCCTGTAGTCCCAGCTACTCGGGAGGCTGAGGCGGAAGAATGGCATAAACCCAGGAGGCGGAGCTTGCAGTGAGCTGAGATTCGGCCACTGCACTCCAGCGTGGGCGACAGAGCGAGACTCCGTCTCAAAAAAAAAAAAAAAAAAAGCCTATGTTAAAAATAGTTATTCTTGCTCCACTTTATTCAAATAATCAGGCCAAGTATAACAAAGCAAGTCAGTCGTACTATGATTTCTTTTTGGTGAAAATGGGAGACTGGAGAAATAACTATGTTTCAATAACTATGGTACACTCATTATTAGATTCTGGTCTCACCAGATGTGGAATATATTTGCTACTGTACTCTTTGTGTAAGAATGAAGGATAAGCTTACTCAATATTTTCTTAAATTGAACAATTAATAGAATATAACCTTTTGTAGGAACTCAGAGTTATGAGTGGCCTTCACCATACTGACACTTTATGACTGGGCTCCTCTCTACTTGTAATACAAGAGACCTTAATAGCTAGGCAGGAATACCATCACCCCTATTCAATCTGAAGAAGTTACAGAAAATGGATCTTTGCCCCTCTACAATTCTTAGGATTAAGGGATCTCTTATAAAAGAGATGGGGGAAATGCCAGAGGTGTTTGAACCAGAGAAATTCCATCTTAAATAGGAGCTGGGTAAAATAAGGCTGAGGCATACTGGGTTGCATTCCCAGATGGTTAGGCCTTCTAAGTCACAGAATGAGTTAGGAGATTGGCACAAGGTCATAAAAACCTTGCTGGTAAAACAGGTTGCAGCAAAGAAGCTGGCTAAATCCCAGCAAAACCAAGATGGCAATGAGAATGACCTCTGGTTGTCCTCACAGCTACTCTCTCATCAGTGCCATGACAATTTATAAATGCCATGGCAATGTCAGGAAGTTACCCTATATGGTCTAAAAATGGGGGGAACCTCAGCTCTGCGAATTGCCCACCGCTTTCCTGAAAAACTCATGAATAATAAAAATGGGCAATAACCAAAAAAATGGTTTTATGGTTATTTTTATATTTCTTTTTATGGTTATTTCTTGGTTAGCCATTCTTTTATTCCTTTACTTTCTTAATAGACTTGTTTTCACTTTGCTTTATGGACTCGCTTCAAATTCTGTCTTCTGTGAAATCCAAGAGAACTCTCTTGAGGTCTGGATTGGGACCCCTTTCCAGTTACACTACAGTTCTAGCCTACTAGAAATGGTAAAAAATCAGGAAGAACAGATATGATAAAGGTCAGAGACTTGATTCTATAAAAATTAATGAAGAACACAGTAAATAGATTAAATAAAAGTAAAATTAAATGGGTTATTTTAATTTTAATTGCTCTAAAAGATAACTAACACAAAAACAGTATTTTTGTGTTATTAACATATGCAAAACTAAAATAGATTACAAAAATAGCACCAAGAAAGTGAGGGACGAATTGAACAAATACTGTAATAAGTTTCTTCACAATAAAAAAAAAAAAAATTCAAAATCAACAAATCTTTGCTATGTCAGAGAACTGAGGTCAAAGGACAAACTGCTGCCCTGAAAACTGGAGAGACAGACAGCTTACTGGACAAAAGTTTAGGAGCAGAAGTCCACAATTGAATTTAGCATTGGTTAGAACACTTTTACTTTCATTGACATATTGCTGGAGGTTAAGTGTAGACAGACTTGACAGGAGGCCCAGTGGGTATAATCAAATTCAACTTTATGAAATTTTGCCAAATTTCCCCCCTAAAATAGTTATACTTCTTTATATCTGTACCATGTGTGTCTGAGAGTACCCAGGACTCTACACTGCGGCTAACACTTTGTAGTGTCAAACTTTGTTTTGCTATGTTCTTAATAAACAAGACATGGAAACAGTGCGATTTTGAGTTTTCCTGATTATAAATGAGATTGAGGATTCATCCATGTTTCTCAGTCATGTAAGTGACTTGTGTGAATTGACTGCCTATATCCTTTGCTTATTTTTCATTTTCTTAAATACATTGATTTGTAGAAGTTGTTTATATGTTCCAGAAACTAATCACTTCATGTTTATAAGCACTGAAACTACATTGCCTAACTGTCATTCGTTTATTGTTAAATTGTGGAAATAGTATCATTATACAAACTTTTTTAAAACTCAAATTTATCAGTGCAATTTTCAGTCTTTTCCCTTATGCTCATGCATTCTTAATGTCAGGAAATTTTGACTTAAACTAGTTCAACAAAAGACTTACTAAAATGTTCTTAAAATACTTTAAGCTTTGCCTTTCACATTTAGGTCTGTGATCTTTTTGCTAATCACTGATTTGTTATTTGTTTTGTTTTCTATTTGTTTGTATGCTACAATTAAAGGCTCGGTTATTTTCCCATTTAGAGAATCTGTAGTCCCAATACCAGCTTAAAAAATTTTTTCTTGTCTATTTAAAAAATATGTTATATGTTGACAAATTACAGTTGTATATATTTATAAAGTACAAAGTGGTATTATTATTTGTAATACAATGTGAAATAATTAAATTAAACTAATTAGCATATATAAAACCACAGATATTTCATATTTTTTTGTGATGAGAATGTTAAACATTTAGTCTTTTAGTGATACTGAAATCACTCTTTTAGCGATACTTAGTGCACTGGGATGAACATGGCTCACTGCAGTCCAGACCTTCCAGGCTCAAGTGATCCTCCCATCTCAGCCTCCAGAGTAGCTGGGACCACAGATGTGCACCACATTTCCTGGTTGTTAAAAATATATATAAGTATGTATTTTGTAGAGACAGGGTCTCCCTACATTGCCCAGGCTAGTCTCAAACTACTGGGCTTAAGTGATTATCCTGCCTCTGCCCCCCAAAGTATTGAGATTACAGACATGAGTCATGATACCAAGCCTTGTTAATTTATTAATCATATTATTGTTTTATGTCATCAAAATATGGAATGTTGTAAATATAATAGAATAAAAGTAATGTCTTAAGATAGTTTTCTTCTTTTGAAAAATATTATTTTTCAGGTCATTAAAGAATATTAGTGTTTATTTCTGTGTATTATGTATGCATTTATAATTCTCTCTTGCACAATTTGTATGTCTTGACTTTTTAAAAGTTATTTTCTTAATTTGTATAAGCTCTTTCTATATCAGGAATATTACATATTGTTTATGATACAAATATTATAATTTTTTCAACTGGTTATTTCACCTATTTTTTTATTTTTAGACAATAGAATTTATTAAAAGCAAACAAAAGGTAGTGAATAATAAATATGAGAATGGAAATACATACAATAAAGACTAGAAAATAATAGACAGAAAACAATACAACCAAATTTTGCTTATATTAAAACATTAACAAATTGGCAACTATGGCTAGACTTACCAAAAATAAAAATAGAGATGACTCAAATGAGTTAAATTTAGAATAAAAGAGGGGTATTTTTACAGATGTTGTGGAAATAAAGACGATTATAAGAAATAACATGAACAACTGTATGAAAGCAATTTAGATACCTTAGATGACATAGATTACCACAAATGCAAAACTTCTAAAACCCACTTAAGAAGAAACAGAAAATATATTCCAGTCTGTAACAATAAAGCTTTTATAGTGGTAATTTTAAAACTTCCCATAAATAAGAGTCAAGGACTAAGTGCCCTTATTGTTTAATTTTATCAAAAGATTAAGTAATCAACACCAATCTAAAAAACACATTTACAAGAAAATAAAAGAGAAAAAAATAACCCATTATATATGGCCTGATTAAAAAAAAAAATAGACAATGTCATCTCAAGAAAAGAAAAACTACTACATACCAATATTTCTTACCAATATATGTGCAGTTATCTTCAAGTAAATATAAGCAAACCAAATCCAACAACATATAAAAAAGATTAGAGGCCACTGGCATAGGCACAAGCAGGAATGCTACAGCCCCACTCCTGCCAGTGTGCCACGCCAGCCCATGCATGTGCACCCCACCACACTGCTGCAGCTGCTGGCACACGCAAGCAAACATGGATCCCACTGCCACTATTCCAACAAGATGCTTTAGCCAGCACTGCCAATCAAAGTGTTGTAGCTAGTGGACTGGGAACATATTGGACCCTTCAGCACAGCAGGTTTTTAAACTCGAGGGGTCACAGAACAAAGCAAGGGGCCACATATCAGCCCCCCTCAGAGTTAGCACACAGAGTCTAAGAGTTGAGACTTATCCCCTTAAAATCTTCCAGAAATGAAGCTCGTTGATTGAACCTACTTTATTCCACAATCAAACCCCCAAAGGCATCAAAGAAGATAAAAGCAAAAACCGCATCCAAAGGAAGACAACTTCAAAGACTGAAGGAACATCAGCCTACAATGTTAAGACATAACCAGCACAAGAACTCTAGTAACCCCAAAAGACGCAGTGTACTATTTTCTCCAAACAAGCCCACTAGTTCCTCAGCAATGTTTCCTAACCAGGTTGAAATGGCTGAAATGACAGAAATAGAATTCAGAAAATATATAGGAATGAAGATCATTGAGCTTTGGAAAAATTTGAAACCCAATCCAAGGAATCTAAGGATATGATAAAACAATGAGCTCAAAGACAAAATGACCTCTTTAAAAAGAAAACTAAATGGATCCAATAGAGCTGAAAAACTCATTTCAAATATTTCATAATACAATCTCAAGTATTAACAGTAGAATCAACCAAGGTGAGGGACAAATCTGAGAGCATTAAGACCAGGTCTTTGAAAACACTCGGGTAAAAGTAGAGAGAAAAGAATAAAGAAGATTGAAAAAAAATTCTGAGAAATATAGGATTATGTAAAGAGTACAAATTAATGACTCATTTGCATCCCTGAAACAAGAAGCAAAAACAAGTATCTTGGAAAAGATATTTGAAAATACAATCAATAAAAATTTCCCCAACTTTGCTAGAGAAGCCAGTATTAAAATTCAAGAAGTGCAGAGACCCCGGAAGATACTATACAAGAAAACGATCCCTAACACACATTGTTATCAGATTCTTCAGGTTGAGATAAAGAAAAAATGATAAAGGCAGCAAAAGAGTAGGAGCAGGTCACCTACAAATGGTATCCCATCAGACTAATAGTGGATCTTTCAGCAGACACACTACAATCCAGAAGACATTTGTGGCCTATACACATTATTCATAAAGGAAATAAATTTCAACCACAAATTTTATTCCTGCCAAAATAAGCTTAATACACGAAGGAGAAATAAGATCATTTTCAGAAAAACAAATGCTAATGGAATTCATTACCAACAGTTCTGCTTTACAAGAAGTCCTTAAGGGAGTGCTAAATATGGAAAGACCATTACCAGCTACCAGAAAAAGACACTTAAGTGCATGAATCATTGACATATAAAGTAAGTACACAATCAGCTCTGCATATTAGCCAGCTAGGAACAAGATGACAGAATCAAATCTGTACATATCAAGATTAACCTCGAATGTAAATGAGCTAAATGCCCCAAATAAAAGGCACAGAGTGGCAAGTTGCATAAAAAAGGAAGACCCAATGGTATCCTGTCTTCAAAAGATCGCTCTCACATGCAATTACACCCATAGGTTCAAAGAGAATGGATGCAGAAAAGGCTGGCAAGTAAACAGAAAACAGAAAAAAGCCAGGATTGCTATTCTAATTTCAGACAAAACAGACTTTAGACCAACAAAGATCAAAAATGACAAAGAAAGGAATTATATATTTGTAAAGTATTTAATTCAACAAGAAGATATTACTATCTTAAGAATATATGCACCCAAAACAGGAGCACAGAGATTTACATACTTAGTACTTAGAAACCTATAAGGAGACTTAGATTACCACACAATAATAGTGGAAGCTTCTGTACTCCAGAGACAGTATTAGACAGATCATCGAGGCAGAAAAATAACAGATATTTGTGACCTGACCAAATAGACCTATTAGACATCTACAGAACTCTCCACCCCAAAACAACAGAATATACACTCTTCTCATCTGCATATAGCACATACTCTAAAATGGAGCACAAAATCCATCATAAAAAAATTCTCAACAAATTTTAAAACAAAATTATACCAACCACACTCAGACCACAGCACAATAAATATATAAATCAATACTAAGAAAATTCCTCAAAACCATACAATTACATGGAAATTAACATGCTCCTGAATTACTTTTTGGTAACTTTTTGATAAATATTGAAATTAAAGCAGGAATCAAGAAATTCTTTGAAACTAATGAGAACAAAGGTACAACATGTCTGAATCTCTGGTACGTAGATAAAGTAATGTTAAGAGGGAATTTTACATTGCTAAATGCACATATTAAAAAGTTAGAAAGATCTCCAATTAACAACTTAACACCACAACTGAAAGAACTAGAAAAAGCAGAGCAAACCAACTCCAAAGGTAGCAGAAGACAAGACATAACCAAAGTAAGGACTGAATTGAAGGAAATTGAGACGCAGGAAACCATACAAAGGATCAACTAATCTAGGTATTGATTATTTCAAAACAATAGATTGATAGGCCACTGAATACACTAATATAAAAAGATATGATCTAAATAAATAAAATCAGAAATGACAAACGGGATGTTACCACAACCTCCAGAAATACAAAATTCCTTGGAGATTGCTTTGAACACCTCTACGCACCAAGCTAAAACACTTGGAAAAAATTAAATTCCTAGAAACATAGAACATGTCTATACTGAACTACAAAAGTATTGAATCTCTGAACAGACCAATCATAAGTTCTAAAATTGAATCAATAACAGAAAGCCTACCAACCAAAAGAAGCTGAGGACCAGATTGATTCACAGCCTGATTTCTACACGTGTAAAGAAAGGCTGATAGCATTCCTACTAACACTAATCTAAAATATTGAGGAGGAGGGACTGCTACCTAACACATTATAGGAGGCCAGCATTACTCTGATAACAAAACCTGATAAAGACACAAAAATAAAGCTTTAGACTAATATATTTGATAAACAGAGATGGAAAAATCCTCAACAAAGTACTTGCAAACCAAATTTGGTAGTGCATCAAAGAGCTAATCCATCATTATCAAGTAAGCTTTATCCCTAGAGTGAAAGATTGTTTCTGCATACGAAAATCAATAAATGTAATTCATCACATCAATGGAACTAAAAACAAAACCAACACAATTATCTCAATAGATGCAGAAAAGGCTTTTGATAAAAATTAACATCCGTTCATCTTAAAATCCTCAACTAGCAAGGTATTGAGGAACATACAACAAAAAAGCTTTCTATGACAAACACACAATCAACATCATACTGAATGGGCAAATATTGGAACATTCCCCTTGAGAACTGGAACAAGACAAAGATGCCCACTCTCACCACTTCTACTCAACGTAAGACTGGACTGGATATTCTATGCAAGGCAAGCAAAAGTAATAAATGATATCCTTTTAGCAAGAGAGGAAGTCAAACCATCTTTTTGCACCTAATGTGATTCTGTACCTAGAAAACTCCATAGTCTCTTCCCAAGAGTTCCTAAGTCTGATAAACAACCTTAGAAAATTACCTGGATACAAAATCAATGTGCAAAAATTAGTAGCATTTCTGTGCACCAACAACAACTAAGGTGAGAGGCTAATCAAGAACATAATATCATTCACAATAGCCGGGAAAAAAAAATACCATGGAATACAGCTAACTAGGGAGGTGAAAATCTACAATAAGAATTATAAAATACTGCTTGAAGTCAGAGATGACACAAACAAATGGAAAACATATTATGCTCGTGGACAGGAAGACTCAATATTGTTGAAATGATCCTACTGCCCAAAGCAATTTATGGATTCAATGCTATTCCTTATCAAACTGCCAATGATACTCTTTACAGAATTAGAAAAACTTTTTAAAAATGTATATGGAACCAAAAAGAGCCAGAATAGCCAAAGAAAAATGAACAAAGTTGGAGAAATCACACTACCCAGCTTCAAACTATAGTACAAGGCTACAGTAACCAGAACAGAATGCTACTTGTCGAAAAATAGACACACAGACAAATTGAACAGAATAGAGAGCCTAGAAATAAAGCTGCATAACTACAACCATCTGATCTTCAACAAATTTGGCAAAAAAAAAAAAAAAAAAAAGCAACAGTGAAAACACTCCCTATTTAATAAGTGGTGATGTAATAACTGGCTAACCATATGCAGAAGATTGAAATGAGACTCATTCTTTGTGTCATATACAAAAATCAACTCAAGGTGAATCAAAGACTTAAATGTAAAACCTAAAACTATAAAATCCTTGGAATATAACTTAGGAAATATCTTGTTCATAGGATCTGGCAAAGATTTCATAATAAAGATGGCAAAAGCAATTGCAACACAAACATAAATTAACAAGTGGGACCTAATCAAATTAAGAACTTCTACACTACAAAATAAACTATCAACACCGTAAACAGACAACCTACCAAATGGGAGAAAGTATTTGCAAACTATGTGTCTGCTGATGGTCTAATAGCCAGAATCTATAAGAAACTAACAAATTAACAAGTAAAAAAGAAATAACCCCATTAAAAATGAGCAAAGAACATTAACAGACAATTTTCAAGAAGACTTACACGCAGCCAACAAGCACATAAAAAATGCTCAACATCACTATTTGTTAGAGAAATGCAAGTCACAACCATAATGAGATACCATCTCACACAAGTCAGTATGGGCATTATTAAAAAGTCAAAAAAATAACAGATGCTGGTGAAGTTGTAGACAAAAGGGAACACTTATATATAGCTATAGCTGGTGGGAATGTAAAGCAGTTTAGTCACTGTAGAAAACAGTTGCCAATGTCTTGAAAAAATTAAAACAGAACTACCTTTTGACCCAGTAATCCCATTATTGGTTATATACTCAATGAAATATAAATCATTCTACTATAAAGACACATGCATACATATATTCACTGTGGCATTACTGACAATAACAAAGACATGGAATTAAACTAAATGTTCATCAGTGGTAAACTGGAATTATCAAAAATGTGGAAAATAAACAGAAAGGAATACTATGCAGCCATAAAAAAGAATGAGATTAAAGACTTAAACATAAGACCTAAAACCATAAAAATCTAGAAGAAAACCGAGGCAATACCATTCAGGACATAGGCATGAGCTAAGACTTTGAGTCTAAAACACTGAAAGCAATGACAACAAAAGCCAAAATTGACAAATCGGATCTGATTAAACTAAAGAGCTTCTGCACAGCAAAAGAAACTATCATCAGAGTGAACAGACAATGCACAGAATGGGAGAAAATTTTTGCAATCTATCCATCTGACAAAGGGCTAATATCCAGAAACTACAAAGAACTTAAATAAATTTACCAGAAAAAAAAAATCAAAAAGTGGATGAAGGCTATGAACAGTCACTTTTCAAAAGAAGATATTTATGCAGCCAACAGACACATGAAAAAATGTTCATCATCACTAGTCATTTGAAAATGCAAATCAAAACCACAATGAGATACCATCTCACATCAGTTAGAATGGTGATCATTAAAAAGTCAGGAAACAACAGATGCTGGAGAGGATGTGGAGAAATAAGAATGCTTGTACACTGTTGGTGGAAGTGTAAACTAGTTCAACCATTGTGGAAGACAGTGTGGTGATTCCTCAGGGATCTAGAACCGGAAATACCATTTGACCCAGCATTCCTATTACTGGGTGTATACCCAAAGGATTATAAATCATTCTACTATAAACACACATGCACACATATGTTTACTGCAGCACTATTCACAATAGCAAACACTTGGAATCAACCCAAATCTCCATCAATGATGGACTGGATAAAGAAAATGTGGCACATACACCATGGAATATTATGCAGCCATAAAAAAGAATGAGTTCATGTCCTTTGCAGGGACATGGATGAAGCTGGAAAACATCATTCTCAGCAAACTAACACAAGAACAGAAAACCAAATACTGCATGTTCTCACTCATAAGTGGGAGTTGAACAATGAGAACACATGGACACGAGGAGGAGAGCATCACACACTGGGGCCTGTCGGGGGATGGGGGGCTAGGGGATGTATTCCATGAGGAGAAATACCTAATGTAGGTGATGGGTTGATGGGTGCAGCAAACCACCATGGCAAGTGTATACCTACGTAACAAACCTGCATGCTCTGCACATGTACCACAGAACTTAAAGTATAATAAAAAGAAGAAAAAGAAGAATGAAAAGAATGAGATCATGTCTGTCGCAACAACAAGGATGGAGCTGGAGAAAATTGTCCTCAGCATACTAACACAGGAATAGAAAACCAAATACTGTATGTCTTTACTCATAAGTGGAAGCTAAACCCTCAGTACATATGAACATAAAGAAGGGAACAACAGATACCAGGGCTACTTGAGAATAGAAGAATGAGAGGAGGCTGAGGATTGAAAACAAAACACGTGATGGGTACTTTGCTTCTTACCTAGGTAAGAAAATAATGTGTATACTAAACTCCCCAATTTACCTATATAATATACCTAAACATGCACCTCTGAATCTAAAATGAAAGCTAAAAAATAAATTATAGAACAATTGAAAAATGCAAATAGTTTGCACACTATGAAGTGAGATCTACTTCAATTTTGTGTATTATAATATTTAATATAATAAAGAACAAATAAATACTTGACCATATTAAGAAGAAAAATTATGACAAAGTTATTCACCCATTCATGATGAAAAACCTTCTAATTCTTTTTTTTTTTTTTTTTTTTTTTTTTTTTTTTTTTTTTTTGAGACGGAGTCTTGCTCTGTCACCAGGGCTGGAGTGCAGTGGCCGGATCTCAGCTCACTGCAAGCTCCGCCTCCCGGGTTTACGCCATTCTCCTGCCTCAGCCTCCGAGTAGCTGGGACTACAGGCGCCCGCCACCACGCCCGGCTAGTTTTTTGTATTTTTTAGTAGAGACGGGGTTTCACCGTGTTCGCCAGGATGGTCTCGATCTCCTGACCTCGTGATCCGCCCGTCTCGGCCTCCCAAAGTGCTGGGATTACAGGCTTGAGCCACCGCGCCCGGCCGACTCTAATTCTTAATAGAAGTGAATTTCCTCAACCTGATGAAGAACATCTGTAATACACTCATAACTAGCATAATAATGAATTTTAAAAGAATTAGAGATTTTCCTAACATTAGGAACAAGATTAAAACGTTTTTTCTCATGGTTCAACACTATTGAGCAGGTTATAGCTATGACAATGAGGCAAAGAAAAAAAATTTTAAGTATCTAGATTGGAAATGAACAGATCAACCTATCTCTATATGCAGATAAAATGATTTTATACAGTGAACATTCTAAGAAATAAAATTTAAAAACTATTAGAACTAATAAATACAAGTGTTCTACAAAGTTGCAAGATGCATGAATAATATACAAAAATTGTTTTCTATAAATAATTCAAAATGAAAATAAAGGAAAAAATTTCATTAAAACAGCATCAAAAAATAGAACAATTAGAAATTAATTCAACAAAACACATGCAGGACTTGTACATTGAAAAGAGCAAAATATTATTAAAAGTAGTTAAGATCTAAATAAATGAAAAGATCTTTCTTGTTTATGGAGTGGAACACAAAATATTGCTAAGATGGCTGTAGTTTTAAAATAAATCTCAAAAATCAGTACGAGTCCTATAAAAATCTCTACAGATTTTCTGAAATTGACATAAGTATACATTTTATATAAAGATGTAATTGGTCCAGAATAGCCATAACAATTTGAAAAGGAAAACCAGTTGTGAGAATGCACACTTTCTGATTTCAAAACATACTACAAAGCAGCAGTAAGTCAAGACACTGTGGAACTGACATAAGAATAGGCATATAGATCAATTCAACCAGTTAAAAATCTATAAATAAATTCTTCTATTTCTGTTAGACTGATTTTTTTTTTTTTTACTTTTTTTCTAGATAGTTTATTTAGGAAACCATAATCTGTTCAATCAGTAGTGCTGGGACAATTAGATATCCACATACTAAACAGAATCCACACTCACTACATGCTACATCAATAACAAAGAATCAGGGAAAGAGGATACCACCAAAAGAAAATAAATTTCCAGTAACTGACCTCAAATTAATGGAGATCTACGAATTGTCTGAAATATAATTCATAATAATAAATGTGAGGCCAGGTGCAGTGGCTCACATCAATAATCCTAACACTGTGGGAGGCCAAAATGGGAGAATTGTTTGAGGCCAGTAGTTTGATACCAGCCTGGGAAACAAAATGAGACCTCATTTCTACAAGAAATAAAGAAAAGTAGCTGGGTGTAGTGGCATGCACCTTTACGTCCTAGCTACTCGAGGGGCCAAGATAGGAGAATCACTTGAGCCCAGGAGTTTGAGCCTGCAGTGAGCCAAGATTGCATCACTGCACACCAGCGTGGGTGACTAAGTGAGATCCTGACTCTAAATAATAGTAATAATAATAATGATAAATATCATACACTACATTAAAGGTAGGCAGGATAAAAAACGTGATCATCTTAATAGATGCAGTAAAAACATTTGACAAAATTCCACATCCTGTCATAATAAATATCCTTTGCGATTTACGTATGGAAGAAATGTATTTCAATATGACAAAGGCTGTATATGACAAGCTCACAGCTATCATTATACTCAATGGTTTACTGAAATGCCAGGTGGTCAATCTAGGTCCCTCTGCTCACCACACAGAAAGCCAGTCACTGAGGTTAGCATTACCTGGGAAGAAGCCTTATTCAGGTGCTGCAGCAGAGGAGATGGGAGATAAGCCTCAAATCCATTCCCTAACCAACTAAAATTGGGGGTTTAAATAGTGAGGAAGAAATGTAGCTACGTGAAGGAAAACAAAAATTAGGGAGGGGTAAGGAAGAGGAGTTGATCAGCAGGAAGCAGGTGGTCAGTTAGGAAAACAGAAATTAAGGAGTTTCAGTATCTTGACACTACTTGGAAGGCCTCAGGATCAATTTTCTGTGAAAGGAACTCATAAGACAAATGTAAGTTTCAAGCTTTAAGACTAGGATGGACCAAGCTCTGTGACTCATGCCTGTAATCCCAGAACTTTGGGAGGCCAAGGCAGGAAGTTCACCTGAGGTCGGGAGTTCGAGTCCAGCCTGACCAACATGGAGAAACGCCATCTCTACTAAAAATGCAAAATTAGCCAGACCTGGTGGTGCATGACTGTAATCCCAGCTACTTGGGAGGCTGAGGCAGGAGAATCGAGTGAACCCAGGAGGCAGAGATTGCGGTGAGCCGAGATTGCACCATTGCACTCCAGCCTGGGCAACAAGAGCTAAACTCAGACTAGGATGGTGATGGTGTTCTGTGTGGGAAATGCGTGAAGGGAAAAGAAAAGACACACATGCACAATACCTTTAAAGGTAAACAACCTTTATCCTACTTAAATGATAATGCAAATATAATAAGAAAATGGTATAATAAGCAAATGATATAATAAGCGAATTGCAATGGGAAGGGGAGAAGGAAATGTATATATAGTCATACCCATTAGACTATGGAGGATTCATCACCAGACCAGGAAGCAATAGCCTGAGATCCAGAGTTGGCCACTGTCCGTGCACAGATGAGGAGAGGTCTCACGGAACTTCTGTGCGTTCTGGGACCCTAGCCCTTTTGCAGTATCCCTTTCTTGGCCTGAGGCCCAAGAAGGAGGGCCCTTGGTGACTGGAATCAGGGAGCACAGGAAGGTTAGCCTATTCTCTAGATTCTGTTGTTTGTTTGCCTTAAGGCAGAAAATGTACCCTACGAAAACAATCAGTATAAGTTATTAGCTCCTGGGCAGATGCCCAGGGGTTGTTTACTGGCACGTCACCATTCTTTGTGTTGAAGTTCAATTGAGTTCAAAGTTAATATTTAATTTTTTCTCCACAGATGGTCAATTTCTATGTTTATCAAAAAAGTAAACATTAATTTCATGGGGAAGTTGGGCCAGTTTCAAATGGAGAAAAGCATAAAACCATTATGAAAAACAGTATGGAGTTTCCTCAAAATGTTAAAACTAGAGCTACCATATAATGCACCAATTCTGCTTCTGCATATAAATTCCAAAGAAATAAGATGAAATTTTCAAAAAGATATTTGCACTCCCACGTTCATTGCAGCATTACTAACAATAGCCAGGTTATGAAATCAACCTAAATGTCCATCAAGGGATGATAAATAAAGAATAATGTGTCATATATAAAAAATGGAATACTTTTCAGACTTTAAAAAAAGGAAATCCTCTCATTTGTGACAACATGGATATACCTGGAGGACATGATGTTAAGTGAAATAAGTCAAGCACAGAAAGATAAGTAGTGCATGATCTCATTTATATGTGAAATCTAAAGTAGACTAATAGAAGCAGAGAGTCAAATGGTGGTTACCATTTGGGAGGGGTGAGAGTGGGAGTTGTTTGTCAAATGATACAAAAATTTAGTTAGAAGGAGAAATAAGTTCAGATCTATTCCACAAAATGGTGGCTATAGTTGAGAGTAGATTTTAAATGGTCGCATCCTCCAAATATGGTTAAGTATGTGATATAATAGATATGCTAACTAGCTTTATTTAGTCATTCTGTAATGTGAACATATTTCAAAGTATCATGTTTTATGCCATAAATATCTATAGGTTTTAATAATTAAATTTAAAAAATAATAATCCCCCCAAAGAAGAAAAAAAGGCACAAAAAAGACCTGGGAAGAAAATTATGAAACACTACTTAAGACTTTTATTCATAATTTACAAGAAATGTTTATGACTGAATATTAAGAGACAAACAACCTAATCAAAAAATGGGCCAAAGATTCAAATACACAGTTTACCAAAGTTCATGTGCAAATGGCTAATAAACACATTAAAAAGTCTATATCACAAGACATTTGGCAATACAGATTAAAGCCAAAATGAGATATTATTTCACATTCATTGCAATTGCTTTAATCAGCAGCAGGGCATAATGCATGCTGGTGAGAGTGTGGAGAAGAAGTTATTCATATATTATGACAGGACCGTAAATGTTACAACCACCCTGCAAACTATTTTGCTTCTTAAGAAATTAAACATAAAACTACCGTAATGCTCAGCAATTATTTTCCTATCTACAAAAGTAAAGACATATATTTACACAAATACTTACATATGCATGTCCATAGCAGCATTAATTCATAATTTTTCAAAACTAGAAACAACTCAAATGCTCATCAACCATTGAGCAGACAGCCAAATGACTTATAGTCACACAGTTGAATGTTGTTCAGCAGTAAAAACAGAACAAATCTTGATGCATGCTACATCATGGAAGAATTTTAAAAACATTACACAGAGCAAGAGAAGCCAGATTTGAGCTCACATGTTGTAAGATTCCATTTATATGAAATACCTAGGAAAGACATTTACAAAAACAGTTTAGTGTTTGCCTGTGTGGGGGGATAGGAATAGGGATTAATTGAAAATGAACAAGAGAAATCTTAATTGGTGGATAAAAATGTTCTAAACAGATTCATGATGGTGGTTTTATGACTCACCAAAGCAGCTAAAAGTCTTTGAAATGCATATTTAAAACTAATGAATTTTATAATTTCTAAAATGAAGCTCAATAAAACGTAAAATGAAAATAAACCTCATGCAATTAGTGTACATCTGTCCAATTTTGCTTTGTACATTTTGTGGCTATATTATGTGGTATATATAAATACCTTTTTGGGGCCTACCCCTTCTTCCATGACAAAATCTTTCTCTTTCTCTAGTAATGTGGCTTTTATAAAGTGTACTTTTACTAAAATAACTATAGTAATAATTTCATAGTATGATTTTTGTTCTTTTGCTTTCAAAATTTGTTTCTCCATATTTAAAGTGAGTCTGTTGTGTGCAGCACGTAGTTGGATATTTAAAAATATGTAACATTCTATTATTTGCCCTTAATTGAATTTGTTAGACTATTTATTGTACCATAATGACTGATATACTTGGAGTTACGTCTACCGTCTACTACTCATTTCCTATTTGTCCTACGTGTATTATATTCTCTTTCCCCTTCCTTTGTTTTATAATTTCAACTGTTTTATTTTCCACTTTTTCTTTATTAGCTTACCAATCTTATATTCTTTTTACTATTCTTCTGGTAGTTATCTTAGTAATTACAATAATTATTATTGGTTAGTACCACAAAAAAATATATTAATGTATTTACCATTTCCAAACAGCAAAAGGACCTTAGAATTCTTAAATAGATCTAATCTCCTCTCTCTTTTTGTAACACTGTAGTCAGTATTTAAATTTTTACATATTTTAAATCGTGTATGACAGATTTAACATTTGTTCTCAAATCTGGTGGCTGAGTGTTACACCATCATTGTAGTTCTTTTCTTTTGAAGCCGAGGACTTGTAGTCAATAATGATATTCAAGACCCTTAAGATCACCAGAATTATTTTTTCCCTTTCTCCACTGGCTTCTGCCCATCCACTGATCCTTGTACTTTTATTGAGGTCATTAGTAGTTGTTTAACTCATATTCCAGAATTCCTGGTATTTTACCAGTATTATTAAAGGTGATATGCAAAGTTGCTTTTGTTTATTTGTTTTTTGGTTTTGGTTTATTTGTCATATTACTTGCTCAGATTGTTTCTGAGAACTTTAGAGATTTAAAAATCAACAATTATCATCACTTGCCCAAGCCAGATAGGTTAAACATTTTTTTTTCACTTTTAATTTGATTGTATTAACCCACAAAATCTAAGAGAAAAGCAAAAAAAGCAATACAAAGTATTATATAGCTATATGCCTTTATTTGAATAAGATTAAGATGTAGTATAATGAAGCCAATATCCTTTGAAAGATCTTTTTGTTAATGCTTTATTATGTTAGCTTTTGCCACTTAAATTTATTTGTAAAAGTATTACTTCTCTTATGTTCTTGCAAATGCCTAATTGATCATTATATAAAAGATATCCAGTAATAATGAATATTTTATGTATCAATACCCAAAATGAATATGAAGTTTATGCTAATCTTAGTTCCAACACCTTTGATAACTTCACAGCAGGATACAAATTAGTTGAGTTCATACTAAGCTAAGATATTTTGCCATAAACCAAGAAGTGTTGTTGTCTTGAGGTGTAAGAGTCAGCTTTCTAAAGAAAAGGCAATAATAAATTGATAGAAATCTCATAAAAGTCTTCTAAGTTTACCATCATAAAATTAAAAGAGACATAGTATTTTCACATTTTATTTAGTAATACACTTAAGTTTATCACCATCGACATGTTCTGGGATTAAAAAACAAAATTTAATGTGTGAGAAGCTACTCCACAGTATGGATCTTTCAATAGCTAAGTCAAATATTTATTTTCTAACTTATAAACTGTCCTATAAATGCATATTTTCCTATGATGCATTTTATAGAAATGTAGATATAAGATACTGCCATTAATTTTTATTGGTTAAGCTCTAAACTCCATTGCTATATGCTTGACAAAAACAGTTTGAAACAAGAACTTACCTAGATAAGAGAAATAAATAAATCTTTGAATGTATTGCTCTCTATAGCCAATATGTTGCAAAAATCTGTGTTTGTCATTTTATACTGAATCTTAATAGATAACATATGCCTACAAGTTCAGAACAATGCCATTGTATTTATGTCCCAAGGTACTCAACTGGTTAATTAAAAAACAAATAATTGCCAAAATCACTAAGTGACATCGATATGGTTTGGATCTGTGTTCCTGCCCAAATCTCATGTCCAATTGTATTTCCAAATGTTGGAGGTGGTGCCTAGTGGAAGATAATTAAATCATGGAGGCAGATTTCTCCCTTGATTCTGTTCTCATGAGATCTGGTCATTTGAAAGTGTGTAGTTCCTCCCCACTCTCTTCTCCCTTGCTGCTGCTCCAGCCACATAAGATATGCTTGCTTGCCCTTTGTCTTCTGTGATGACTGTAAAGGCCTCTCCAGAAGCCAAACAAATGCCAGCATCATGCTTCTGATACAGCCTGCAGAAACTTAAGCCAACTAAACCTCTTCTTTTAGAAATTACCAGGGTTCAGATATTTTTTTTATAACAGTAACAAGATGGACTTACAGAAAACTGATACCAAGGATTGAGGCATTTCAAAAGATACCTGAACATATAGAAGCAGTTTTGAAACTGGTAATGGGAAGAGGTGGAAGAGTTTGGAGGGCTCAGAAGAAGACAGGAAAATAGGGGAAACTGTGGAACTTCCTAGAGACTGGTTGAATGATCAAGACCAAAATGCTGGTAGTGATATAAATGGCAAAGGCCTGGCAGAGGAGGTCACAGATGGAAATGAGGAACTTATTGGAAACTAATGCAGAGTTTACTTTTGTTATGCTTTAAAAAAGAGCTTGGTTAAATTGTGCACTGGCCCTAGGGATTTATGGAACTTTAAAGTTTAGAGAGATGATTTAGGGTATATGGCAGAAGAAATTTCTAAGCATCAAAGCAAGATGTGACCTGGCTGCTTCTAACATCCTATGCACATATGTGTGAGCAAAGAAATGTTCTGAAACTGGAACTTATATCTAAAAGGGAAGCAGAGTGTAAAAATTTGAAAGATTTGTAACCTAACCATGTGGTAGAAAAGAAAAGCCCATTTTCAGGGGAGAAATTCACACAGAAATATGCATAACAAAAAAAAAAAAAAAAGACAAGTGCTAATATCCAAGACAATGGGGAGAATGCCTTAAAGGCATTTCAGAGACCTTCCCAGCAGCCCCTCCCAGCACAGGCCCAGAAGTCTAAAAGAGAAGAATGGTTTCATGAACCAGGCCCAGGACCCCATGGCAATGCACATCCTCAGGCCACTGCTCACTACACTGCAGCTCCTCCAGCTCCAGCTATAGGTAAAAGGGGCCCAAGTAGAGCTCAGGCTTCTGCTTCAGAGGGTGCAAGCCATAAGCCTTGGCAGCTTTCAGGTGGTGTTAAGTCTGAGGGTGCACCAAATGCAGGAGGTGAGACTTAGGAGCCTCTGCCTATATTTCAGAGGATATATAGAAAAGCCTGGATGTCTAGGAGGAAGCCTGCTATAGGGGCACAGTCCTAATGGAGAACCTCTACTAGGTCAGTGCAGAGGAAAAATGTGAGGTTGGAGCCCCCACACAGAGTCTTCACTGGGGCACCGCCTAGTGGAAGTGTGAGAGGAAGGCTTCCATCTTCCAAACCCCAGAATGATAGATCTACCAGCACTTTCATTGAGTTCGTGGAAAAGCCACAGACACTCAACACCAGCCCATGAGAGCAGCTATGTGGGCTGAGCCCTGCAAAGCCACAGGGGCAGAGCTCCTCAAGCCTTTGGGAGCCCACCCCCTCCACCGAGGTGCCCTGGATGTGGGACATGGAGTCAAAGAAGATTCTCTTGGAGCTTGAAGATTTGATGACTGTCCTGCTGGGCTTTGGACATGCATGGGGCCTGTAGTCCCTCTTTTTTGTCTGATTTCTCCCTTTTGGAATGGGAATATTTACCCAATGTCTGTACTAACATTGTATGTTGGAAATGACTACATTATTTTTTATTTTATGTGCTCACAGGTGGAAGAGACTTTCCTTATCCCAGGTGAGACTTTGGACTTTGCACTATTCAGTTAAATGCGACTATATTTTAGCTTACTCTAATAAATTAAAGGACAAATTAGTCAAAGAGGATCACCAGCAGAGATGCAAGACAACAACACTTAAGGAAATATTTTAGAAAAAAAAAAATATATCAATGAAGACCAAAAATTACTGCTCTGCTACAGGGAGGAAAACCTTTAGGAACTTGACGAGATTTACAACTATGACAGAATACACAAGAAAAATGCACATAAGGCTGGGCACAGTGGCTCACACCTGTAATCCCATCACTTTGGGAGGCCAAGTTGGGTGGATCACCTGAGGTCGGGAGGTTGAGACCAGTCTGATGAACATGGAGAAATCTTATCTCTACTAAAAAAATACAAAATTAGCCGGGCGTGTTGGTGCATGCTTGTAATCCCAGCTATTCGGGAGGCTGAGGCAGGAGAATCGCTTGAACCTGGGAGGCAGAGGTTATAGTGAGCCAAGATCACGCCATTGCACTCCATCCTGGGCAACAAGAGCAAAACTTCCTTTAAAAAAAAAGAAAATAGAAATAAACTTCTGGCCACAGTGGCTCATGCCTGTAATCCCAGTGTTTTGAGAGGCCAAGGCAGATGAATTGCTTGAGTTCAGGAGTTCACGGCCAGCTTTGACAACATAGTAAACCTTGTCTCTACAAAAAAACTACAAAAATTATCCAGGTGTGGTTGGTTGTGCATGCCTGTAGCCCCAGCTACCTGAGAGGCTGAGGTGGGAGGATTGCCTGAGCCTGGGAGGTGGAGGTAGCAGTGAGCCAAGACCATGCCACTGTAGTCCAGCCTAGGCAACAGAGTGAAGCCCTCTCTCAAAAAAAAAAAAAAGAAGAAAGAAAATGCAAATAATCTTGTATGAAAGGAACAAATGTATGTGTTTGATTTGCAAAAAATTATAAAATGTGAATATCATATTTTATGATAACCCAGGGGTCCAAACATAGATATGAAAATAATGTTAACTTTTATAGAATGATTAACACCAACAAATGTAGAAATGAAAAGGAGAATCCAGAGGGTAACTCATTCCATTAAAATCATACGTGGGGTGAAGTTCATTTAGATAGGAAGCTACAAAAGAAGAAATTTCAGCTTCCACATTAAGGTGTTATACTTAAGTGTTTTACATTTGAAGTATGCATTATTTAATAATTAGTTTAATAAACAGTTAACTTTATGGTAAATGTTCCATATACCAATCCTAAATTACAAATAATTACAACAGCACTGGAAGTTGGAAGTTAAGATGTTGGCAAAAATACCACTCCACAAGATGCAATGTCTGGAGAATTCGTAAAAATACATGCAAGCTTGGTTCAAATGTAACCAAATTCTAAATTGTGAAGTGTACACTAAGCATCAAGAAGTTCATAAATGAGAGCCATACAATCATGAAATGCCAAAGCAACACTTTCTCTACCCTTTGTAAAATTTCACATTTGAGACAGTTTGTTTGTTCTTTTTTTCTTTTGTATATTTCTACTTTGCAATGTCCCAACTTGTAATTCTTCTAGGTTTCACAAAAAATGCTCAACTATGTTTTTAAGATATTTTCTAGGTGCAAAAAGGATTCACTTATATATTTTGAGCAAGTAAATTATAAAATAAAGTAACAAATATCTATACAAAGACATAATTGCAGATATGCATAGACACACTAATGAATGGTACACATTGATTTTATGAAGTATTGACTTTGATCAATAAAAAATGCCAACACTAATTATGTCTTCTTTCTTTTTTTTTGCAGAAATGGATAACAAATGCATGTGTGGATCATTGGATAGCTTACAAAAAATTACCATATATAATAAAATATTAAAATATTATAATTTAAATTTATTAGATGAAGGTTGATTTATTTCAAGAATGTTGATAGATATAACCTAGATTTAATCTAGGTTAGAATTACAAATTTGAATGCCTAATTATAATTATATAAAAAGTAAATTTCAGATTACTTTTGTTACAGAAAAATTATAAAAATAATATTTCAGAAGTAATCTTAGAATAGTATGTGATATAGATTAAAATCAAACAGCCTACCCACAAACCATAAATTTTATATATATATATATACACACACACATACTTAAAGGCTATACACTAATAGTTACCTTTTACCAAGCTTATCGTATAATACAATAATACAGAAAGTTTATGAAGCACACTCAATAAACACAATACATCTCAAAACTAATAAAACTAAATAAATAACCAACAAATTTCAAAACAATCTCCAAAATTACTTGTTCAAATGTATTACTTTAAACAATAATCATAACTTTGAATATCAAAATATATAAACAAAATCAAAATTTTGCTCATAAGGAAATTCACAGATTTACATATTTTCAGTATGTCAACAAAGTATGAAACTACGTAACAAAATATGAAATTCAAGAGCTCAGATTATAACAGTATAATACAGTAAAAGGTAATGGGAGAAATGATTAGTATATCTAATAGAATAAGAAATAGATAACAGTAGAAGCCAAAATGCAGATTATAATAATCCAAAGTATATTATCAAAAAATGAAATACACAGCTGATATGGTTTGGCTGTGTCCCCACCCAAATCTCATCTTGAATTGTAGTTCCCATAATCCCCAAGTGTCATAGGAGCGACCTAGGGGAAGGTAATTGAATCATGTGCGTGGTTACCTTCATACTGTTCTTGTGATAGTAAGTGAGTTCACATGAGATCTGATGGTTTTATAAGGGGCTTTTCCACTTTTGCGCAGCATTTCTCCTTTCTTGCCTCCATGTGAAGAAGGATGCATTTGCTTCCCCTCCTGCCATGATTGTAAGTTTCCTGAGGCCTCTCCAGCCCTGAAGCTGTGAGTCAATTAAACCTCTTTCCTTTATAAATTATCCAGTCTCAGGCATTCTTTATGGCAATGTGAGAACGGCCTAATACAGTAAATTGGTACTGCAGAGAGTGGAGTGCTGCTATAAAAATACTTGAAAATTTGGAAGCAATTTTTAAACTGGGTAACAGGCAGAGGTTGGAATTGTTTTGACACCTTAGAAGAAGAAAGAAAAATGTGGGAAAGTTTGGAAGTTCCTAGAGACTTGGGGGGCTTAGAAGACAGAAAGATGTGGGAAAGTTTGGAAATTCCTGTAGACTTGTTGAGTGGTTTTGACTGAAATGATGATACTGATATGGACAATAAAGCTCAGGCCAAGGTGGTCTCAGATGGAGATGAGAAACTTGTTGGGAACTGGAGTAAAGGTCATTCTTGCTATGCAAAGAGACTGGTGGCATTTGGCCCCTGCCTTACAGTTCTACAGAATTTTGACCTTGAGAAAGATGACTTAGGGTATCTTGTGGAAGAAATGTATAAGCAGCAAAGAATTCAAGAGAAAGTAGAGCATAAAAGTTTGGACAATTTGCAGCCTGACAATGCAATAGAAAAGAAAACCCCATTTCTGAGGAGAAATTCAATCTGGCTGCAAAAATTTGTGTATGTAATGAGGAGCTGAATGTTAATTGCCAAGACAATGGGGAAAATGTTTCTGGGGCATGTAAGAGACCTTCATGGCAGCCCCTCCAACTACAGGCCTGGAGGTGTAGAAGGAAAAAATTGGTTTTATGGGCTGGGTCCAAGGCCTTGCTGCTTTGTGAAGCTGTGGGACTTGATGCCCTGCATCTCAGCCGTGGCTACAAAGGACCAAAGGAGGGACCCAGTGGGAGGTAGTTGAATCGTGAAGGCACTTACCTCCATGCTATTCTTGTGATACTGAGTGAGTTCTCACAAGATCTAATGGTTTTATAAAGGGCTTTTATTCTTTTGCTCAGCACTTCTTTTCCTGATGCCACATGAAGAAGGATGTGTTTGCTTCCCCTTCTGCCATGATTGTAAGTCACCTGAGGCTTCCCCAGCCTTGTGGAACTGTGAGTCAAGTAAACATCTTTTCTTTATAAATTACTCAGTCTTGGGCAGTTCTTTATAGCAGCATGAGAATGGACTAATACAACAGCTAAATATCTTGCTAATTTTATATGGAGAAAAAGTTTACAGTATCAGGGATGAAAACAGTAAACTATAGGTAAGCAAGAGGATTGTTAATAATAGTAGTAGTATAAAATAGTTATGAAACTAGGAAATCTGTGTATGATTTTCTCAGAAAATTCACTTTTCTAAAGTAGATTCAGGTAAATTGGCAAACTTGAACATTCTAGGAATTAGCATACCTGTTGGAAGCAGATCACTATATTGATAATTAAGTTAATATTTATTAAATATATAATTGCTCATAGAATGTAATTTATACCACTGGGGATAATCAAGTGGATCTAGAGAATTATATTTGTATAGGGATAAAAACTTGTGCCTAATACAACCACTTGAAAATGCTACAGTGTCATCCAAACATATGGAAGTGTAATGTTCATATTGATTATGCACTTTGTTTATGCATTAATTTACAGAACCTGATTCTTTCTATTTTGTCATTCATTTTCCTGCATGTTTGAAGCTGGGTCAAAGAAATATCATTCTGGACTATGGGAAATGTCCCCCACACCACTAGCAGAAACCTATAAACAACATCAACTAAGTGGACAAAAATAACATGAGATGATTAATTATTATAATATGAGAGATGACAAAATCTATTTGAAGTATGAGTCTAATTAGAAAGTTATGCATAAATACAAAAATACAATTCTGTATATAAAATAAATCCTTTAAAAATTGCAATTATAAAAATACCATTGACATTTTATTGCAAATGTGAACGTTTTATAATATAATTAACTATAAATATGTAAGTACTATAAAAATAAATTAAAATTGGGAGTCCTTCTAAGTTCCTGAATGAAAACTGTGCGTATCGTGATGTCAATTCATGCCTAAATATAATTATTAGAATGTACTTCAAATTAAGTAATATTTAATTATATTTTAAAACTTGCAAATATAAATCTCAAGTTTTCTGGAAACCATAAGTAGAATAACAACAAAGAAAATGTTTATACAGAAATCTATTTAATGATGGTTGTGTCAAGAGTTCTAAAAATGTACAATTAAATAAGACGGTCAAGGATATATAGAAAGATTAAACAAAACAGGGTGTCCAGAATTATTATAGAACAAAGTATAATTATTTAATATATGGTATATTTTATATATGACCTGCACCAAATACAAATGCATATCTTTTTTTTGGGAGTGATGGTTTTTATGCAAAACACTAAAAATAAAACTAGTAAAATATAAGATTGTTTTATATGACTACAAAAACATAAAACTCTATGTGTGGATTTTGCAGACACATTCATACTACTTTGGTAAGAGATCTTCAGGAAAGAATGAGATTTAATTTTATTTTTAGTTTTCCCTCTCTTTTTTTTTTAAAAGTCATGGGCTTGCTCTGTCATCCAGCCTGTATTGAAGTGGCACAATCATAGCTCACTGCAACCTCAAACTTGTAAACTAAAGCAATTCTCTTGCCTCAGGCACCTGAATAATTCCGACTACAGGTGTGTGCCACCACACCTGGCTAACTTTTGACATTTTTATTTTTAGAGACAGGGTTTTGTTATATCTTTCAGTCTGGTCTCAAACTCCTGACCTCAAAAGATCTTCTCACCTTGGCCTCCCAGAGTGCTGGGATAACAGGTGTGAGCCATCATGTCCAGCCCTGAGGTTTAATTTTCTATTGGTCCACAAAAATAGGAAATCTAGTGTATAATTAAGTTCATTTAAATAAAATAAACAAAAAGTATATGCCTTTCAGACCTCAATTAGTAAATTGATGTTGATTTTCAAAGATAAACATGGATATAGGAATGCTCCAAAACTTTTCAGTTCTTAAATTCACATAATGTGAATTGAGATTGTGACAGATACCTGTATAGGTATAGATACAGATGTATGTTACATGTAAAAGGGAACTATCTTAGAACATTTGTGTTCTATAACAAAATACCTTTAGACCTGGGAATTTATAAATAACAGAACTTCATTTCTTTCAGTTCTGGAGACTGGGAAGTCTAGTATTAAGGAGCTGTTATCTGATGTCTTGTGAGAACCTTCTTGCTGTGTCCCCAAAGGGAAGAAGGTGGAAAAGCAAAAGGAAAAGGAATCTACTCTCTCAAAACCTTTTATAAGGGCCCCAATCCCATGCATGAAGGCTCCACCCATGTGACTTAATCACCTTGTAAAAGCACTCACTTATTAATACTACCACATTGGTGATTAAGTTTCAACATATGAATTATGGGGGACATATTCAGACCAGAGCAGAAATAATGAAAAACATAGATATTTCTGCATAGTGCCACATTTAACAAATAGTGTGCTGTAAATCTGTGTTACTTGTATTAGTAAAAAAAATGTAATGTTTAAATCAAATTTAAAATTATCATGAACACAGAATCGTAAATCTTTTTATGGGTCTATTGCAAGCCAAAATATTCCATTGGATTTCTGTTCAAAACTGAAGTCATTTTTACAGCAAACTAAATAGTCCTCAAATATTAGTTCCTATTATGTATGCATCATATTATTTATTATATTGGTTGCACAACACTTCCTCAAGTGCTTACTTCATGATTGAGTAGGTTATTGGATAATAATAGGTAGTATTTGAGATCATTCTGAATGATATTTACATATATATTGGAAATGAGCAAAGGCAAAAGACCTTCACTACCTAATGAAGTTATTTCTGTGTGTGGTGGTGGTGATGGAGAGATGCATAAACAATTTTAAACAGTTGGGCCCTCTGAACCTTCTTAATTTTATATGATCATTCACATTGCTAATGTATCAAGTCTTACAAAGAAATATATAAAAATTTCATAAATTAAAATGTTAAATAATTTCAATGAAATGTAGAATACTTTTTTAATCATGAAAACACTCCTAGAACATTTTCTCCTCCTACCCAGAACAATAACAATGAAAGTGTTTCAGGAATGTTGATGACTCATTACATAAGAAAGGAAAACTGGAAATAGTACAAAGCTCCCCAATGGCCAAATCAGAGTGAGATAAATCTCATTATGTAAGATTACTATTTTATATTTCTATGAATGCACAAATTTTTCCTAAAGTAATAGAGAAACAAGTGTTAATGGGCTAAGTATGTTTTTTCAAAGATAATGACAAATTTTAATAACTACTTGAAATATGTGACATTTTAAAATGTGGCAGCATATTAAGAATGAGTAAATCCACTTTTCATGAATCATTATCTACAACACATTTCCACTTTTATGCCAGAGGGATTTTCAAGCCATAGAAAACAATGTCACAGGAAGATAAAAGGAGTCTTGCTGTTTTTCAAAGGGCAGGAATGTTTTCTCCTTTAAGAAAACCATCCTGACTGCAAGATACCTATTATCTGAAATATGAAATTCTATGTCTTTACTTAGATCTGTAGAATTAACAAAGTGGTCTGTGAGGTGAATTAAAACTCAAAATGTCTTATTCTAATTTGGAGGCTTAGAAATACTTGGTGGATAATGTAGTTTGAATATATGTGCCTGCCCAATCACGTTAAATTATAATACTCAATGTAAAGGCGGGGCCTGGCAAGAGGTGTTTGGGTCATGAGCGGGGATCCTTCCTGGCTTGGTGCTGTCCTCACAATAGCAAGTTCTCTTGAGATCTGGTTGTTTGACAGTATATGGCACCTCCTCTCCAACTCCCTCTTCTCCTGTTTTCACCATATGACGTGCCTGCTCCTGCTTTACCTTCCAGTATGAGTAAAAGCTCTCCAGGCCTTCCCAGAAGCTGAGAAGATGCTTGCACTGTGCTTTCTGTACAGCTTGCAAAAAATGTGATTCAATTAAATCTCTTTTCTTTTAACTTACCCAGTCTCAAGTATTCGTTTATAGCAATGTAAACATGGCTTACTAAAGAAATCTGGTACCAAAGATACCTGAAATTGTGGAAGGAGCCTTAGAACTGGATAACAGGCAGAAGTTGAAAGAGTTATGAAGCCTCAGGAGAAAACAAGAAAATGAGATAAAGTTTGGAACTTCTTAAGGACTAGTTACATGATTGGAAACAAACTGTTGATACTGATATGAACAGCGAATTCTCAGCTGGCCGGTCTCAGATGGAAATGAGGAACTTGTAGGAAACCAGAGCAAAGGTCTGCCTTAGCAAAGAGCTTGGCAACATTCTGTTCATGCCCTAGGGATCAGTGGAAGTTTGAACTTGAGAGTGATTACCTAGGGTTTGAGGCAGAAGAAATTTCTAAGCAGGGAAGCATTCAGGATGTGGCCTAAATAACTAATTCCTCAATGTCCAAACACCAAAGAAAATCTACTAGCATCAATACCATCCGGGAAAACAAGACTGCAACAGTTGAACTAAACAAGGCACTGGGGAACAATGCTGGAAAAACAGAGATATGTGAGTTTTCAGATAGAGAATTCAAAATAACTGTGTTAAGGAAACTCAAGAGATTCAACATAACACAGAGAAGGAATTCAGATTTCTATCAGATGCATTTAACAAATAGATTCAAATATATATTTTTTAAAAAGCAGAAATTCTGCAGCTGGAAAAATGTAATTGGCATACTGAAGAATGCTCCAGAGTCCTTAATAGCAGAATGGAAAAAGCAGAAGACAGAATTATTGAGCTTGAAGAAAAGCTATTTGAAAACACACAGTCAGATGAGCAAAACAAAAACGAAAAAAAAACAAAAAACAAAAAAAAAAACAATGAAGCGCAGCTACAGAATCTAGAAAAACAGGCAAATCTAAGAGTTATTGGCCTTAAAGTGGAGCTAGAGAAAAACGTAGGGTAGAAAGTTTATTCAAAGAGATAATAACAGAGAATGTGCCAAAACTAGAGAAAGATATCACTATCCAAGTATAAGAAGGTCATAAAACGCCAAGCAGATTTAACAGAAACAAGACTACCTCAAGGAATTGAATAGACTCCTGAAAGTCAAGGATGCAGAAAGGATCCTAAAAAGCAGCAAGAGAAAAGAAACAAATGACATATAATGGAGCTCCAATAAATCTGGCAGCAGGACAGCTGACTTTTTTAGTGGAAACCTCACAGGCCAGGAGCGAGTGATATAACATATTTAAAGTGTTAAAGAAAAAGTAATTTCTATCTTAGAATAGTATATCTGGTGAAAATATTCTTGAAACATGAAAAATAAATAAAGATATTCCCAGATAGACAAAAGCTGAAAGATTTCATCAACACCACACACATCCTACAAGAAATGCTAAGGGGAGTACTTCGATCAGAAGAAAAAAAAAAAAACACTAATTAGCAATAAATAATCTCCTGAATGTGAAAAACTTCCTGGTAATAGTAGGTACACAAACAAGTACAGCATGTTACAAGTTTGTAACTGTGGTGTGTAAACTACTCTTAGGCTAACTAGAAAGACTGAACAATAAACCAATCAAAAATAATAACTATAGCAACTCTTCAAGACATAGTCATTACAATAAGTATAAATAAAACAACAAAAAGATTAAAAGCAAGGAAACAAAGTTAAGGTAAAGTTTTATTAGATTCCTGTTTGTTTATGCAAATAATGGTAAGTTGTTATCAGGTTAAAATAATGGGTTATAAGATAGTGTTTGTAAGCCTCCTTGTAACCTCAAACCAAAAAACCTACAATAGATACCCAAAAAATAAAAAGCAAGAAAGTCAATCATATCACCAGAGAATATCATTAATATCTTCACTAGAGGAAGACATGAATAAAAGAAGAAAGGAAGAGAAGACCACAAAACAACCAGAAACAAATAACGAAATGACAGGAGTAAGTTCTTTCTTATTAATTATAAAGTTAAATGTAAATGGACTAAACTCTCCTATCAAAAGACATAGAGTGGCTGAATAAATTTAAAAAGACCCATTGATCATTTCAACAAGAAACACACTTTAAATGGAGAGACAAAAGTAGACTAAAAATAAAGGGATGGAAAAAGCTATTCCATGCCAAAGGAAACTAAAAAAAAACAAAACAAAACTGGAGTTGCTATACTTACATCAGACAAAATAGATTTTAAGACAAACACTGTGAGAATATACAAAGAAGATCACTATGTAATGATAAAGGCAATTCAGCAAGAGAATATAACAATTTTAAATATACATGTACTTAACAGTGGAGCACCCAGATATATAAAGAAAATATTATTAAAGCTAAAGAAAGAGATAGACCTCAGGATAATAATAGCCAGAGACTTCAATACCCCACTTCCATCATTTGACAAACCTTTTAGACAGAAAATCAACAAAGAAATTTGTGACAAATCTGCACTGCTGAACAAATGGACCTAATAGATATTTACAGAATATTTTATTGAACAGCTGAAGAATACATATTCTTCTCCTCAGCACATGTACAATTCTAAGATAGACCATATGTTAAGCCACAAAACAAGTCTTAATACATTCACAAATGTTGAAATAATATCAAGTATCTTCTTTGACTACAATAAAACTAGATATTAATAACAAGAGGAATTTTTGAAACTATACAAGTAATGAAAATTAAACAATATGCTGTTGAATGACCAGTGATTCAATGAAGAAATTAAGAAAGAAATTGAAAAGTTTCTTGAAACAAATAATAATGAAAACACAACATACCAAAACCTATGGGATACAGTAAAAGCAATACCAAAGAGGGGAGTTTATAGGTAAAGTGTCTACATCAAAAGGAGGAAATATTTCAAATAAATATTCTAATGACACACTTTAAATAAATAGAAAAGCCAGAGCAAACCAAACCCCAATTAGTAGGAGAAAATAAATAATAAAGATCAAAGCAGAAATAAGTGAAATTAAAATAAAAAATACAAAAGATCAATGAAACAAAAAGTTGATTTTTTGAAAAGTTAAACACAATTGACAAACTTATAGCCAGACTAAGGAAAAAAAGAGGCAATCAAAATAAATAAAATCAGAAGTTAAAAAGGAGACATTACAACTGATACTGCAGAAATTCAAAGATGATTTGAGGCAATTATGAGCAACTATATTCCAGTTGAAAAATCTAGAACAAATGGACAAATTCCTAGATGCATACCACCTACCAAGCCTAAACCAGGAAGAAATCCAAAACCTGAACAGACCAATAAATCACTAGCAATGATATCAAAGCTATAATAAAAAGTCTTCTCGTAATAAAAAGCTTCGAACAGAATGGCTTCACTGCTGAATTTTACCAAACATTTAAAGAAGAACTAAAATCAATCCTATTCAAACTGTTCTGAAAAATAGAGAAGAAGGGGATATTTCCAAACATATTCTATGAGACCAGTATTTACCTGATACCAAAACCATACAAAGACACATTAGAAAAATAAACTACAGACCAGTAGCTCTGATGAATATTGATGTAAATATCCTCAACAAAACACAGCAAACCAAATTCAAAAATACATTAGAAATATCATTCATTATGACCAAGTAGGATTTAATCCTGGGATGCAAGGATGCTCCAACACAGGCAAATCAATCAGTATAATACATCATAGAAATGGAATGAAGGACAAAAACCATATTATTATTTCAACTGATATTAAAAAAAACATTTTATAAAATTTCATATTTCTTCATGATTAAAAACCCTAAAAAACTGTGTGTAGAAGGGGCATATCTCAACACAATAAATGCCATATATGACAGACCCACAGCTAGTATCATACTGAATAAGGAAAAAATGAAATCCTTTCCTGTGAGATGTGGAACATGACAAAGATGCCCATTGTCAACATTGTTATTCAACATAGTGCTGAAATTCCTACCTAGAGCAATCAGAAAAGAGAAAGAAAAAAGGGCATCAACACTGGAAAAGAAGAAGTCACATTATCCCTGCTTGCTAATGACATGATCTTATATTTGAAAAAAACTGAACAGCTCCACAAGAAAACTATTAGAACTGATAAACAAATTCAGCCAAGTTGCAGGACACAGAATCAACATACAAAAATCAGTACCATTCCTATATGTCAACAGTGAACAATGTGAAAAAGGAATAAAAAAGTAATTTCATTTGCAGTAGCCACAGATAAAATTACATACCTAGAAATTAACAAAAGGAATGAAAGGTCTTTTTAACAAAAAAAAAAGAAAAAGAAAAAAACGTGAAACAGTGATGAAAGACTTTGAAGAGAAAACAAAAAAGCAAAAAAAAAAAAAAAGAAAAAATCTATACTAATGAACTGAAAAAACAAATTTTATTGAAATGTGCATATTACCAAAGCAATTTGCAGATTCAATGCAATGCCTATCAAAATACCAATGACATTCTTCACAGAAATAGAAAAAAAAATGTTAAAATTTATATGGTATCACGAAAGATAGCCAAAGCTATCCTAAGCAGAAAGGACAAAACTAGAGTAATTACATTACCTGACTTCAAATTGTACTACAGAGCTATAGTAACCAAAACAGCATGGTACTGATATAAAAACAGCCACATAGACCAATGGAACAGAAAAGAGACACAGAAACAAATTTATACACCTACAGTGAACTCATTTTTGACAAAGATGCCAAGAATATACATAGCGGAAAAGATAATCTCGTCAATAAATGGTGCTGGGAAAACTGGATATTCATAGATAAAAGAATAAAACTGGACCTTCATTTTTCACTATATAAAAATTAAATCAAAAATAGATTAAAGACTATAATATAAGATCTCAAACTATGAAACTCCTACAAGGAAATATTGTGGAAAATCTCCAGGACATTGTTCTGGGCAAAGATTTCTTGAGTAATATTCTACAAGCACAGGTAAGCAAATCAAACATGGTCAAATGGGATCACATCAAATTGAAAAGCTTCTGCACATCAAAGAAAACAATTAACAAAGTGAAAAGACAATCCACAGAATAGGAGAAAATATTTGCTAACTACACACCTGACAAAGGATTAATAACCAGAATATATAAGGAACTCAAACAACTCTATAGGAAAAAAATCTAATAAACTGATTTAAAAATAGACAACAGATTTTAATAGTCTTTTCTGAGAGAAAGACATACAAGTGGCAAACAGGCATATGAAAAGATGTTCAACATTACTAACATCAAATGAATGCTAATCAAAACTACAATGAGTTATCATCTCACCCCATTTAAAATGGCTTATATGCAAAAGACCGTTAATAACAAATGCTGTCAATGATGTGGAGAAAAGGGCATCTACAATGTTGGTGGAAATATAAATTATTACACCCATTATGGAGAACAGTTTGGAGGTTTCTCAGAAAACAGAAAATTGAGCTACCTTATGATCCAGTAGTTGAACTGCTTAGCATATGCCCCAAAATTGGAAATCAATATATCAGAGATATCCACACTCCTATATTTGTTGCAGCAATGTTTACAATAGCTAAGACTTGGAAGCAACCTAAGTGTCCATCAACAGATGAATGAGTAAAGAAAATGTGGTACATATACATAATGGAGTACTATTCAGCCATAAAAAAGGATAAAATCCAGTCATTTGCAACGACATGAATAGAAATGCAGATCATTACATTAATTGAAATAAGCCAGGTACAGAAAGGCAAACATTGCATGTTTTCACTTATTTATGGGTTCTAAAAATCAAAAGGATTGAGGTCATGGTTGTAAAAGTAAAAGGATAGTTACCATAGGCTGGCAAGAGTAGCAGTGGTTTGAGAGGGAGATGAGGATGGTTAATGAGTACAAAAACATAGAATAAATAAGACCCACTATTTGATAGCACATTTGCATGACTATAGTCAATGCTAATTGTATATTTTAGAATAACTTAAAGAACGTAATTAGATTATATGTAACTCATAAATGCTTGAGGGGATATCTCCCCCATTCTCCATAATGTGCTTATTTCACATTGCATGGCTGTATCAAAATATCTCATGAACTCTATAAACATATACTGTTTACCCACAAACATTAAAAAATTTTAAAAAAAACTTAATTACTGGTATTGGAAAATGATGTATGAAGGATCTGTTTTTTCTTTAACTTGGCCTGATTATTAGATAAAGTTTTGAGTTTTCTTTCATTTTGTATTTTTTGGAGGCTGTGGGCGTTGAAGAGGCATTGTAATTTACAAACATGAAAATTTCAGTATGAAGTTCTATGATTGACAAATATAGTCAATTACATAACCATCAGGAAAATCAAGCTATAGATTTGTTCCATTACTCTAAAACATTTCATTATGTACTTTGTCATCAATTCTTATTCCCAGTCCCTGACAACCACCCATCAGGTTTTTCTCCCTATTGTTTTGTCTATTTAAGAGTCATATTAATGGAATTATTTCTAATTTACCCCTTATATGTATTTTTTCTTAACAGAATACATTTGAGATTCATCCATGTTTTTGAGTATATTCATAGTTCATTCCTTTGTAATTGCCAAGTAGCATTCTGTTATATAGATAGTTGTACTGTAGCCTGCTTATTTATTAACCCATTACAAGGAAATTTGTTCTTTCTGTTTTCCGGCAATTGTAAATACAGCAGCTGTAAAAATTATTTTACAGTTTGTGTGTGTGTGTGTGCATGTGTGTATTTAAAATCTTATTTCACATAGGAAAAGACCTAGCAGTAAGATTACCATGTAACATTTTAATTGTATGATTAACATTCTAAGTACTTAACAGTTTTTCAAGTAGCTATATAATCTTGCTTTCCTACCAACAATATGTGATAGCTCCAGTTGCTCTATCTCTTCATTAATACTTAGTATGTCATTTAAAAAAATGTTTTTGCCATTAGAGTACATGTATGGAGAAATTTCATGTTTTTCCCCATTTCATTCCCTAATGAATAATGGGGTTAATATTTCCACATTCTCATTAGCCAAGTGTATATTTAATTTAGTTATGTGTCCATTCATATGTGATACAGTTTGGCTCTGTCCCTACCCAAATCTCATCTTGAATTGTAGCCACATAATCCCCACGTGTCATGGGAGGGACCCAGTGAAAGGTAATTGAATTACGGGGGCGGATTTTTCCTGTGCTGTTCTTATGATAGTGACTAAGTCTCATGAGATCTGATGTTTTTATAAAGGGAAGTTCCCCTGCACATGCTCTCTTGCCTGCCACCATGTAAGACATACCTTTGCTTCTCCTTTTGTGCTCTGCCATGATTGTGAGGCCTCCCCAGCCATGTGGAACTGTGAGTACATTAAACCTCTTTCTTTAATAAATGACCCAGTCTTGGGTATGTCTTTATTAACAGCATGAGAACAGACTAATACAGTAAATTGGTACAGCAGAGAGTGGGACACTGCTATAAAGATACCCTAAAATGTGGAAGTGACTTTGGAACTGGGTAACAGGCAGAGTTTGAAATGGTTTGGAGGTCTCAGAAGAAGATAGGAAGATTTAGGAAAGTTTGGAACTTCTAGAAACTTGGAGAGTTCAGAAGACAGGAAGATATGGGAAAGTTTGGAACTTCCTAGAGACTTGCTGAATGGCTTTGACCAAAATGCTGATAGTGATATGCACAATAAGGTCCAGACTGAGGTGGTCTCAGATGGAGATGAGGAACTTGTTCAAAACTGGAGTAAAGATCACTTTTGCTATGCAAAGAGACTGGTAGTATTTGGCCCCCGCCCTACAGATCTGTGGACCTTTGAACTTGAGAGAGATGACTTAGGGCATCTGGTGCAAGAAATTTTTAAGCAGCAAAGCATTGAAGAGAAAGCGGAGCATAAAAGTTTGATCACCAAGACAATGGAGAAAATGTCTCAAGGGCATATCAGAGACCTTTAGGACAATCCCACCCATCACAGGCCTGGAGGCCTAAGAGGGAAAAATTGTTTTGAGGGCCAGGCCCAGGGCCACCCTGCTGTGTGCATCATAGGGGCCTGTTGTGTTACATCCCAGTTGCTCCAACTGTGGCTAAAAGGGGTCAAGGTATCACTTGGGCTGTGGCTTCAGAGGATGCAAGCCCCAAAATTTGGCAGTTCCACATGGTGTTGAGCGTTCAGGTACATAAAAATAAAAATTTGAGCTTTGGGAACCTCTACCTAGATTTGAGAGGATGTACGGAAACACCTGGCTCTCCAGGCAGAAGTTTGGTGCAGAAATGGGTCCCTCATGGAGAACATCTGCTAGGGCAGTGCAGATGAAAACTGTGAGGTTGAAGGCCCCACACAGAGTCTCCACTGAGGCACTGCCTAGTGGAGCTATGAGAAGAGGGCTACCGTCCTCCAGACCCCAGATTGATAGATCTATCAACAGTTTGCACTGTGTGCCTGAAAACACTGCAGAAACTCAATGCCAGCACATGAAAGAAGCTGGGAGGAGGACTGTAGCCTGCAAAGTTACAGGGGTGTAACTGCCCAAAGCCATGGAGCCTATCTCTTGCATCAGCGTGCCTTGGATGTGAGACATGGAGTCAAAGGGATCATTTTGGACCTTTACAGTTTAATGTCTGCCCTATTGGATTTTGGACTCGCATGGGGACTGTGGACCCTTTGTTTTGGCCACTTTCTTCCATTTGGAATGGGTGCATTTACCAAATGCCTGTACCCCCATTGTATCCAGGAAGTAACTATCTTGCTTTTGATTTTACAGGTTCATAAGTGGAAGGGACTTGCCTTTTCTCAGATGAGACTTTGGACTGTGGGCTTTTGAGTTAATGTTGAAATGAGTTAAGACTTCGGGAGACTGTGGGAAGGCTCGATTGGTTTTGAAATGTGAGAACATGAGATTTGGGGGAAGCCAAGAGTGGGATGATATGGTTTTGCTATGTCCCTATCCAAATATCATTTTGAATTGTAGCTCCCATAATCCCCACATATTGTGGGAGGAACTGGTTGGGAGGTAATCATGGGGGCAGGTTTTTCCCATGCTGTTTACATGATAGTGAATAATTTTCATGAGCTCTGATGGTTTGATAAAGGGCAGTTCTCCTGCACACATTCTCTTGTCTGCCACCATGAATGATGTGCCTTTGCTTCTTATTTGCCTTCCGCCATGATTATGAGGCCTCCCCAGCCATGTGAAACTGAGTCCATTAAACCTCTGTCCTTTATAAATTACCCTGTCACTGGTATGTCTTTATTAGTGGTGTTAGAACAGACTAATAAAATATGTTTTGTCCTTTTTTGAAGGATTGCTGTTTATACATTATTGATATTTGAATGTCCGTTATACATTCTGGTTATATGTCTCTTATCAGATATATGATCTAAAAATATTTTCTCCCAGAAAAAGTGTGATTTTTCTTTCCATTACCTTAACAGTGTATTTTGAAGAGCAGAAGTTCTTAATTTACATAATGTCCAATTTATCTAGTTTTATTCTTCTGTGAGTGTGCTTTTGGTTTAATACTATATATACACACACACACACGTATATGTATGTATATATACATGTGTATATATGTACATATATACATACATATACGTTTGTATTTATAAATATATGTAACCCAATGTGGCACAGACTTTCTCTTATATTTTATTCTTGAAGTTGTATAGTTTGCAGTGTTATATACAGCTCTATAAAACATTATGAGTCAGCTTTTCTACATGCTGCATTTTGTATTGTTTTATTTTTATTGAATATGATTGTCCAATTTTTCAAGCATAACTTAGTGAAAAGACTGTCCATTCTTCACGAAATTGCTCTGTAACTTTGTATAAAATTAACTGGCAATATATATGTGTCTATTTTTAGAATTGTATCAGTTTTTAACACAGAGAATGGCATTAAAACTATAAAAATATGTGAGCAAATGTATGTTAGTGAAAAGGGGAAAATCACATTTAGAGTTATGCAAGTAGCCTGATATGGGTTGAACAAAAGCACAAATAAAAATATATAATTTGGAGAGTTAGTTTGATAAAAAGCTCATGAATAACCCTAAATGGGATGCTATCTTCTGCTTTTCCTTTTCTGGCAACTTGTAGCAGTGCATTTACATATATAGTGGAGTGTTCTATAATATGTTAGTTATCATAAAAAGTGTGATTGGAAATGTAAAGAGACTACAAAAGAAAAAGGAGTTGGCAGGGCACTGTTGCAATGAAGGTAAGAAATAATGAGGGCCTAGAATATGCAATTGGCAGTAGCTCACAATGTAAATAGGGACAGAGGTATAAATATAGAAGCTATTTTGAGCTAGATTTCCTAAGATTTGTTGAATGTCAATTTATGAGATGAATCTAAAAAAGAAAAACCTCAAAAAAAAAATCTAGGATTTTGAGTGTGATTGGGGTTGGGCACAATTGCCTTCAAACTCTGAATCTGCTGCCTAATATCTTGTGAAATAAAGCAAGTTACAAAATCTCTCTAAGCCCCAAATCCCTTATTTGTAAAATGAGACTAATATTATCTATTGCATAATTTTTTTTCCCTAGGGAAAATTGAAATACCATAAGTGTGATATCAGTTAGACCCTTAATACCTTATTGTAACCTTCTGATATAGTTTGGCTGTGTCTCCACTCAAATCTCATCTTGAATTGTAGCTCCCATAAGCCCCATGTGTTGTGGGGAGGAATCAGTGGGAGATAACTGAATCACTGGGGCAGTTTCCCCCATACCATTCTTGTGGTAGTGAATAAGTCTCATGAGAGCTGATGTTTTTATAAGGGATTTCCCCCCTTTTATTTGGTCCTCATTCTCTCTTGCCTGCCACCATATAAGATGAGCCTTTTGCCCTCCACCATGATTGTGAGGCCATCCCAGCCACGTGGAACTATGAGTCCATTGAGTATATTTTTCTTTATAATTTACCTAGTCTTGGGTATGTCTTTATCAGCAACATGATAGCAGACTAATACAGTAAATGGTACCAGGAGTGAGGTGCTGCTGTGAAGATACCCAAAAATGTGGAAGCAAATTTGAAACTAGGTAACATGCAGAGGTTGGAACAGTTTGGAGCGCTCAGAGGAAGACAGGAAAAAGTGGATAAGTTTGGTACTTCTTAGAGACTTATTGAATGGCTTTGGCCAAAATACTGATGATAATATGGACAATAAAATCCAGACTGAGGTGGTCTCAGATGGACATCAGGAACTTGTTGGGAATTGTAGTAAAGGTAGGCAGAGGAAATTTCCAACCAGCAAAGCAATCAAGAGGTGACTTGGGTGCTGTTAAAAGTATTCAGTTTCAAAATGGAAACAAAACATACAATTTGGAAAATTTGCAGCCAGATGATGTACTAGAAAAGAAAAAACTTTTTTTTTTTTTTTTTTTTTTTTTGGTGGAGAAAATCAAGCTGGCTGCAGGAATTTGCACAAGTAACAAGGAGCCAAATGTTAATCACCAAGACAACTGGGAAAATGTCTCCAGGGCATGTCAGAAAACATTGTGGCAGCTCCAACTGTCATAGGCCCAGAGGCTTAGGGGAAAAATGGCTTTGTGGGCCAGATCCAAAGTCCCCCTGCTTTGTGCAGCCTAGGAACTTGGTGCCTTGAGTACCAGCCACTCTAGCCATGGCTAAAAGGGGCAATGATACAGCTTGGGCCATGGCTTCAGAGAGTGCAAATTGCATCCCTGGTAGCTACCACATGGTGTTGACCCTGTGGGTACACAGGAGTCAAGAATTGAAGTTTGGGGCTGGGCGTGGTGGCTCAAGCCTGTAAACCAGCACTTTGGGAGGCTGAGATGGGCGGATCACGAGGTCAGGAGATCGAGACCATCCTGGCTAACACGGTGAAACCCCATCTCTACCAAAAAAATACAAAAATCTAGCCGGGCGAGGTGGCGGGCGCCTGTAGTCCCAGCTACTCTGGAGGCTGAGGCAGGAGAATGGTGGGAACCCGGGAGGCGGAGCTTGCAGTGAGCTGAGATCCGGCCACTGCACTCCAGCCCTGGGGATAGAGCGAGATTCCGTCTCAAAAAAAAAAAAAAAAAAAAGGCCGGGCGCGGTGGCTCAAGCCTGTAATCCCAGCACTTGGGAGGCCGAGACAGGCGGATCACGAGGTCAGGAGATCGAGACCATCCTGGCTAACACGGTGAAACCCCGTCTCTACTAAAAAATACAAAAAAACTAGCCGGGCGAGGTGGCGGGCGCCTGTAGTCCCAGCTACTCTGGAGGCTGAGGCAGGAGAATGGCGTGAACCCTGGAGGCGGAGCTTGCAGTGAGCTGAGATCACGCCACTGCACTCCAGCCTGGGCGACAGAGGGAGACTCTGTCTCAAAAAAAAAAAAACAATTGAGGTTTGGGAACCTCCACCTAAATTTCAGAGAATTTATGAAAATGCTTAGATGTCCAGGCAGATGTTTGTCACAGGGGCAGGGCCCTCATGGAAAACCTCCGCTAGGGCAGTATGTAAGGAAAATGTGGGGTTGAAGCCTGACACAGAGTCTCCACTAGGACACTGCCTCGTGGAACTGTAAGAAGAGGGCCACTATCCCCGAATCCCAGAATAGTAGATCCACCAACAGCTTGCACTGTGCACCTGAAAAAGCCACAGACACTCAACCCCAGCCTTTGAAGGCAGCCAGGAGGGGGGCTGTGCCCTACAAAGCTACAGGAATGGAGCTGCCTAAGACCATAGGAACCCACCTCTTGGATCAGTGTGACTTCGATGTGAGACATGGAGTCAAAAGGATGATTTTGGAGCTTTCAAATTTGAATGAGCCACTGGATTTCAAACTTGCATGGGGCTTTTAGTCCCTTCGTTTTGGCCATTTTCTCCCATTTGGAATGGGTGTATTTGTCCAATGCCTGTACCCCCACTGTATTTGGGAAGTAACTGACTTGCTTTTGATTTTACAGGCTCATAGGTAGAAGGGACTTGCCTTGTCTCAGATAAGACTTTGGACTGTGGACTTTTGAGTTAATACTGAAATCAGTTAAGACTTTGGAGGATTGTTAGGAAGGCATAATTGATTTTGAAATGTAAGGACATACAATTTTGGAGGAGCCAGAGGTGGAATGATATGGTTTTACTGTGTCCCCACCCAAATATCATCTTGAATTGTAGTTCCCATAATTTGCACGAATTGTGGAAGTAACCTGGTAGGAATAATTGAATCATGGGGACGGTTCCACCATACTATTCTCATGGTATTGAATAAGTCTCATGAGAGCTGATGTTTTTGTAAGGGGTTCCCCCTTTCACTTGTTTCTCATTCTCTCATGCCTGCCACCATTTAAGATGTGCCTTTCACCTTCTACCATGATTGTGAGGCCTCCTAAGCCACATGGAACTCTGAGTCCATTAAACCTCTTTTTCTCTATAAATTGCCCAGTCTTGGGTATGTATTTATCTGCAGTGTGAAAACCATGAAATACATCTTCCCGGGAATTTCAGTTCTATAGACACGCACATGTAAAAATTGTGAATTTGGGAGAAGTAGTATATATTGGATTTGGATGTTGGAATTTAGACAATAATATGAAAGCATCCACATGCAATTGAAAATGCATGATGGGATCTCAGCAAAGGAGTCAGAATTAGAAATGTGGTTTCACATACAAAGAATTGTGACAGTTGAAATGTCAATAGTGGTTTAAATTGCTCTGATTGGTAGTAAAAGCCAAAATAAAATATAGGGGCTGAATTTTAAGAACCATCTTTATTTAAGGTAAGAATGAATACAGATGAGTCAATGCATGAATAAGATTGAGGTAGAACAAAAAACAGAACAGTGCACTGACACTAAAGAGAAGGAAGAAAAAAATTTCAAAACGTGGGTGATCATCAGGATAAGATGTTCCAGTTTTAAATTTTGTTGAGTACTGAGAATAGGCTTTTGGATTTGTATTTAGGATATTCTCCATTACTTCTGAGGCAACAATTTCAATAACTGTGATAAAAGAAGAATTCAGAATCCCATGGATGAATATTACTTCTAATATTGAAATAAACATGTATAACTTAGGCTTGTGATATATCCGTCAATGAGATGAGTCAATGCATGAGTAAGATTGAGGTAGAACAAAAAGCAGAACAGTGCATTGACATTAAAGAAAAGGAAGAAAACATTTTCAAAAAGTGGATGATCATCAGGATAAGATGTTCCAGTTTTAAATTTTGTTGAGTACTGAGAATAGGCTTTTGAATTTGTATTTAGGATATTCTTCATTACTTCTGAGGCAGCAATTTCAACAACTGTGATAAAAGAAGAATTCAGAATCCCATGGATGAATATCACTTCTAATATTGAAATAAACATGTATAACATAGGCTTTTGATATATCTGTTGATAGAAGAAAGAAGATATTGAAAATATATATTTCAGGATTAAGAAATATAATGAGAGGGGTATTTGTTTGTTTTTGGAGGTGATGCAGTGATGTATTTAACTAGCAGATACAAAGGAGGAAAGAATGAAGAGAGTTTGGAGATGAAAAAAAGAAGGAAGGATAAGTAAATATCCAAAGTATCAAAATACAAAATTAAGCATAAATGCAAGTTTATTTTTGTAACAGTAGAGCCCTTTTCATCAAAATAAATGATAGATAAAAAATGGCTGAAACATTCTAAGAGACTACAGAAAATTGAGGGAGTTTTTAAAAAGTATTGGTACTTTTATTCTCATGGTTAAAACAGATGAAAAGCTAAAAACTCCTTCATGTGAAAAATCATTAAAGTATCCTCTTGGTTAAAACAGATGAAAAGCTAAAAACTCCTTCATGTGAAAAATCATTAAAGTATTATCTAGCATATGTAATTATGCAAATGTCCAATTTTGTGGCAAATGAAGCTTACTCACTCTTGAAACCAAAGAAGTTCTATTAATTTATACCACCATTGGTTTCTCACCACCTTCTTAACATAGCCCCCATTAGTTGGCTTCATCTATGCTATGTAAATACCATCTGTAGAGTATAAGGATCTATTGAGATAACTGACATCCTCATTGGCATCACTTATTGACTCATGGAGCAATTATGAGACACAATTTGAGAGAAGAATAAACCAGCTGCTAACAATTAGTAAGTTTTGGCATAGATGAAGAATCAAAACAGGAAGCTCAATTTTGGCAAAGAAGGTTTGGTAAAAGTTTGCAGTGAACTTCCCTCTTAACACTGCCTTAGTTGTGTCCCAGAGATTCTGGCATATTGTATCATTGTTCTCATTAATTTGAAAGCATTTCTTGATTACTGCCTAATTTCAGTATTTACTCAAAAGCAATTCAGGAGCAGATTGTTTAAGTTCCACGAAATTGTATGGTTTTGAGTGATGTTCTTAGTATTGATTTCTATTTTTATTGTGCTGTGGTCCAAGAATGTGGTTCGTATAATTCTTTTTGAATTTGCTGAGCATTATTTTATGTCCAATTTTGTAGTCAGTTTTGCAGTATGTGCTAGGTGTTGATGAGAAGTGTGTATATTTTGTTTTGGGGTGGAATTGATAGTGGCAGGAGACAGACAAATTTCTGGGTAGACACGGATGGGTCCTTGGTGAAACTTGACCTTCAAGCTAAGGACAGACTAAAACCTGAAAACCAAGCTACCAGCTCCAGATAGAATCCATGCTCCAGAGGGAGAACTTCCATCCCTGTCTTACCCGCTCTTCCTCAATTGGTTCTTTCTGAATGATGCCTTTTAACTAATCAAACGGTGCCTTTTCCAAGCCCACCAATAAACCAGTCAGCATGCATTCCCCCATTGAAAGCCAATAAAAGCCCTGGACTCAGCTTCACAGATGGCTACTCACTTTTAGGTCCCCTCTCACTGTCAAGAGCTTTTCTTTCACTTAATAAATTCTACTCTTTGTTATCCCATCTCCAGCATCTGTGTACTTTATTCCTCTTGGTTGAGGGACAAGAATCCACAACTTGCCAAACTGTGCAGGTGAAATAGCTGTAACACTCCTGCTCGCTGAGCTATGGATGGTGGATGTAAAAGAACCGTAACACTCCTGCCTTCTTCATCTCTTTATTTTGATCCTATAAATGTCACTGCATGTGGAATGGTCTCTTGAAGACAGCATACCATTGGGTCTTGCTTTTTTATTTAATTTACCATTCTGTGCCTTTTAATCAGAACATTTAGCCAATTTACATTCAAAGTTGGTATTAGTATATGCAAGTTTGATTCTGTCATTGTGTTGTTAACTGGTTATTGGGCAGACTTGTTTGTGTGGTTGCTTTACAGTGCTACTGGTCTGTATACTTAAGTGTGTTTTGGCTGGTAATGGTCTTTCCTTTCCATATTTAGCACTCTTTTCAGGACCTCTTGTAAGACAGGTCTGGAGGTAATAAATTTCCTGAGCATTTACTTGTCTGAAAAGGACTCTATTTCTCCTTCACTTATGAAACATATTGGCTGGATATAAAATTTTTGGTTGAATTTTTTAAGAATGCTGAAAATCTGCAAACTATGCCTCTGACAAAAGTGTAATATACAGAATCTATAAGGAACTTAAACAAATTTATAAGCAAAACAAACAAAAAAACTTATTAAAAAGTAAACAAAAGACATGAACAGGCACTGTTCCAAAGAAGACGTGCATGCAGCCAACAGCATATGAAACAATCCTCAACATCACTATCCTTTAGAGTAATACAAATCAAAAACCACAATGAGATACCATCTCCCAGCAGTCAGAATGGCTATCATTGAAAAGTCAAAAAATAACAGTTGCTGGTGAGGTTGTGGAGAAAAGGAACACTTATACACTGCTGGTGGGAGAGTAAATTATTTCAGCTATTGTGAAAAGCAGTGTGGAAATTCTTCAAAGAACTTAAAACAGAATTACCATTTGACCCAGAAATTCCATTACTGGCTATATACCTAAAGGACTATAAATCATTCTACCACAAATACACATATACACATATGTTAATTGCAGCACTACTCTCAATAGTAAAGACACAGAATCAACATAAATGCCAATCAATGGTATGTTGGAAAAGAAAATGTGATACAATACTTTGCATTCTTCAATCCAGTCAAGTTGACACTCAATGTTAACCATCACAAGTCTTTCCCATGTCAATTTAAAACCATATACATTCTTGAAATAGTATATAATCTTCAAATAAAGACAATAATAAGGTCATAATTACACCTAGCACAATACAGCTTTCCTTTGTATAACCAGAAACACACCAATCTCCAACACAAATACTATTACATTAACAAAACTTAAATGCTGATATGAAGTCAATAAATCTTATGTCACATGATATAAAAGGAAATAAAATGAACATATTTTCTTAACACAACACAAACATGTTCTTAACAACATAAGGAGGAAATACTCATGACAATTACAGTCCTCATTTCTGCAACTGATCATGTAGTTGTAGCAGGTATTGATGACTACCTTCTTCTACTATCCATTCTGTATTCTCTTTGCCTTTAGCAAGCATCTCAGCAGGTCATGGAGTTTTACCTGGTGCAGTGACCCAAACCTTCATTCCTGAAGGGTCTGGGCCATTTGTAGTCCTGCCTGGATTGTGCTGTTGTAGTTTCCCATTGATCTTAATCAGGAGGCATGATAATATTAAGAGACAGCCTACGGGATCTCCTGTATTCCACGCATACTCTTCCTTACCTCCATTGTGGAGCAGTAGATTGATTTCATCTTGATAGTCTGAGTCAATCACCCCATTTAAAGTTTGAGAATAGGTTGAGATCATTTCAACCCCATTGGTTCCTCAGCCAAGCACATATACCAAATGTCTGAATCTGTGGTTCCTCTCATACTGAGCAGGATTACCAAGGCAACAACTATTGTTCCACCTGGATGGGATTCTGACTTAAAGGTATTCAGCCATAATCCCAAAGATGGTGGTACCATGCTTATTTTCCTAGTGATAAAATTATCTGTACACCAAACCCCTGTGACTCACAGTTTACCTATATAATAAACCTGCATATGTACCTCTGAACCTAAAATAAAAGTTGTAAAAAAACTCTTAACATTAAAATGTCCTTCCATTGCTGCATCCTTAATCAAATTAGGGTGCATCCATATAATGGAATACCATTCATGAAGAAAGTATTGAAGTATCCACCATGCAAATACATGGATGAATCTTTCACAACTATTGCTATGTGAAGGAAGACAGTCTGAAGAAGCTACACAC